>NC_088226.1:33740157-34067657 GCF_036934945.1 Oncorhynchus masou masou | reverse complement strand
CAGGGGGGAATGTGCGTGTGGGTGCTTGTGTTAGTATTCATTCAGCATTGGTACCCCTCTGATCAAGAGATTAGGAGATTACTAACAGAACACACGTACACAGTCTCCCCGTACACACTCACACAGGCCACAGTAATGTATAGACCAGCATGGGCTGGTTATACGGACACACATGTTAGATGGATCAGTAAATTCTAGCCCAATCTGACACAAATCCTACTATTAGACCCAAGAGCCGCCGTAGTCCTGCTTCATGCATAATTAAACACAGGGTTTGGGGGAGCGGGATAGCTCAGATTTAAATCAGTGTGTGCGGTGGGGGGGGGGTGTATATGGTATGTGTGCAATAGGAATGAGTTCACGTGCCTGTTTGAGTGAATGCATGCATGTACTTGTGCCCTGATGCTACCTTATATTTCCTTGATAGCGATTATGCTGAGACCCAGCTGCTCTCCTTGCGAAGCTTCACTGCACCGTAGCTTCACCCGCCAACACACACACACACACACACACACACACACACACACACACACACAGAGGGGCTAACCAGAAATGTCCTCTTTCACTGTGTGTGTGTGTGTGTGTGTGTGTGTGTGTGTGTGTGTGTGTGTGTGTGTGTGTGTGTGTGTGTGTGTGTGTGTGTGTGTGTGTGTGTGTGTGTGTGTGTGTGTGTGTGTGATTGTATAAGTGGCTCTAGTACCATGCGACAGATGGATTCCTACAGCAGCAGGTCACGAGAGGAGTCCAAGTCCTTTTTGGAACCTCTTCCCCTCGCCCGCCAGGTTTTGGAGAAAGCACTCCAAGCTGTGCCGAACCGTGCAGGTCCCAACATCCAAGACAACGAACAGAAGATGGTGTGTGCGGGCCAGATAGAACCAACCAGCTCGGGCTAAAGCAAACCCAGTGAGCCAAGAGCATTGTTACTCACCGTTTTATACACACACACACACACACACAGAGAGAGAAAGGCACGCACATGTCACACTCACACACACATAGCAGTAAATCCAGGCAGTGGTAGCAGACAGATGGCGCCACAGAAGGCATTGATGTAACTAATGGACACGCAGGTCCTGTTCAGGGCTGGTGCTGGGGATGGGACTGGGACTGGGACTGGGAATGGGGACTGAGAAAGAGGATGGTGCCACGGCCAGGTTACGGTTCCAAGAGCTAAGCTATGGGCTCTGAAATCTGGGCTCTTTCTTCTGGGCTATGGAAGATCTCACATGATGAAGCTACTGTATAGGCGCATTTCCATCAAAAAAGGGCACCAACATTTGATGTTCATAAGAGCATATCAAATTGGGCGTCAAAGAAAAGCTAAAAGTCTATATTTTTGAGGAATGAAGGCATAGATACATTTTTCAACCATTTTCCATCTTAACAATCAGGCCTAACTAAAGGCTCTGATTTTTGGATAAACAGATGGAAAAGGGGTCTTAGAAAACATCTACAAGAAAAAGTCTTAAAAGGTATCAGAAATGTATCAAAACACAATAATGTTGACGTAAAGAACCCTGCTGTCACGCTGTTGTCCGGTACCTTCTGTGCCAGCTCCACGCACAAGGTCTCCAGTGTGCCTCCACAGCCCAGTACGTCCTGTGCCAACTCTCCGCACTCGCTTTGAGGAGCGTGTTATCGTTCCGGTAAAATGTGTGCCGTTTCTACGCTCAGTGTCTCCAGTGCGCCTTCACAGCACAGTGCGTCCTGTGCCAGCTCCCCGCACTTGCCGTGCGAAGGTTGTCATCTGTCCAGGACACGTTGTGCCAGCTCTACGCTCCAGACCTCCAGTGCGCCTCCACAGCCCAGTATGTCCTGTGCGTCTCCCCATCCCGGTATGTCCTATGCCGGCTCCACACACCCAGCCTCCAGTGCGTCTCCCCAGCCTGGTACGCCCTGTGCCAGCTCCACGCATCAGGCCTCCAGCGACGGTCTGCAGTCCAGAGCCTCCAGCGACAGTCTGCAGTCTGGAGCCTCCTGCGACGGTCTGCAGTCCGGAGCCTCCATTGAGGGTTCCCAGTCCAGAGCTCCCTGCGAGGGTTCCAAGTCCAGAGCTCCCTGCGAGGGTTCCCAGTCCAGAAATCCCTGCGAGGGTTCCCAGTCCAGAGCCTTCAGCGAGGGTTCCCAGTCCGGAGTCCCCGGCGACGATCCACGGTCCGGAGTCCCCGGGGATGATCCACGGTCCGGAGTCCCCAGTGACGATCTACGGTCCGGAGTCCCCAGTGACGATCTACGGTCCAGAGTCCCCGGGGATGATCCACGGTCCGGGGTCCCCGGCGACGATCCACGGTCCGAAGTCCCCAGGGAAGATCCACGGTCCGAAGTCCCCAGGGATGATCCACGGTCCGGAGTCCCCGGCGACTATCCACGGTCCGAAGTCCCCAGGGATGATCCACGGTCCGAAGTCCCCAGGGATGATCTACGGTCCGGAGTCCCCGGCGACGATCCATGGTCCGGAGTCCCCGGCGACGATCCACGGTCTGAAGTCCCCAGGGATGATCCACTGTCCGAAGTCCCCAGGGATGATCCACGGTCTGGAGTCCCTGGGGATGATCCACGGGGATCTTGCATTGTACTGCACTGTACTCTACTTTGCTCTGCTGTGATGTCCAAACTTGTGAAACATGAGGAAAATGACATTCATATGCATAATTATGCATTTCTGCATTTCTGTATAGTACAGATCAGAGACCCATGTTGTTATTGTAATTCCATACCGGGTGTAAATCCACTTCACTTACTGGAGTTTAATAACCAAAATATATGTTTTCAAACTCACAGTGCCACATTATAGCTGACATTCCATTATTTCTGCAGATATTTCAAGCGATACTCAGTAATTCCCAAATAAAATGTAAGTTTTTTTGTTCTGGTTTAATAATATATCTCTAAATGTATAGCCAAAAATGTATTTGCCATTTGGATCACTTCAAAGTGATACAAATGAAGATTTTACACTTGTTAGTTGGACCATATTTCAGACTTCTTAGCACGACCAGTGCCAGCAGCATGCTGGACACTATGGATAATGAAAAAAGAAAAGCTGAAATAAATCATTCTCTCTACAATCAAATCTGAAATTTCACATTCTTAAAATAAAGTGGTGATCCTAACTGACCTAAAACAGGGAATTGTTACTGGGATTAAATGTCAGGAATTGTGAAAAACTGAGTTTAAATGTATTTGGCCTCGGTGTATGTAAACTTCTGACATCAACTGTACGCACGTCAGCTTTGACATCGGTTTTGCACATCGGCGTTTAACTAGACATCGGGCCGATGCCGATGTTGGCATTTTTAACTAATATTGTCCGATTCCGTTATATCGTGCATCCCTTGTTTTCACTATATTTGTTACCTCTTGGTGATGTCATTCTGAAACATAATGTTAAATATCACTGCTATGTGGAAAATACACAGCTGCCCATTTCAATGAAACATGGTGAAGAACCAAAATTGCCCTCCCTGGAAGCCTGTGTTTCAGACATTCACATTTTTTAGGCAAGTCAGTTAAGAACAAATTCTTATTTACAATGACGGCCTACCCCGGACGACGCTGGGCCAATTGTGCGCCGCCCTAATGGACTCCCAATCACAGCCGGATGTGATTCAGCCTGGATTCAAACCAGGGACTGTAGTGACTAGAGGTCGACCGGTTAATCGGAATGGCCGATTAATTAGGGCCGATTTCAAGTTTTCATAACAATCGGAAATCAGTATTTTTGGGCGCCGATTTCCGATTATTTAAAAGAATAATAATGTTTTTTTATATACCTTCTATTTAACTAGGCAAGTCAGTTAAGAACACATTCTTATTTTCAATGACTGCCTATGAACTGTGGGTTAACTGCCTTGTTCAGGGGTAGATCAACAGATTTTCACCTTGTCAGCTCAGGGGATCCAATCTTGCAACCACACAGTTAACTAGTCCAACGCTCTAACCATTGCACTCCACGAGTAGCCTACCTGTTACGCAAATGCATTAGAAGCCAAGGTAAATTAATAGCTATAACAAGCAATCATAATCACTAGTTATAACTACTGATCCAGTTTAGCAGGCAATATTAACCAGGTGAAATTGTGTAGTTTCTCTTGCGTTCATTGCACGCAGAGTCAGGGTATATGCAACAGTTTGGGCTGTCTGGCTCATTGCGAACTCATTTACCAGCATTTTACGTAAATATGACATACATTGAAGGTTGTGCAATGTAACAAGAATATTTAGACTTAGGGATGCCACCTGTTAGATAAAATACCGAACGGTTCCGTATTTCACTGAAATAATAAACGTTTTGTTTTTGAAATGATAGTTTCTGGATTCGATCATATTAATGACCAAAGGCTCGTATTTCTGTGTGTTATTATGTTATAATTAAGTCTGATTTGATAGAGCAGTCTGACTGAGCAGCAGCAGGCCCGTAATCATTCATTCAAACAGCACTTTTGTGCATTTTGCCAGCAGCTCTTCGCAAGCACAGAGCTGTTTATGCCTTCAAGCCAATCAGCCTAATGGCTGGTGTAACCAATGTGAAATGGCTAGCTAGTTAGCTGGGTGTGCGCTAATACTGTTTCAAACGTTACTCGCTTTTAGATTTGCAGTACCGGTAGTTATTCCCCTTGCGCTGCAAGGGCCGCGGCTTTTGTGGAGCGATGGATAACGATGCTTCGAGTGTGGCTGTTGTCGATGTGTCACGCCTTGGTCTTAGTATTTTGTGTTTTAGTTTATTAGTTAGTCAGACCAGGGTGTGACATGGGTTATTGTATTGTATTTTCTTATTGGGGTTTGTAGTAGTTGGGATTGTAGCTGATTAGGGGTGTATGTGTTTAATAGGTTTGGCTGCCTGAGGCGGTTCTCAATCAGAGTCAGGTGATTCTCGTTGTCTCTGATTGGGAACCGTATTTAGGTAGCCTGGTTTCGCTTTGCATTTCGTGGGTGATTGTTCCTGTCTCTGTGTAGTGTGCACCAGTCAGGCTGTAATAGGTTTCCCGTTCTGTTTGTTGTTTTTGTATTTATTAGTTATTCGTGTATAGTTCGTTCGTTTGTCTTTCTAATAAACATGAGTAACCTACACGCTGCATTTCGGTCCGACTCTCCTTCAACAAAAGAAGAACGCCGTTACACGATGTGTTCCTGGTTCGAGCCCAGGTAGGTGCGAGGGCGGGACGGACGGAAGCTATACTGTTACACTGGCAATAACTATAGTGCCTATAAAAACATCCAATAGTCAAAGGTATATGAAATACAAATGGTACAGAGAGAAATAGTCCTATAAATACTATATTAACTTCAACCTAAAACATCTTACCTTGGAATATTAAAGTCTCATGTTAAAAGGAACCACCAACTTTCATATGTTCTCATGTTCTGAGCAAGGAACTTAAACGTTAAGCTTTTTTACATGGCACACATTTTTACATGGCACACTTTACTTTCTTCTCCCACACTTTGTTTTTGCATTATTTAAACCAAATTGAACAAGTTTCATTATTTATTTGAGGCTAAATTGATTTTATTGATGTTTTATTTTAAGTTAAAGTAAGTGTTAATTCAGTATTGTTGTAATTGTCATTATTACAAATTTTAAAAAATCGTCCGATTAATCGGTATCGGCTTTTTTGGGCCTCCAATAATCGGTATCTGCGTTGAAAAATCATAAAATCGGTCGACCTCTAGTAGTGATCTCTCTTGCAATGAGATGCAGTACCTTAGACCGCTGCGCCACTATGGAGACCATAAGGAAGTGGATGAAAAACATAAGGAAGTTGATGGCGGTAAATGTTTTACTTTTAAACTCAGACAAAACAGAGATGCTTGTTCTAGGTCCCAAGAAACAAAGAGATCTTCTGTTGGATCTGACAATTAATCTTGATGGTTGTACAGTCGACTCAAATAAAACTGTGAAGGACCTCGACGTTACTCGGGACCCTGATCTCTCTTTTGACGAACATATCAAGACTGTTTCAAGGACAGCTTCTTTCCATCTTCGTAAAATCAGAAAGTCCAAAAATGATACAGAAAAGTTAATCCATGCTTTTGTCACTTCTAGATTAGACTACTGCAATGCTCTACTTTCCGGCTACCCGGATAAAGCACTAAATAAACTTCAGTTAGTGCTAGAATCTTGAGTAGAACCCCCAAAAAATATCATATTACTCCAGTGCTAGCCTCTCTA
Source organism: Oncorhynchus masou masou (assembly GCF_036934945.1). Taxonomy (NCBI): domain Eukaryota; kingdom Metazoa; phylum Chordata; class Actinopteri; order Salmoniformes; family Salmonidae; genus Oncorhynchus; species Oncorhynchus masou. The sequence goes on along the minus strand of NC_088226.1, from coordinate 34,061,485 downwards.
CACTGGCTTCCTGTTAAGGCTAGGGCTGATTTCAAGGTTTTACTGCTAACCTACAAAGCATTACATGGGCTTGCTCCTACCTATCACTCCCATTTGGTCCTGCCGTACATACCTACACATACGCTATGGTCACAAGACGCAGGCCTTCTTATTGTCCCTAAAATTTCTAAGCAAACAGCTGGAGGCAAGGCTTTCTCCTATAGAGCTCATTTTTTATGGAATGGTCTGCCTATCCATGTGAGAGACGCAGACTCGGTCTCAACCTTTAAGTCTTTATTGAAGACTCATCTCTTCAGTAGGTCCTATGATTGAGTGTAGTCTGGCCCAGGGGTGTGAAGGTGAATGGAAAGGCACTGCAGCGACAAACCGTCATTGCTGTCTCTACCTGGCCGGTTCCCCTCTCTCCACTGGGATTCTCTGCCTCTAACCCTATTACGAAGGGGGGGGGGCTGAGTCACTGGCTTACTGGTGCTCTTCCATCCCATCCCTGGGAGGGGTACGCCACTTGAGTGGGTTGAGTCACTGACTTGATATTCCTGTCCAGGTTTGGCACCCTCCTCGGGTTTGTGTCGTGGGGGAGATCTTTGTGGCCTATACTCAGCCTTGTCTCATTGTAGTAAGTTGGTGGTTTGAAGATATCCCTCTAGTGGTGTGGGGGCTGTGCTTTGGCAAAGTAGGCGGGGTTATATCCTGCCTGGTTGGCCCTGTCCGGGGGTATCGTAGGACAGGGCCACAATGTCTCAAGTTTTTCCTAGCCACCATGTTTCTACATCTGCATTGCTTACTGTTTGGGGTGATGTAAAAAAAGGCTTTATAAATCCATTTGATTGATTAATTGTCATGATGAAATAGCAAAGGGCCTTCCCCAAACTGTTGCCACAAAGTTTGAAGCACAGAATGGCATTTTATGGTGTAGAGTTAAGATTTCCCTTCATTGGAACTAAGGTGCCTAGCCCGAACCATGAAATACAGCCCCAGACCATTATTCCTTCTCCACCAAACTTTACAGTTGGCACTATGCATTCAGGCAGGTAGTGTTCTCCTGGCATTCGAAAAACCCAGATTCGTCCATCGGACAGTCAGATGGTGAAGCGTGATTCATCACTCCAGAGAACGCGTTTCCATTTTTCCAGCGTTCAATGGCTGCAAGCTTTACACCACTCCAGCCAACACTTGGCATTAGTGGTAGTGATTGTCGCAACAGAGGAGAGACAATATTTATGCTCAAAGCACTTCAGCACTTGGCGGTCCTGTTTTGTGGGCTTGTGTGGCCTACCACTTTGCAGCTGAGTCGTTGTTTCTCCTAGACGTTTCCAATTCACAATAACAGCACTTACAGTTGACTGGGGCAGCTCCAGCAGGGCAGAAATTTGACAAAGTGACTTGTTAGAAAGGCATCCTATGACGGTGCCACGTTGAAAGTCACTGAGCTCTTCAGTAAGCCATTCTACTACCAATGTTTGTATATGGAGATTGCATGGCTCTGTGCTCGATTTTATACACCTGTCAGCAACGGGTATGGCTGAAATAGCCAAATCCACAAATTTTAAGGGGTGTCCACATACTTTTATATATCGTGTAGATGTGTGGTTTGTTGAACTTTGAAATCAATGGTTTTTGTTGGCACAGATTTTAAAGTAAAAAAACTGAGTCAAAGCCTAATTCCGTTACCATCGAATTGCCCATAGGCTACCAGGCCAGGGTTCAAATAGTATTTGTTTTCTTTGAATCATTAAGCTGCACTTGATTTAGATTACCTGGAACCAATGGTAACAATGGAAAAGTCACAATAGAGCAAACCCCGCCACCTGGCACTCCGGCCAGGCTCAGTCAAACGCTACTAGTATTTGAGAGAGAACACAAATACTAGTTGAACCCAGGTCTTCTCTGTCCTATAGTATAGTTTCCGTCTACAAATGCAAATGCTTGTAACCAATTACGGGACATTATGTAATGGTTGTTCAGACTAAAGGGTTTCTCTTATGCCTCTTTATCTCTCTTATTCTCACTCTCACTCTCACCTGATATCTCTCTCTTTCTCCCCTTCTCTGCATCCCTCTATGTCCCATTTATATATTGTCTTTCAATGTCATGTCACTCTTCTTTCGTTTACTTACTTCCACATTTCCCTCTTTCTCTTCTCCTTCGCTACCTCTATCTTTCACACTTGTCTCTCCCTCCCTCCCTTCCTCATTATTTATCTCTCTCTGTGATGTTATGCAGGGTGTTTTAATGATGAGCAGAGCAGCAGAGGGGAGAAAGAAATAGAAGTGTATCTGGGTCACCAGGGGCCATGCATTCCAAGTCCCTGCTGAACAAAAAGACAGGAAATTGATCCGCTGGATCCGTCGCAAGCCAAACACACACACACGCACAGTCGTGCACGTGCGTGTGCACGCACACACACACACACACACACACACACACACACACACACACACACACACACACACACACACATGGGTGTATGCAGACAGGCTAGCATCATACAGTAAGTGCCCCATAAAACTATACCGCTCACTGTGCTCTCTATCCTGTCCTACCTTTAAAATAGCTTAGCTTTAACCAGTGAAAACACTTTAAACAACAGTCACCCCTGGCTCACACCTGCACCTTCTACTTGGGTTACGTCACCTTCCTCTGTAGTACTGCCAAGCTCCTACATGCTGTATCTACCTCCCTCCCTTCCATCCCTGATTGCCTGCATGTCTTTCTGCTTGCCTGATTGACAAAGTTACATGCAGACTGACCGACTTACTGACTGCTTGTTGGCCTGCCTGAGGTAGCTAAAGTGTACCTTTTACTCTGTACAGAAATAGCCATGAGAATGACAGAACAGCTAGTTTAATATATCCGCTTTGAAACACACACACACACAGACACACAACACAGGAGACCTGCAGCTATGACAGAACAGCTAGTTTAATCTATCCGCTTTGAAACACACACACACACACACACACACACACACACACACACACACACACACAAAACACAGGAGACCTGCAGCTATGCTGCAAAATGAAATCTGATAATTTTCTCATTATTCTTTTTCCTTGGTTAGTTGGGTTTATTTGAGGAGAACTGATTATGTTCGTCGACCGGCATCTTTTCTCAGTAAACTTTAACTCAAGTAGTGATTGATTAAATGCAATAAATTACACTATAATTGGTGCTATGTTAAGGTGCTCTCACCTGGAAAGGGAATCCTGGTAATTTAGCTCCATATCCACAATAGACTCAATGTTTTACAGAGAAAGAAAAATTGTGATTTTTTTTTTTGTTTCAGCTCAAATTCTTTCCAAATAGTCACGCATATATAAAACCCTCAAACACTCACATCCCTCAGGCACACCAGTTCATTATCTAACCTGTCCAGGTGGGTGGCAGTGCCCTGGAGTTTGCCGGGGGGCAGAGGATAACAAGCACGCCCAGGGAGGTGTGACTGCCCCTGGCTACCACGCTGACCACACAAACCAGCCAGTCTGGGAGAAGCAGGTCAGGGCTGAACACACATCATTAGCCCAGCCGAGGAGACTCATTATGGGGAAGAGGGAACGAGAGGGAGCGCAGCCAACCCCCAGGACCAGCGGATCAGTGACTAGACCAGACCACCATTATACATTATGAAAGGACGACTAGAAAGGACTCTGATATTTATACCATAGCACATTTTAGATGTCTCTCTCGCTTTGTCCCCTTCTCTCTCTAGCCTTCTCGCTCTCACACTTGATTGTCCACCATCTCACACCTTTTTCCTTCTTCCTCTCATTTAACCCCCCCCCCCCCCTCCCTCCCTCGCTCATCATAAGGTATTGCCTGGCTGTGTAATCGATGACTACTTTAGGCCATTAGCGCTCTATTGGCCACGAGTGTGAGGTAGTGGACTGACTGGGCTCTTACATTACTGACGACAGGGTCATAGGTTTTAAAAAGGCCCAATGAGAACCATAACATCTAACATCTAACGGCCATGTCTGCATGCAGACACACTCATTAAAACACACACACACACACACACTGCAGCCAGACATAACAAAGACCAGACCAGACACTCTTCATCATACACACAAACACATAGACTAGGTCATGTGACTATGCATTCAAACCTGCACACACAGTATGAACAGCCCACAGAGGCAAGCCCAGGCACGAATTAGGGCTGGGCAGTATACTGTATTTTACTATATACCGGTATTGATGCACGCACAGGTTTGGGTTTTTACTTTACCTTCAATAACAGCATTTCAGTGTTTTGTTTGTTAGATGTGATACGCAACTCCAGAGTGTGTAATGTCCGTTTTTATAGTTTACTCCCTTTGCTAGAGTCGTCTTTTTCCATCTCCTCCTGCTGCATGCCGCTTCCCACACCAAGCCCTTCCCCCTGTCACTCAAGGAGACAGCAGTTGCTCGACCAAGGAGTCACAAGCACTTTCTTGCCGTTCACTCTGCAGTCCGCATGGTCAGATACAGTTGAATTCGTAGGTTTACATACACCTTAGCCAAATATATTTAAACTCAGTTTTTCACAATTCCTGACATTTAATCCTAGTAAAAATTCCCTGTCTTAGGTCAGTTAGGATCACCACTTTATTTTAAGAGCGTGAAATGTCAGAATAATAGTAGAGAGAATTATTTATTTCAGCTTTTATTTCTTTCATCACATTCCCAGTGGGTCAGAAGTGTACATACACTCAATTAGTATTTGGTAGCATTGCCTTAAAATTGGTCCATTTCCAAACTCCATTTGGAAGACCCATTTGTGACCAAGCTTTAACTTCCTGACTGACGTCTTGAGATGTTGCTTCAATATATCCACATAATTTTCCTGCCATCTATTTTGTGAAGTACACCAGTCACTCCTTCAGCAAAGCAACCCCACAACATGATGCTGCCACCCCCGTGCTTCACGGTTGGGATGGTGTTCTTCGGCTTGCAAGCCTCTCCCTTTTTCCTACAAACATAACGATGGTCATTATGGCCAAACGGTTCTATTTTTTTCAGACCAGAGGACATTTCTCCAAAAAGTGCGATCTTTGTCCCCATGTGTAGTTGCAAACCGCAGTCTGGCTTTAAATGGTGGTTTTGGAGCAGTGGATTCTTCCTTGCTGAGCGGCCTTTCAGGTTATGTCGATATAGTACTCATTTTACTGTGGATAAAGATATTTTTGTACCTGTTTACTCCAGCATCTCCACAAGGTCCTTGCTGTTGTTCTGGGACTTCTTGCACCAAAGACTGTTCATCTCTAGGAGCGGTATGATGGCTGCTGTTTATATTTGCTTACTATTGTTTGTACAGATGAACGTGGTACCTTCAGACATTTGAAAATTGCTCCCAAGCATGAACCAGACTTGTGGAGGTCTACAATTTTCTTTCTGAGGTCTTGGCTAATTTCTTTTGATTTTCCCATGATGTCAAGCAAGGAGGTACAGAGTTTGAAGGTAGGCCTTGAAATACATCTACAGGTACACCACCAATTTACTCAAATGATGATAATTAGCCTATCAGAAGCTTCTAAAGCCATGACGTCATTTTACAGGCTGTTTAAACACACAGTCATCTTAGTGTATGTAAACTTCTGACCCACTGGAATTGTGAATTAGTGAATTATAAGTGGAATAATCTGTCTGTAAACAATTGTTGGAAAAATGACTTGTGTCATGCACAAAGTAGATGTCCTAACCGACTTGCCAAACTATAGTTTGTTAATAAGAAATTTGTGGAGTGGTTGAAAAACGAGATTCTATGTTTTGTATTTCTATGTCTTGGCCTGGTATGGTTCTCAATCAGAGACAGCTGTCTATCTATCTCTGATTGAGAACCATACTTAGGTACCCTTTTTCCCCACCTGTTTTGTGGGAAGTTAACTTTGTAGTTGTTCAGGGCACATAGCCCAAAGCTTCACGGTTTTTGTTCTTTGGTTTGTCGGCGTCATTTCAAAATAAAGTTCAAATGTACTCTTACCATGCTGCACCTTGGTCCAGTCCTTCAGCCAGCCGTGACAATATGTAAACTTCCGACTTCAACAAGATGTTGGTGACATGCTGGTTTCCCCAAGCATTCTATAATGACACTAACAGTTTGTGTATCTTACTGTATCAGAATAATCATTCCATTTCCATGATCCCAACAGTTCACCAATTAACGAGGCCTAGTTTGTTTTGCCAATATCATGCAGCCCTGCGTGGCACAGTGTGGAAATTATAACAAAAGGGCAGGAAATGCAGAAATGTATGAAAATGCTGAAAATAATTTTTGAGTGAAGTTGGATTGAACAGCATAAAATAATCTGTGGAGAAAGCCCCTTCAAAATCACTTATAATGTATGTGTTGCCACCCTAGAGTCATGCACTACTCAAAGCACATTTAAAACTTTTATTATTCAAAAATAAAAAATACCTTAAAATACCGTCAAAAATTAAATTAAATAAAAAACTATTATGATGTGATATTTTGGTCATATCGCCCAGCCCTAGCACAAGACAATAGAGTTTGGTTCTAAAGGTCACAACAGCATTTCGCACTCAGTACATGCCGATTAAGCACTGTGTGGCAGTCTAATATGTCATGTTATTACAGAAAGGGAGTCACTGACCCCTATCCACAGTCTGTATGTGGTCTCTAAAACAGACATTAGCTCAGTACCAGCCGGGGTCTAGTGGAAGACACTGGTAGACACTGGAGGTCAACCGATTAATCGCAATGGCTGATTAATTAGGGCCGATTTCAAGTTTTCATTACAATCGGAAATCTGTTTTTTGTTAATTATCTTTTTATTATTTATCCTTTATTTAACTAGGCAAGTCAGTTAAGAACACATTCTTATTTTCAATGAAGGCCTAGGAATGGTGGGTTTAACTGCCTTGTTCAGGGGCAGAATGACAGATTTTTACCTTGTCAGCTCGGGGATTCAATCTTGCAACCTTACAGTTATCTAGTCCAACGCTCTAACCACCTGATTACATTGCACTCCACGAGGAGACTGCCTGTTACGCGAATGCAGTAAGAAGCCAAGGTAAGTTGCTAGCTAGCATTAAAATTATCTTATAAAAAACAATCAATCAATCATAATCAGTAGGTAACTACACATGGTTGATGATATTACTAGTTTATCTAGAGTGTCCTGCTTTGCATATAATCGATGCGGTGCGTATTCACGAAAAAGGACTGTCGTTGCTCCAATGTGTACCTAACCATAAACATCAATGCCTTTCTTAAAATCAATACACAAGTATATATTTTTAAACCTGCATATTTAGTTCATATTGCCTGCTAACATGACTCGTTGCGAACTGTGAAGACTATTTCTTCCCAACAAAGACAGCCAACTTCGCCAAACGGGGGATGATTTAACAAAAGCGCATTTGCGAAAAAAGCACAATCGTTGCACAACTGTACCTAACCATAAACATCAATGCATTTCTTAAAATCAATACACAGAAATATATCTGAATGAACAATGAACACTTTATTTTAACTTAATATAATAAATAAATAAAATCAATTTAGTCTCAAATAAATAATGAAACATGTTCAATTTGGTTTAAATAATATAAAAACAAAGTGTTGGAGAAGAAAGTAAAAATGCAATATGTGCCATGTAAAAAAGCTAACGTTTAAGTTCCTTGCTCAGAACATGAGGACATATGAAAGCTGGTGGTTCCTTTTAACATGGGTCTTCAATATTCCCAGGTAATAAGTTTTAGGTTGTAGTTATTATAGGACTATTTCTCTCTATACAATTTGTATTTCATATACCTTCGACTATTGGATGTTCTAATAGGTACTTTAGTATTGCCAGCCTAATCTCGGGAGTTGATAGGCTTGAAGTCATAAACAGCGCAATGTTTGAAGCATCGCGAAGAGCTGCTGGCAAACGAAGTAAAGTGCTGTTAAAATGAATGCTTATGAGCCTGCTGTCTAAATATTGCTGTTCCATTGCACAACCTTCAATGTTATGTCATAATTACGTAAAATTCTGGCAAATTAGTTTGCCAGATTATTCTGGCAATGGGGCCTCCTGGGTGGCGCAGTGGTCAAGGGCGCTGTACTGCAGCGCCAGCTGCACCACCAGAGACCCTGGGTTCGCGCCCAGGCCCTGTCATAACCGGCCGCGACCGGGAGGTCGGTGGGGCGACGCACAAGAGTTTCCCGGGTTAGGGAGGGCTTGGCCGGTAGGGAAATCCTTGTCTCATCGCGCACCAGCGACTCCTGTGTCGGGCTGGGCGCAGTGCGCAATAACATTTTGCCGGGTGCACAGTGTTTCCTCCGGCACATTGGTGCGGCTGGCTTCCGGGTTGGATGGTGCTGTGTTAAGATGAAGCAGTGTGGCTTGGTTGGGTTGTGTATCGGAAGACGCATGACTTTCAACCTTCGTCTCTCCCGAGCCCGTACGGAGTTGTAACGATGAGACAAGATAGTAGCTACTAAAACAATTGGATACCACGAAATTGGGGAGAAAAAGGGAGAAAAAAAAACATTTGTTCGCAACGAGCCAGGCGGCCCAAACTGTTGCATATATCACCCATTTGGAAGTAGACTGTGATGCAATGATAAATTAACAGGCACCGCATAGATTATATGCAACGCAGGACAAGCTAGATAAACTAGTAATATCATCAACCCATGTGATTAACTAGTGATTATGTTAAAAACCAGTTGGATTTAGGGGGCGCTATTTTAATTTTTGGATGACAAACGTTCCCGTTTTAAACAAGATATTTTGTCACGAAAATATGCTCGACTATGCATATAATTGACAGCTTTAGAAAGAAGACACTCTGACATTTCCAAAACTGCAAAGATATTGTCTGTGAGTGCCACAGAACTGATGTTACAGGCGAAACCCAGATAAAAATCCAACCAGGAAGTGCTGCGTTTTTGTGAATGAGCTACGAATGAGCTTACGTTTTCCACGTTTTCCCCAAGGTGTCTACAGCATTGTGACGTCTTTTTAGGCATTTCCCGTGAAGAATGGCTGTAAGGGACCATATACGGCATGTGGTCACATGGTGTCTCCCACAGAAAACCTTGCGTAAAATACTGAGGTAGCCATTTTTCCAATCGCTTCTTATGAGAAACCAACTGCCTCGACGGATATATTATCGAATATATTTGTTAAAAACACCTTGAGGATGGATCCTAAACAACGTTTGCCGTGTTTCTGTCGATATTATGTAGCTAATTTTGAAAAAAGTTTGGCGTTATAGTTGTAGCATTTTTCGGTCGACTTCTCAGCCAAGCATGGTGAAGAAACGGGAGCTTTTTCACCTACAAAAATAATCTTTTTGGAAAAAAGGAACATTTGCTATCTAACTGGGAGTCTCCTGAGTAAAAGCATCTGAAGTTCTTCAAAGGAATATGATTTAATTTGGTTGCTTTTCTTATTTTCGTGAAAATGTTGCCTGCTGCCAGCAGAGCCTAGCATAGCATTATGCCATGATAAACTTACACAAATTCTTGTCTAGCGTTGGCTGTAACGCATATTTTGAAAATCTGAGATGACAGTGTTGTTACCAAAAGGCTAAGCTTGTGTTGGGATATATTTATTTAATTTCATTTGCGATTTTCATGAATAGGAAAAGTTTCTAGGGGTATTTATGTCCGTTGCATTATGCTAATGCATTTGAGGCTATGATTACGTTCCCGGATACGGGTTTGCTCGTCGCAACTGGTTAAGATTGATCGTTTTTTATAAAAATATGTTTAATGCTAGCTAGCATCTTACCTTGGCTCCTTGCTACACTTGCATAACAGGTATAACAGCCTGCCACGCAGTCTCCTCGTGGAGTGCAATGTAATCTGCCATGATCGGTGTCCAAAAATGCCGATTACCGATTTTTATAAAAACTTGAAATTATTATTTTGGCTTAACATAACAAAGGGGTTGAATACTTATTGACTCAAGACATTTCAGATTAGTACAAATAATGAAAAACCCTGGATTGAGTAGGTGTCCAGACTTTTGATTGGTACTGTATGTTTTCCTAATTTCCTAATATCTTTTAGGGGGAATTACGTGAAACATGAGAGCAAACACAACATTTAACTCACACACACACACATACCCCACATCCTGTGTCTACCATCCGGGACACAAGGAAGTAAAGCATTGATTGATTAAAAAGCACTGACTGTACAGATTGCCATCACGAACCTACCTACGAACAGCAACATACCCATAGTTGTTCAGAGTAATTTAGTAGGTATAAGTCTAGCGTTCATTAGTATCAATTAGCCACGTTAGCATTTTATATACACTTACAGACCTACCTGCACGTGTAATGGGACTATGTGTTGAACTGAATGAAGGTCAACAGAATCCACTCGAAACACACATATTACAGTGGTAACTGAGGTACCTCTGAGTGCTTCAGCAGTGAAAAGCTCAATAGGAATTTAACATGTTATTGAACTTAATGTTGGTTGACTGTGACTGACTACACAAGTGGGTTTTCTGATTAGCCAAATCATTGTGTCTGTTCCGTCCTCTCCTCCTCCATCCTGTTCTCTCTGTTCTTTGATAAAGGAAGGGAAATATGATAGAGCGCCAAAGCCAATCAATCTGTTCTGTAATTCGACAGTATTTCTAACTCTCTATTCTGACGAGCGGAGCAGAAAAATAGGCTTCGTTGAGGTGGGTCATTAAACTCATTCACTTATATTAACGTTACATTCCTCAGCTTAGTGAAGCTCCGCCACCCCTGATGTACACTCGCTGGAAGATGAAGGGAACAGCGTATGTTTCATCTTCCTCTTCTTGGCTGTTTTATCTGAGGAACTCTCTCTCTCTCGCCCTCTCTCTCTCTCTCTCTCGCTCTCTCTCTCTCTCTCTTTCGCCCTCTCTCTCTCTCTCTCTTTCACCCTCCCTCCCTCTCTCTCCCTCTCCCTCTCCATGTTTTCCTGTTTTGTTAGCAGCAGGTGCGAGAGGCTCTTGATTAGCGATGCAATCTCTTTGAAGCTTTATGAACACACACACACCTTAATTTAATCACCTTGTTGTTGGAAGAAACTTCCTGCATGGCAGGAAATGCAAACTTGTTAAGGGTTTAAAAGGCTTCTAATGTTTGTAATTTCCACTTTAAAAGTTCAGATCTGATTTGCCCTAACTAAACATGTATCAACCCCTACATAAATGCCCATTAATTATAATCTACACAATAATTCACATTTCCTGTAACGGCAGGATTATTTTACTGCTGTGAAAAATGGGTCAAATTCAGATCCTACACCTAGGAAGGAAGAAAGATGTCAGTTTCTTGGCACCTGACAAATTGAATAGTGGGAAATTTGATTCTGGGGCTCCTGACAAGATGATATTGTGCAATATTAAATATTGATGAGTTCCTGACGAAGCAGAAGTGAAAATAATTAACCAGGCAAACTGTGAGGAATCTTAATTAAAAGAGGGATCTCGTTTCCTGTCTCTCTACCTCTTTCTTTCTTTATATCTCCCGCTCTTCCCCTCTCGTCCCCTTCTTATTTTCTCATTAATTAACACAGTCCATTTCTCAGAGAACAAAAAGGCAGATGGCCAATAAAATTACAATTACTGAAAATGTCCCTAAAATCTGTGGATTTATGACACCGGGTTCCGCAACGACATCAGTTTTGTTGAGCCAAATGGGTTAAATGGACTGTTTAGGGTGTGCTTTTACTTGTTTGGTCATTAATAATGGCTATAAAGAACATTCCACTCTTCCCACTATATACCTGTACGAGATAGTAGCTGTGCAGTTCCACGGAATATGGTAATACCAGAATCCCTTTGGCAGGCATACAACAACCTTCCGCCCACAAGCTCTTTCTTCTCACACACATGTGCATATGCTCTACATGTGTACAAACACAATGTGCACTTAGAATAGCTTCAATTCGGGCCTCCCAAGTGGCGCAGTGGTCTAAGGCATTGCATCGCAGTGCTAGCTGTGCAACTAAAGATTCTGGGTTTGAGTTCAGGCTCTGTCGCAGCAGTCCGTGACTGGGAGACACATGGGGCGGCGCACAATTGGCCCAGCATTGTCCGGGTTAGGGGAGGGTTTGGACGGCAGTGATGTCCTTGTCCCATTGCACACTAGCGACTCCTGTGGTGGGCTGGGCGCAGTGCACATTGACACGGTGTTTCCTCCGACACATTGGTGCGGCTGCCTTCCGGGTTAAGTGGGCATTGTGTCAAGAAGCAGTGCGGCTTGGCTGGGTTGTGTTTTGGAGGATGCACGGCTCTCGAACCTTCGCCTCTCCCAAGTCCGTACGGGAGTTGCAGCGATGAGACAAAACTGTAAATACCAACTGGATACCATGAAATTGGGGAGAAAAAGGGGTAAATAAATAACAAAAATAAATAGCTTCAATTTGTCTCGGTAGAAAGCGCTCTACAGGGAAGCTGGCCCATGTCCATGACAAATGACAAATGTGTCAAGTTGGATGGATCTCCTGAGGCTGGTTGACCCTTCTTGATATGCATGGGAAACTTGTTGAGCGTGAAAAACCCGGCAGCGTTGCAGTTTTTGACACAAACCGGTGTGTCATACCCCGTTTAAAGGCACATAAATATTTTGTCTTGCCCAGTCACCCTCAATGGCATACATGCACAACTGGATACCATCGACTGTCTCAACATCCTTCTTCATCCTTTCTCCACCTCTTTATTTACACGGATTGAATTGGATTTAACAAGTGGAATCAGTAAGGGATCACCAGGTCAGTCTAGGTGTTTGTAATGTTTTGTACACTCAGTGTAGATACAGTTGAAGTCAGAAGTTTACATACACTTAGGTTGGAGTCATTAAAACTTGTTTTCCAACCCCTCAACAAATTTCTTGTTAACCTCTTGAAACTCCCCATCCCGGATCCGGGATCGTGACTAAAGCCTCAGGCTCATTAGCATAACGCAACGTTAACGATTTCTGAAAATCGCAAATAAAATTAAAATAATGTGTTTGCTCTCAAGCTTAGCCTTTTCTTAACAACACTGTCATCTCAGATTGTCAAAATATGCTTTTGAACCATAGAAATTGACTAATTTGTGTAAGAGTATGCAAAGCTAGCATAGCATTTTGTGTAGCATGTAGCACGCAACATTTTCACAAAAGCCAGATAACCAAATAAATAAAATCATTTACCTTTGAAGAGCTTCTGATGTTTTCAATGAGGAGACTCTCAGTTACATACCAAATGCGCAGTTTTTCCTGAAAGCGTCTGTGTGTAGGAGAAATCGTTCCGTTTTCTACATTGCGCCTGGCTACTGAAACAAACCGAAAATGCAGTCACCTACAACGTAAAACTTTTTCCGGATTAACTATATAATATCGACCGAAACATGGCAAACGTTGTTTGGAATCAATCCTCAAGGTGTTTTTTCACATATCTCTTCATTGACATGCAGTTCGTGGAAGCTTGCTTCTCTCTCTGTGCCCCATGGAAAAATACTGGCAGGTGACTTTTGCGCACCAATTTCGGCGCAGGACACCGGGCGGACACGTGGTAAATGTGGTCTCTTATGGTCAATCTTCCAACGATCTGCCTACAAATACGTCACAATGCTGCAGACACCTTGGGGAAACGACAGAAAGGGCAGACTCATTCCTCTTGCGTTCACAGCCATAAAAGGAGATCATGACAAACAGAGCCTCAAAAATCCTTGTCATTTCCTGGATGCCATCTCATCTTGGTTTTGCCTGAAGCTCACGTTAAAGGGCACGCACAGAGAAGATATTTGTATTTCTGGACACGTCAGAGTGTTTTCTTTCGAACAGTAGCAATTATATGCATAGTCGAGCATCTTTTCGTGACAAGATATCTTGTTTAAAACGGGAACGTTTTTCATCCAAAAATGAAATACTGCCCCCAGAGGTTCAAGAGGTTAACAAACTATAGTTTTTGGCAAGTCGGTTAGGACGTCTACTTTGTGCATGACACAAGTCATTTTTCTAACAATTGTTTACAGACAGATTATTTCACTTATAATTCACTGTATCACAATTCCAGTGGGTCAGAAGTTCACATACACTAAGTTGACTGTGCCTTTAAATAGCTTGTAAAATTCCATAAAATGATGTCATGGCTTTAGAAGCTTCTGATAGGCTAATTTACATCATTTGAGTCAATTGGAGGTGTACCTGTGGATGTATTTCAAGGCCTACCTTCACACGCTGTGCCTCTTTGCTTGACATCATTGGACAATCAGAATAAATCAGCCAAGACCTCCGAAAAAAATTGTAGACCTCCACAAGTCTGTACAAACAATAGTGTATAAGTATAAACACCATGGGACCACGCAGTCGGTCAATACCACTCAGGAAGGAGACGCGTTCTGTCTCCTAGAGATGAACGTACTTTGGTGCGAAAAGTGCAAATCCTTCCCAGAACAACAGCAAAGGACCTTGTGAAGATGCTTCAGTAAACAGGTACGAAAGTTAGAGGTCGACCGATTCATCGGAATGGCCGATTAATTAGGGCCGATTTCAAGTTTTCATAACAATCGGAAATCGGTATTTTTGGGCACCAATTTTGCCTATTTTTTAGTTGTATTATTATTTTATTTTTTATACCTTTATTTAACTTTTTAACTGGGCAAGTCAGTTCAGAACACATTCTTATTTTCAATGCCGTCTTCAGGGGCAGAATGACAGATTTTCACCTTGTCAGCTCGGGTGATCCAATCTTGCAACCATACAGTTAACTAGTCCAACGCTATAACCACCTGCCTCTCGTTGCACTCCACAAGGAGACTGCCTGTTACGCAAATACAGTAGAAGCCCAGGTCAGTTGCGAGCTAGCATTAAACATATCTTATAAAAAAACAATCAATCATAATCACTAGTTATAACTACACATGGTTGATGATATTACTAGTTTATTTTAGCGTGTCCTGCGTTGCATATAAATCGATGCAACGCCGGGGGATGATTTAACAAAAGTGCATTTGCGATAAACCACAATCGTTGGACGACTGTGCCTAACCATAAACACCAATGCCTTTCTTAAAATCAATACATAGAAGTATATATTCTTAAACCTGGATATTTAGCTAAAGGAAATCCAGGTTAGCAGGCAATATTAACCAGGTGAAATCATGCAACTTCTCTTGCGTTCATTGCACGCAGAGTCAGTGTATATGCAACAGTTTGGGCTGCCTAATTTGCCAGAATTTTACGTAATTATGACATAACATTGAAGGTTGTGCAATGTAACAAGAATATTGACTTATTTCACTGAAATAACTGAAATAATAAATGTTGTGTTTTTAGAGATGATAGTTTCTAGATTCAACCATATTAATGACCAAAGGCTCGTATCTCTGTGTGTTATGTTATAATTAAGTCTATGACTTGATAGAGCAGTCTGACTGAGCGATGGTAGGCAGCAGCAGGCTCGTAAGCATTCATTCAAACAGCACTTTCGTGTGTAACCGATGTGAAATGGCTAGCTAGTTAGCGGGGTGCGCGCTAATAGCGTTTCAAACGTCACTCGCTCTGAGACTTGGAGTAGTTGTTCCTCTTGCTCTGCATGGGCCGCGGACTTTTGTGGAGCGATGGGTAACGCTGCTTCGAGGGTGGCTGTTGTCGATGTGTTCCTGGTTCAAGCCCAGGTGGGCGCGAGGGGAGGGACGGAAGCTAGACTGTTACACTGGCAATAACTATAGTGCCTATAAGAACATCCAATAGTCAAAGGTATATGAAATACAAATGGTACAGAGAGAAATAGTACTATAAACACTATATTAACTACAACCTAAAACCTCTTACCTTGGAATACTGAAGTCTCATGTTAAAAAAGGAACCACCAACTGTCATATGTTCTCATGTTCTGAGCAAGGAACTCAAACGTTAGCTTTTTTACATGGCACATACAGTGGGGAGAAGAAATATTTGATACACTGCCGATTTAGCAGGATTTCCTACTTAACTCGCTAGATACGTTTCATTCATAAGCAGCCAACTTTAGAATGGAGGTTAAAACCCACCTCTTCCTGGCGAATGTATCGATTTTAAATGGTTTTGCAGTGCGTTTATCGCAGTTATTTCTTGATGCGCATCAGTTCTCATGTTCCCTCACCTTGAAGAGCAGAAGCAGTCAGTCACAGCTGTTTCAATACCCACATACATGAAAACACTACTTAAATGTCAAATCAGTAAAAAATATAACAATGTGACTTTGAACACTAAGTGGGCAAGAGAGAGGGGTAGCGAATTACATATCTGTTTGATTGCATCGTACTGCATATCACCCTTAACTCCTCTCTCTCCCTCTCAGTCAAGAGAATGAAAACCAAAGGGAAGAGCAAAGAGAGGTGGCTTATGGGGGGAAAAAAACTAAAGCTGCCCTTAAATGACTCTCTCGTTCTCTCACCTTCCTTCTCCTCTCTCTTTCTCTCTATCTCTCTCTCTCTCCTTCCTTCTCTCTCTCTCTCTCTCTCTCTCCTTCCTTCCTTCTCTATCTACCAGCCCTGTCGCAGACTAATCCTAGATAATGAACAGACTTAAACCACAAAATCTTTAATGACCGCATCAGATGTTCCATCCCAGACCAGGCCATCTTGGTTTAAAGCCAATAACAGACCTTTTCTTTACGGTCAACAACAGCTGCTGTATCAACCTGCGTACATGCATGCTTGGGTGGGCTTGTATGCATAGTGTGTGTGCATGTGACTGTGTGCATCTGTACTGTACCGTGTGTGTGTGTGTGCCACGCATGAATGTCTGTCTGAGTGTGTCAAGATCAGACAGTGACCAATGTGTCCAATGAGGTCAGTTACCCCCACCCCCACCCCCACCGACTAATGGATTGGTTCTAAATAAAGTTGTGTGATTCAGGACAGGACTGGGAGGGGGGGGGGGTGCACCTGTGTGCAGTGGGTAGGCAGGCACCTTACAGCTGACATGCATTCGTGGGCATCAAAGCAGAAAGCAGCACCTGCGCTCAGACAGGACCCGGGATGGACGGGAGCAACTACACAGAACAGTCCACCGCGGTGTCCCAGGAGGAGGAGGGGGAAAGAGGAGGAAGTGGAGGGTGAGCATGGTAAGCGCTGATGTCTGTGGCAGAGCTACAAAGACCGGACAGAAACCAAACAGAACTGCTCCTAATATGACACGCTACTGAAGTTTCAACAACCCACACAGCAATCTGCCTGAGAAACTAACAGGCCAGGTGCAACATCAAACAGTCGACACAGATATCATTTAAAATAGACCAAGGTGACCATGGTGCTGCGGATGTATGAATTTGCCAGGCGGTCGGGTCGTCGTACTCACCTACAGACTTGATAACTGGAGAGGGAGACGGAGAGAGGGAGAGAGAGAGAGAGAGCAGACTTCCTGGTGTTCTGCTGCATTGAAGACGGCGTAATGATATGTAAAGGTCTCGGTCGAGCACGGCCGGCACAGCTGGCCTCAGAGACGTACTTCTTAAGGGTGAGTGGGATGTTAAAGCGCATCGTCAAACAGCTTATAAAATCTTAATGCAGTTCAGGGACGGCACTCCAAAGAAAACAAACATTATCGACAACAACAGGGCATAAACAGAGCGGCCATCAGACACGGATAAGCATGCACTACACACACACACACACACACACACACACACACACACACACCATTATCTGTGAATCTCAGTAAGTGTGTGTAAGGCGGAGGAACATGGGCCTCTCAGTAATAGTGGTGTAGAGCGGAGTATATTGAGTGTCAGCTCCCACTGACACATGGGCAGGAGGTCTGAATAGAGAGAGGCCAGGGGGGAGAGACTCTGATGGGGTAAACACATTGAAAACAGACCCCATGAAGCAGTGGATGAAAAGGAGAGAGAGGGAGAGCTTGAGGAGAGATCAGTGGGGCTGAGGATGGGGGAGCGGGGGGGGGGGGTGTATACACAGTCCTCCTCCCCTATAGATGTGTACCTACGAGAAATCCACATCTTCTTGGGCCTGCCTGATTTTCTCCCAAGGCTTGAATATCTTCTGTGGCTCTTCATCTCTCCATCTTCACCCCTCTATCACTCTTTCCCACAACCCCTTTTCTCCGTTAGCCAGCCAGCCAGCCAGCCAGCCCCCCCCCCCTCCCCCCCTCTATGATAAAGAGCCCCGAGAGCTTGTTACAGCGTGTTAAGATATCAGCTCAGCTCGGATCAGCACAGTCGACAGGGCTGCCGATGACGCTACGCAATGTCTCGAATACCGGGGCCGCGAGCGCTGCAAACCATCAAAGAGAACCTGGGCGGGGCATCCAGGCCGCCTCGTCGTCGCTCTCACTGCAACGCATGACAAGCAAAATCCCCTCAAGGTAAAGAGCTGCTCTGGGAGCTTAGTGAGAAACCTGCTACGGGTTTATAGAGGAGATATGTACGAGCGGTGTAATTGTCATCAACGCAAACAGCCTTATCCACTACGGAGTTCGCTAGAGGTAAGAGAGATGAGGTAGGCAGGGAGGAAGGGAGGGAGAAAAAAAGAGGGAGACTCAATAGGATTTCATCCACTCTAAAAGGGTACAGAATCTTCAGAGGAGGATACACGCTTGTGAGTGTGTGTGTGCGGTTAATTATGAGGCTGTGGCAGTGTGACGCTAGTGTTGGCTCTGCGCTGAGCGGAGATCTTAGTGCAGAGATACCAAACCATCAAAGCCTTTGCTGTCCCTCGGCAAGGACCGGCCTGGAAAATCACATTTCACCCCTCTCTCCCAAAATGACACACACACACGCACACACACACACACCCTTGTGGCAACAAGGACAGCACAGTTCCAGGGACCTCACCTCAACTCCCAAATCCTACTTTTAGCAAACTCTGATTTCCCACTCCTAAACCATAGTAAGACATTCGCGTCGGATTCCCTCAAGGGAGAATGTGAAGCATTAAAGCAGACATCTTCTTCAGGGTCTAGGCTAGGGCGATTGAATGGCTAGTCATGGCCCTACGGCCCTGAAACTAACTCAGAATACACAGGGAGAGAGGGGGGGGGCAGCAAAATAACCTGCCTCTGACTTCCAACACAAACTTTTAAGAACGAACCCTGTGAGGTTGACAATGACATGCGGCAGAGACAGGGCCCCTGTGCTCTGTAGCTCTGTCACTGAACAGAAAGCAAGGTATTATACGTCTAGCAGATAGATTTAATACCTTTAGAGGTGCCTATGTTTAATTCATGAATGTTATTTCGCGGAGCGCATGTTGGTCCGCATCGCAGCGCTCCCCTCGCTCTCTGACTACAGAGTGAGAACTGGTCATGAAAAACAGGATTATAACAGGGGATGTAAATAAACCTGAGTCACATTAAGATATACCCTAATCTGTGTAGGGGATTAGGTGATGATACCCTGTCAGGCGCTGGGGGAGATGAAATGGAAACAAAACAACAGAGAGAACAAGACGGAGAGAGGAAGAGGAAACAGGATTTCTGTGCCGGGAGTTTGACTTTGAACAATATGTCAGTTTGCGCAGGCAGTGGAGTGGCGGTGAGGTACAATATCGGGCCACGGCAGAGAGGGAAATCCGGCTTGACGGTAAACAAGGCAATCAGAGGAAAGAAAAGAAACAACAAAAACAAGAAACCACAAATTCCCCTGGTTGCACCCTTCTCTCATTGGGCTTTGGGGGGAGAGAGCGAGAGAGAGAGAGAGCAAGAGAGAGAGAGAGAGCGAGAGAGAGAGAGAGAGAGAGAGAGCGAGAGAGAGAGAGAGAGAGAGAGAGAGAGCAGAGAGCAAGAGAGCAAGAGAGAGAGAGAGCGAGAGAGAGAGAGAGAGAGCAAGAGAGAGAGAGCGTGAGAGAGAGAGAGAGAGAGCGAGAGAGCGAGAGAGAGAGAGAGCAAGAGAGAGAGAGGGAGAGAGCGAGAGAGAGAGAGAGCAAGAGAGCGAGAGAGCAAGAGAGAGAGAGAGAGAGAGAGAGAGATTTTTATGAGGGCCCCACTACTGTCCAATACAATGCTGCCGTCTGTCATTGCTACCGCAAAGCCTGAGATAACGCTGACGCAAGTTGATAAAAGGTGGTTCACATTGACCCTTGCAGGTAAACACTAGTCGGGGTTTCCTGAACTGGGTAGCATGGGTGCACATTTGGGGTTTTTTGCCCAAATTTTGTAGTGCTCGGGCAAAAAACAAAACGTGCACCCACGGGGAGCCCCCCAGGACAGAGTTTGGGAAACTCTACACTAGAGGAGACTGCCTCTCCTCTCCTCTCCATGTCAGTAGCATGTGGCCGGTTGGCCAGGTCAACCATGTGTCTACAGGTGGAAAGAGCAGCCTGATTGGCAGGCCCAAAAGACAAACCTTTATATTAACGCCTTGACTGCCTGTGACACCAGTCTACCAGTCTACTGTGCTCCAGGCTCTGCATGTGTGTGTGTGTGTGTGTGTGTGTGTGTGTGTGTGTGTGTGTGTGTGTGTGTGTGTGTGTCTCTATATCCTCATTTCCCCTCTCTTCTTCTCCGTTGCGCTCGCTCTCACTTTGTTTGTCTCACCTCTGTTTCTCCTCTCTCTACCTCCCTCTCTCTCTCCAGCCATCTCTCTCCCTTTGTCCCTCTCTCTCCCCTTCCCCTCGCTCCCTCCATATATACCGCTTTGCTGTGCCACTGCCCGTATGACCCAGGTTTCCCTCCTGTGGCAGGGACCATTCTCATTAGTACGCAGACAGCCCATAAAGGCCTGTGAAATATTCTCCCCCCCAGCACAGACCCACAGCCCTATAAATCACCACAACCTCCACAGCCACAGAGCAGCCCACTGGCAAATCAATGGCAGGCTAGAGACCCAAGCACTCACGTGCAATCCATAGGGGCAGATTGGGGTGACGGGACAGAGGGAGGGGGGTAGGGAAGGAGGAGAGGATAGAGGAAAGGGTGAGGGAGGAGGGATTGAGGGAGTAGAAAGGAGGATTAGAAGAGGGAGTGGTACAGTGGGAGGAGTGGGGAGGGAGGGAGAGAAGTGGGGAGGGGGAGAGAGGATAGAGGGGTGAAATCAGTAAAAGGAGTGAGTGTAGATAAGGAGGGAGGGAGTGCAGAGAGAGAGAGAGAGAGAGAGAGAGAGAGAGAGAGAGAGAGAGAGAGAAAGCATCCTGTTGATGATGAATGTGTCCTCATGGAGAATGCGACAGAGATATAGAGAGAGCTAGAGGCTTCACAGCTCCCTGAATCGGTTTTCCTTTTTCCATAATATTTGAGATGGTGAAAAGCACAGAGAGAGTAATGATCTTCTCTATCCTCAGGCAGACACACAGACGGCCCACTCGCTCGCTCCCCCTCTCTCTCTCTCTCTCTCACACACACCGAGCGAGACACACACTCGCCTCTCAAGCGCTCACCCGCTGAGACACACACTAATTGGATTATAACTATGCAAATGGACAGTCTGAACTACACAGACACACACACACACACACACACACACACAAACACACAGGGTCTGTAGATCCCATAGCCTCTCTTAAATTCTGTCCGAATTACAATACACACTGTGTCAATACAAGGCCATAATTCAGTCCCACACTCAACAGCAGCAGTGAGTGAGAGAGAGAGAGAGGACAACCAGACCCGGTCCCATATAGACCCGGTCAGGTCCAGACTCGGTCCCATATAGACCCGGTCTGAATGAGGGAAAGGCAATTTTTCTGCTACTTTATAAACTGAAGCTATTATTGCGGAAGCTAGCTGGCATACAAGAACCGAGGAGCTCAAGTCTGTGGGGGGGAGGGGCCGTACAGCGTGTGTGTGTGTGTGTGTGTGTGTGTGTGTGTGTGTGTGTGTGTGTGTGTGTGTGTGTGTGTGTGTGTGTGTGTGTGTGTGTGTGTGTGTGTGTGTGTGTGTGTGTGTGTGTGTGTGTGTGTGTGTGTGTGTGTGTGTGTGTGTGTGTGGCTGAGTAGCAGACAACGGGAAGGCGGGAGAGAGGGACAGCAGCAACCAAGCCGACACGCACTAGTTACTAACATGTAGCTGCCAAAGTTAGGTTAAGTATCTTCCAATCTGATTACATAGCACCTGTTTTGACTGCATCAAACCCGAGAAGTGAAGCTCGCTGGGTAGGCTAATTTAGGCTATATGGGCTGCGCTTTCCCCCATCCTAGCTGCGCAATTACAACAACAGCTCCATTCAGAGTCGAAAGTAGCAGCCTACCTGTTGGCTATTGGTCGTGGTAGCCTATCCTTCTCATTTAACTTTGAATTCTTCCTTGATTTCCTAACGTGCTTGCCAAGGCACACACGGAGCCAGAGGCTATTGCCGCTTTGATGTCTTGTGATTGGGTCATCAACAACAAGCTACACGAGCCACTGTCGTGAAAATCCTGCGCAGCGACATAAGAGTCCATTTTCTCTCTCTCTACACTGCACCAGTCGCATGCGGATCTGTACGGGTCCTTACCGGCAAATCAGTTATAATTACTAATACTCGAGACCCGTGACAATCAAATCAGATCCTAGGGACAATGACAGAATTTCAGACCCAGCCCTGTCGGGTCCCGGGTAATACGCGTGAAGACCTCTACCCTAAGGCTACAACTGAACTCTACTATAATTCACTAACACTACTGCAACACCCAAACCCATTCACAAAAGGAAGATATTGGCACTGTAGTAGAACATGATACTATTGAAGACAGCTATTCTTTCTGACTTTCGCATCTCTGTGGCCTGTTTATGCCTAGTCAAAACTGTACCCTATCCAGGCAACATCATGACACCCGGGTGGTCAGTTCTGCTAAAAAAAGCATCCTCTCCTCAATAATGACAGGACCAGGGATAGTAGTGCAACGGGGGGGGGGGGGGTGATGCTGTGAATGCACACAAACAGGTAGACATGCAGGAAACAAGGTAGCTCAGCTTGACATTCCGGTGCTGCTCTACTGTAGCTGGACATGGCTCCTGTTCTACCCGCCTCCGCGTGTGACTGTGAGGTATCCAGCCCGTCTGTCACAATCAGGTGTCTCCAGCTATCCTGCCGCAGTGTGTGTCCCAGCACAATCTGGAGTCTACTCCGTCGCACCTGCTGCCGGAGGGGGGGCGGTAGCATTCCTGTACACCCCCTCTCCCTCCTACCACATAAAACCCATATTGTTTTCTCCTAGACAGACAGATGTGCGTGTGCATAGGCGTGCGCTCGTGTCAGCACGTGTGTGTGTGTGTGTGTGTGTGTGTGTGTGTACTTGTGTGCGAGCTGGCTAAATGCCAGGGCTGACTCATACGACACCAGTCTTTTCGACACACACACATTTCTACTGGCATGTTTTTACTGCCAGCTACAAAGAGGACTCATGTCAGCTCTGACCTAGAGCTGGCGTGGGTGTGAGACGTGCAGCCTCCGTGCATGCCTCTACTCTTCTCTGTACTGAAGAGCTATGGTGTGCAAAGCGTACCAGCCTTTTAAAATGGTTGGGTAGGTTTCATCTATCTGAGTGGTGAGCACAGGATCCCTCCAGGGTCAGGGTGAATTGATTAAGACCCTGCCCTCTGACCTGATGTGTTGCCTTTAAAGTATGACCCCAAAATGAGCTGTTGTCATAAAGCAGGGATCTCCAACCCTGTTCCTGGAGAGCTACCACCCTGTAGGTTTTCCCTCTGACCCTAATCTAACGCATCCTGATTCTAATCATTAGCTGGCTGATGAGTTGAATCAGGTTAGTTTGAACTCGGGTTGGAGCGAAAACCTACAGGAGGGTAACTCTGCAGGATGTTTCCGTGCATGTTGGAGTCCAGGGTACGATGTGATGTTTGGAATTTCTCCTGGCATTACCACGTGCGTGTTTGTTTGCCTGGGTCGAGCTTTAAACACAACGAGAGGCGTGAAATGTGCGTTTATGTCTAATCCGTGGACAGCTCTTCCCTGGCTACAATAGAGTGTCTCTGTCTCAGACACACTCAGTGCTGTTGTGTAGAACTATTGTGTTGTGTTCCTGTGCGACTGAGACCGGAGCAGGGGCTGAGACTGGGCCAGACAGGCAGGGGGGGGGGTGCTGAGCAAAACAACACTGCTTTGACACTGCAATAATCACGTCCATAAAGGAGAGGGGGGGGCATCTGTTTCACACCAGGAGGATAAATAAAACCCTTGCTCAACTGGCGTCATCCAATATCATTCAGAGCGGCCTTGTTTAGGAAAGTGTTTTAAAATTCAAATTCAACTAAATACCCAGGGTTGATACTCCCCCCCCCAAAAAAAATGAATTGTATTGCACTGAAATAACCCAGACAAAGTTAGAATCTTTTTCTGTTTTATGTGTCTCTCTATGTCTGTGTGTCTACACACACACACACCTGATAAGGAGGGGTGTGGCCTCCCTCCCCTCTCTGTCTCTCGGGGCAACAGGAGCGGAATCCCCTCTGAGGCTGGTGTGAACGACACGAGGAGGAAGAGAGACATGCAGGAGAGGAGGGAGAGATGAGGAGAGACACGCACAAAATACACCCATTCTAGCAGGACTTATTCTAACACTGGAGAAGGCTTGTGGGTAATCCCTGTGGAGAGGGACAGGGGCCTGGCACTGAGACTGAGACAGAGACGGAACATATTGGCAGTGACACAGGAGAGAGGCAGAGAGGTGTGTTGCCTGAGATAGGTGCAGGGCTGCCGGGTCAGGTTACTGGGCTAAGTTAGCATCTTGGCAGTGTTGTAAACCAGGCTTAAGGCAGCGAGCGCAGAGGTGGTGCGCTGGTTGTAGAGCACAGATTGTTATGGGGCGAGACAAAATGTCAGGGGCCACTGCTGTTCTGGCACATCATGTTTTGTTTACCAGTATGAATTACTTTGCCCTTCTCTCCAACCCTCCCCTCTCCTCTACCCATGTCCTCTCCTCTGTTCTCATCTCCTTTATTCTCCCCTCTGCTCCTCTCCTCCTCTCTCCCGTCTCCCCCGCTCCTGTGTTGTGTTTTTAGCTGGCGATGTGGGGCTTGGGGAGCCACTGCAAGCAGCACTGGCATCTGCTGGAGAGCTTGGCGCGCCGCCAGAGGGTATCGCTTTGGCAACCAGTCGTGCCATCGGATTTATCTCCAACCTGTCAGCTGATGCCCTTTGTGGGGGTAAGACAAGCGGGCACAGCCTCCTTGGCTTGGCATGGCGCTGGCACTCTCCGCTCCTCTCTTCCCAGGTTGTCTGCCATGCATGCCTTCGAAAGACCCTGGCCTTTTAAAGCACCAGGCATAGCACAGGAGACCTGGGAGGCAGCACCATGAAATGCCACCCAGCTCTCGTCGGCTAGGGGGTACAAGTCCCGAGGAGTAGAGAGGAGGAGAGGGTGGGAGACAGAAAGAGAGAGCGAGAGGGACAGGTTGAAATATAGAGAGAAGCTAAGTAGCTTATATGTAGAGGAATGACTAGATAGAGGGAGAGCAGATGGGGAAAGAGTCTCTTCCCGGTCTGGCAGGTTTAAAGTTGGGGAACGAGAGGGAGAGTGGGGTCATGTTTGAAATGCTGGTTGTGGGGACCAGCATCTCTGTCATTGACCTGTGTGTGGCACAGTAGCCTTTTTTGTTGTAACTGAGGGCACTTCCTTCAAATAACAACAACATCAACTCACTTCCATCAGGACAAAGGCTATGCTTATAGATCTGTTGCAGTGTTGTGACACTAGCACTGCTCGTTTCAAAAAACTCTCCCAGCGAGTGTTATCGCCAATAATTATAATCTGTTGACAGTAAATGTTAGACAAGCTTGCAAATGCCACGCTATGCCTAGGGCAACAAGCAGGTGTGCACGTGCAGTGCTGCTATTGGCTATGACACGTGGAGACAAAAATGAATTGGCAACTTTAACTTAACTGTTCATCCAATTAGTTGCGTGGCAAATTCTTCATTGATCATTTGCTGGCTGACTCTTCAAATTGTGTCCATTATGAAATGACTTAAATCAATTCAAGTACCAATTAAGTCAATTATTGATATCTACAATGGTATCTGTTTCTAGACCCTTCTTTTCAATGTGCTCATACAATCATTTTACTATGAAAATAATAGTCAAGTTCCCATCCACTCAGCGGTGGCAATATGAACTCCATATCCACATTACATTGTAAAAACTCCCAACACCTGCTCTGGTGACCCTATGTGCAATGCGTATTGATGCCCCCAGGCGCCTCCACAATACAATGGGGATCACATATGTGCTACAGTATAGTATCTGCCCATGGACATGTGTTAGGCAGGTGTTAGGCTACTTACGACAGTTTTCTTCATCGCTGTTGTCAGAGCAGTCATCGTCCTCGTCACATCTCCAGAGAGTCGGTATGCACCTTCCGTTCTTGCATTGAAACTGACCCGTTTCGCAATTCGTATCAGTATGAGTTCCTGCAGATAAGAACAATATAAACCCGTAAATAAAACAGTAAAAAATGTATATATGTTTAGGTTTTGTTACAAAATATAGGTTGTGCGCCAGGGACACCAATTCATCCCAAAACGCCCACGCGCAACGCGCACAACTGTTCTATCGTTGGTAGGAAACATTGTTATGAAATTGCTAGATGTTTCATTGATCCACTGATACAACCGGGTTTTACAGAGGTTCATTGATACAATGTTGTTGCAACAAGGGTTGGAGCCACTGTTACTAAGTGATGATTTAATTGATGCCGTAATACATTGTTATTAGCCTACAACACGGTCTGGGGACAAACAGCGTTGATTACTATCTATGATAAGCACAACATCCATTGAGAACAGAAACAAAAAGCAAGTGTCATTTAACTGGCACGAGGTCTATATGGGAATTATTTACGTCTAATCATTTCAAATTGGAATTGAAAACTAGAACTGTTGGACTTTCATGTATCCCAATTGGTGTCTTTATTTGACTGTAGCCTAACCTATTTTTGTGACTGTTGACAACACAGTAAGAAATGTAATGTAGGCTATAACAGGCTTACAAGCCAACTCAAAATATGCTGCCGATCAAATAAAAAATTCACATCGTGCATGCCCATGCATTGGATCAATGAGGAAATAATGGAACGACTACCCCTTCTACGTAGCTTGCCTTCCACGTAGCCTAGGCTACACGTTGTGTTCAAGCGGAGGTTTAGGCTGCCTTCCATATGTCATTCATGCACATGTTGGCTACCTCCCGCGCATTGTCATTTACTAGGCTGGGTAAAGAACAGTAAAGACTGTTTTCGTGACGTTGTAGAATAAGTACCAACATCAGAGCACATATAACCTGCTTTAAAATAGTATTTAGTGCAGGTCAACATGAATTTCCTGTTGTGGTGACTGTTTGAAAATAAGGAGTGCATCGACGCTGCTCTACCTTATACGATGCTTACTCGATACACTGGCTCGATCAGTTCGGCAACGTCGCTTACCCAGACATTCGTTGTAATGAAAATTCCCTCTCCGACGATCAATGATAAAATGTCTTACCTTGGGTGGAGTGGAGCTCCATTAGCAACAAATGTAAGAGCATTAGCTTCCCGACTTCTGTCCACATCTTTAAAAGAAGAGGTGAGTCGTGGTTGTGTAGCTCATACGAGTATACTTAAAGAAGCAAGCAGGCGCTTCCACTCGCTATTCAATGCCACACTGCGCTCGGCTCCAGACACCGCTGCCTGCCTCAGAAGCAATTTGAATCAATGACGTTTATGGGCGGGATTGAGCCTGCGGTAATATAGTAAAACTGAACAAATGTAAGGCATATATATATATATATATATATAGCTGTCGAAGTGACCCTGCATCTTCGAAATATTATAAATAATGTTCTCGATCTGTATATTCACAGGAGATGAAGATGGAGTCTTTACCTATAGTTTAGTAATAACCCAATAACCAGAATACTTGCCTTGAAGTTTTCATTGAGCTGTGTGTGGCGCTAGCCTTTCATTGATTATCAGACAACTTGTGATCAATGTCTATCGAACATATCTCACACATATCTCACAACAACATGACATATGGTAGACAGTTTTTGTTTAGAATTTGAGGATCAAAAATAAATCTATCAACAGTTAAAATTCAAACACTTCAACTTTCACATTACTAATTGATTAGACTCGATGCCAATTGTATCGTTCAAACTCTCCATATCTATCAGACAATGTGGGTTGATGTTTCCCCAGACACTCATCTGTACAATAGAGATCAGCATGGGGCTTGACATGACATGAATTGGAGCAGAAGGGCAAGACTTAAAGTTACACACCATTCTTACGGAGAGTCATCAGTAGCAGTGTCAAATCAACTGTAAGAATATGGGCCAACACATTTACAGTAAAACAGTAATGAAGACATGACTCACAACAAGGGGACTGAAGTCCAACATGGTCAACAACCAGACACTGTGTTGCTTGCTCATTTTGAAAGTCTATACCGATGCAAATAGCCCTACTATATACACTACCGTTCAAAAGTTTGGGGTCACTTAGAAATGTCCTTGTTTTTGAAAGAAAGGTACATTTTTTTGTCCATTAAAATAACATCAAATCCTCTTGCTCAGTTGTGCACCAGGGCCTCTTTATATTCTGTTTAGAGCCAGTTTGTGCTGTTCTGTGAAGGGAGTAGTACGCAGCGTTGTACGAGATCTTCCAGTTTCTTGGCATTTTCTCGCTTGGAATAGCCTTCATTTCTCAGAACAAGAATAGACTGACGAGCTGCAGAAGAGAGTTATTTGTTTCTGGCCATTTGGAGCCTATAATCGAACCCACAAATGCTGATGCTCCAGATTCTCAACTAGTCTAAAGAAGGCCAGTTTTATTGCTTCTTTAATCAGCATGATAGTTTTCAGCTGTGCTAACATAATTGCAAAAAGGTTTTCTAATGATCAATTAGCCTTTTAAAATGACAAACTTGGATTAGCTAACACAATGTGCCATTGGAACACAGGAGTGATGGTTGCTGATAATGGGCCTCTGTACGCGTCTGTAGATATTCCATAAAAAAATGTCAGTTTCCAGCTACAATAGTCATTTACAACATTAACAAAGTCTATACTGTATTTCTGATCAATTTGATATTATTTTAACGGACAAAGAAATCTGCTTTTCTTTCAAAAACAAGGACATTTCTAAGTGACCCCAAACTTTTGAACGGTAGTTTACATATGCATATCGTTATACACAATGTGTGTACAGTATCTGAGGAGTATGTGTGTGCACTCTGCACCCTTACTATGCTGTTATTGTGTTTTATATGCCCTGGCTTCCTCGGATTTGGGGTACCTTGAGGTCAATTTAAAAATGGCACTTATCCCTGTTGTGCATTCAGCGCAAGTAGGGGCCATTGTCTGTCTGTCTGTCTGTCTGTCTGTCTGTCTGTCTGTCTGTCTGTCTGTCTGACTGACTGACTGACTGACTGACTGACTGACTCACAGGCACCTCCAGACCTGCAGGATGATTATTTCCCTCCTCTCCCAGGTTCTCTCTGTTTGGACTCACTTCCCTGTTGGCCTATTTTGGCTCAAGACGGATGGTCACGTCCATCCGGAGATAACCAGCCAGTGGTCAGCACATTCTCTCTACAGCGGAAGGGGGGGGAGAGGGCTGAGCGGAGCAGGGCAAAGGAGACGCTGCCAAACTCATGACCCAAAAAACAGGAGAAATGTCTAGTCGATACTTGACGGCGCGCCAACAGCCCGTAGTGGAGATGAAGTGGATTTGAACATCAGTGCATCAAATGATTTGGCAGTGGAAGGGAAGGGCTGGAGAATGAGTGCACATTCTGCACAGACAGGAGCAAACAGACATGCACACACGCACATATACACACACACACACACACACACACGTGCGCACGCATGCACGCACACACAGCAGGAGCTGTCAACTATACCGTTTCAAACAAACCAGCCCGGAGACAGCTGCATAAACCGGGGAGTGAAAACGACCCTGGCAAAACTGATAAACAAAACCCAAATAATCTAATTTCAGCAGCAGTGGAGTGTGCCGCGGGCATATTTCAATATGGTTGCAAGAAAATCCCTCCACCTCAAAGCTCCCAATGGTGTATGAGCAGAGGTATAAGCAGGGTGAATGAACCATATCCCTTTTATACCATATCCTAGTTTATTCAGAAGAAAACTCTCACCACAAGTGAGAAGGGGCCATTTCTGGTATGGGCCCTGGTCAAAAGTGGTGCACTAAATAGGCAATAGGGTGCCATTTGGGATGCAGATATTGACCTGTCTCTGTCACTCATCTATCCACCATGATGACTGTCCTCAGTGGCTCCATAGGTTTACGTTATGCAGGAGGGAGGCTGACTGACTGCTAGGGGCCTATAGCACAGGTAGAGGAGAGAGGGATGGAAATATACAGTACAAGCTAATGTCTATTTTGATCTAAACTAATACGCAAGAAGAAAACAGACATTTACGGTTGTACATTTGGATGTCCAGTATTTGCTATATACTCAAATACGTAATCCCAAAGCAGAATTTTAATCGATCTTGTTAAGGAATCTGGTTAAATAATTTGGGATTACAGGGCGCAACACCATTAAGGGGATCAGCAATCAGCATTGTGCCCATGAAATGCCCTCTGTTGTGTTGGTACAAAGGGTATCTCATATCGTTGTGGATTTATCGTTGGATAATCTCCCCAGCAACCACCCAAAACAGGATGAGTTTCAGCAACAACAATCTTTGTTCGGTACCTATATCTGTTTACACCACCCAAACAAACCTGAAACTAATCACAGTAAAGGACTGATTTAATCTTAGCAATCATTCATTACCACAAATTCCAGCAAAAGTTGTGTTTAGAAGCATTTTCGTTTCTCCTGCAATGAATTTGAGAGTTTTTAGAGATAAGACTTAACACAGAATGAAGAAGAAGAAAACTAACTTCATCCATTTCTAATGTTGTGTTATTCCCCCTCCTCGTTCTCCTTATCTCTCAAGCATCTGAACTAATTTTACACCCAGCCTCCCGGCTGTTCAAATTAAATACACAACGTATCCTATTGTCTCTCTGCCAGATAATGCTGTGTAAGATGGTGTTTCTCGCCTCCCTCTGTTTTTCTCTCCTCCCTCTAACATCAGCATTCCACAGACCTCTGTGTGGCTCAGTTGGTAGAGCATGGTGCTTGCAATGTCAGGGGTTGTGGGTTCAATTCCCATGTGGGAACAGTATGAATATGTATACACTCATTACTGTAAGATACTCTGGATAAGATTGTCTTCTAAAATGTTAAAATTGCATAGACGTCTGGGCTGAAGCAACATATACAGTACATTTTGGTTAAAGAGGGGAGTGTGCATTGCTTATGAAGGGAGATACTGGGAGGAGGGGTGATGCAGTGGCAATGAAATAGCCAAGCATCCTATGCCCTTTTGACCTACTGTGCTTGATCCTAGCTCCCCTGAGAGAGAGAGAGAGAGAGAGTGTGTGTGTGTGTACATGGGCTACTGTGTGTGTGTTTCTATGATTTGTGGTTAAAAAGATAAGGAAGCCTGGCCTCAGAGCCATACGAAAACATACTGTATGCATTTCTGAGCACTTTCAAGACGTATGATACCGACTGATGGTCTAGTTACTTTCGATAGAAATGAAAGTAGGAAAGTTGGTCGGGAGGATGTGTGAGCGTTACCCGCGACTGTCTAACAATCCAAAGGTTGCGTGTTCGAATCGTGTTGGGCACAACTGTAGAATTTTAGCTAGCCCTTCCCCTAAAACTTATTCTAAATTTAACCCAATTCACCTAGCCTGCTATGTCAATTCACCTAACCTGTCGTTTTAGTTCTCCTAACCTTAAACGTAAATGATCCTAACATTTGTCGTTAGTTCTGAATGTCAACATACATTCTCACAGTAATTCTCCTTTGCTGTTACTTCTCAACAAGCAAACTGGTCTCAGAGAAAGATGTAATGAAACATGGAGGGAGCAGGTCTCGAACCCTCAGCCTTCTAGCCCGAAGTCCAGCGTTCTGTTGACTGTGCCCCAAAAGCATGCTCAGGCGATAGAGTTGATATCCGCACTTATAAACCCTGGGTCGTTACAATGTTTTACTTATACGTTGTATTAAACCCCGGGGTCATTTAATATGTTTTACGTATACGTTGTATTATACAATATTATACTCTAAGACTTATGGTAAGTTACTTAATCCAATTTGTATGCCATTATATGACCGGTTTAGACGTATGATACTATACGTCCTATCATTTGTATGATATTATATCGACTGCTATTCCATTCGTAATGTGATCTCTCTGTCCAATCAGTAAACAGAAGAACCCAAGGGGAGGAAGAGGAAATAACAGCATGCGTCGTTGATGTTGTTGTCTTGGATGCAACGTATCCTCGGTGTCACACCCTGACCATAGTTTGCTTTGTATTTTTCTATGTTTTGTTTGGTCACGGTGTGATCTGAGTGGGCATTCTATGTTGGATGTCTTGTTTGTCTATTTCTATGTCTGGCCTGATATGGTTCTCAATCAGAGGCAGGTGTTAGTCATTGTCTCTGATTGGGAACCATATTTAGGTAGCCTGTTTGGTGTTGGGTTTTGTGGGTGATTGTTCCTGTCTCTGTGTTTGCACAAGATAGGGCTGTTTTGGGTTTTTATGGTTCTTGTTAGTTTGTTCATGTGAAGTGCTTTATTAAACATGAATCAAAATAACCACGCTGCGCTTTGGTCCGCCTCTCCTTCAAGTCAAGAAAACCGTTACACTCGGAAATCTGCTCGCAGGTTTGTTAGTCTCTGCCACAGCTGCTGCAAAAGTTCAAATCCATGACAGAATCACCTTGAGGAGAGCTGCCTTTAGAATTAGGAACTCAACCATCACAATGCTGCCGTCTGTCTGTCTGCCACTGTGTTACAGAGAAGCACTAGCACAGCAGGCAGAAATGAGGAACCAGGCTGCCACAAGCCTACAACATACCTATAGATTGAGCTGCAGAGTCAGCTGTGTAAACACTATAGAAACTATAGGAATAACCTTTTAAAGAAATTAATCTGTCACTACCATAGAAGCCTACTACACATATATTATACTTAAATGTTTTCTAGAACATCTCCATGAATATCAGAAGAACAGTCTTAATTGAAATGGCCATCCGGGCAGCCTCGCCACAGAATGGGGATGCGCCAGAAATGGCACCCTACCCCCCTTTATATTGCATTACTTTTGACCAGGTTGAAAGTTGTACACTATATAGGGAAAAGGGTGCCGTTTGGGATGCAATCTTGGAATGCAGTGGTAGTGGTGGCGTCAGCGCCGGGGAGGCGACTGGAGGGGAGGGCGAGGCGAGGGGAGCAATAATAAAGTGGCCGGGTCAGACCTGAGCAGGCTCTGGCAGAGTGTAATGATTCATCTACAATGGGATTGAGAGAAGAAATCAGAGCCTGCCTCCTGGAGAGAGAGAGAGAGAGAGAAAGAGAGAGAGAGAGAGAGAGAGAGAGAGAGAGAGAGAGAGAGAGAGAGAGAGAGAGAGAGAAAAGTGGCTAACAGCTGGATGTATAAAAGTGACTGATGTCACTCTGCTGTCGTCTAGTGTGTGGTGTGTGTGCGCGTATGTGTGTGTACTGGGATGAAGATGGGGTGGGCAAACTGCTGTGGTCTAGCTTGTGTGTGTGCGCAGATGTGTACGTGTGTGTGTGTTGGCACGTGTGTGTGCACTGTATTAATGTGCGTTCAGGCGTGTGTGTGTGTGTGTGTGCGCACGTGCATGCATGCAACACGGTGTGGAGAATGAGGTGTGTGTGTGGGGTGAAGGACATAGGAGGAGGATGGAAAACCAGGTCTGGATAGCTTTTTTTACTTTGAGAAAAAATAAGTCTTTTGTAGTAAAATAGTTGTAGAAAAAAAAAATCTGCCTCTTCGGAGGCTCCTTGAATTAGCCTTTTTCATCGCTATGTCTGTCTAACTTGCCGAATGTGTGATTTAGGTTGCATGCTAAAATCATAGGTCCTGTCTGGGTTTGATGTAATATAGCTTGAATTCTATCTAATAACACCAGATTTGCCTCTGGGGGGGATATACAATGAAATCAATGTGCATTTTTCACAATGTAAGGTAAAATAAAAACATTTGAAAACGTCCTTCTTGGCCGATGTGCTAGGATATAATGGAAAAGTGTGTATTCTTATTTATCAGGATGCCTACACATCTGCTGTGGCCACTGTAGGTGGCAGCATAGACCACACGGACCCAGCTCCTCTTTAAATGTGGAAAACCACATCTACTGACAATCTCGTTAAATGTTCAAGAACCTTACGCGTTTTTGTGTTTTTTTGCCATCATGAAACCCATTCAGTTTCCGTGTAATAAGCTGGATTTTGTTGACCTTTACTTGTATAGAGTCAAAGTTAACCTTGTCTGTCCCGTCTGTCATTGAAGAACCAGATAAAACATTTTATCAGACACGTCATGCGAGGGCGGTGGACATCCCATGCACATGGAAGAGACACAGTATGAATACATAGTTACTGTACACATTACATATATAGAACGCGTGAACTTGTAGGCCGGGCAAACACTTAACAAAGGAAAGGCGCTTTGCCTTTATAGGGCTTTTAAGCTCCAACTTCCCCTTCATGTACCAGATGTCTGTGGATTATGTCCATTGTAAATACATTGGAGAAAGACTGCCACTTAAATACTGTGGTCAGTTTGTAATACCTTGTGAATGAAATGAAAGTGTAGTGGCTGGTGGGGCTCTACTTGGGCAGAGTGGGTTCACTGGAAGACTGAAGTGAGATGAGTGGAGGTACCACCCATCCTTCAGCCCCCCTATCCCGATCCCTCGGAACAAGCCCGCTCTTCACTCTCACCAATAACCACCATTGGATCTTAGCTATAATGACAAACAAGGAGTAACAATGACTTGACATCCTCTCCTAATTTGGCCAAAACTCTTATTCATTTTACAGCAGGTTTGTAAGTCAAAAACATTCATACAATTACATTGTAGTACAGATAAATCCTTCCTTTCCTATTTCCCAAGCCAAGCTTGTCCATCTCCCCCTCCTGTTTTCCCTCCCCCTTTACCCCCCACAAGCCAAGCTTGTCCCAACCTCCCCTCTTTCCGCACCCTCCCTTCTTCTCAGACACATTTACACCCATCCATACATCGACTTACTCGTCCATTCTTATTCAAATTCATTCACGTACAACATATACCCTATGCATCCACACAGCCATTCTCTCCTGTCCTCCTATACATATTCATCCTCCAACACACAACCATTCATACACACACACACACACATCACACACACACACACAAATCCATCGAAAAGTTAGACATAAACTACCGTTCAAAAGTTTGGGGTCATTTAGAAATGTCCTTGTTTTTGAAAGAGAAGCACATTTTTTTGTCCATTAAAATAGCACCAAATTGATCAGAAATACAGTGTAGACATTGTTAATGTTGTAAATGACTACTGTAGCTGAAAACGGCAGATTATGTTTTATGGAATATCTACATAGGCATGCAGAGGCCTATCATCAGAAACTATCACTCCTGTGTTTCAATGGCACGTTGTGTTGGCTAATCCAAGTTTGTCATTTTAAATGGCAAATTGATCATTAGAAAACCCTTTTGCAATTAGGTTAGCACAGCTGAAAACTGTTGTTGTGATTAAAGAAGCAATAAAACTGGCCTTCTTTAGACCAGTAGGGTATCTGGAGCATCAGCATTTGTGGGTTCGATTACATGCTCAAAATGGCTAGAAACAAAGTACTTTCTTTTGAAACTCGTCAGTCTATTCTTGTTCTGAGAAAAACCAAGCCATGAGGTCGAAGGAATTGTCTATAAAGTGCTCAGAGACAGGATTGTTTTGAGGCACAGATCTGGGGAAGGGTATCAAAAAAATTCTGCAGCATTGTAGGTCACCAAGAACACAGTGGCCTCCATCATTCTTAATGGAAGAGGTTTGGAACCTTCCTTGTGCTGGCCGCTCGGCCAAACTGCGCAATCGGGGGAGAAGGGTATTGGTCAGAGAGGTGACCAAGAACCCGATGGTCACTCTGACAGAGCTCCAAAGTTCCTATGTAGAGATGAGAGAACCTTCCAGAAAGACAACCATCTCTGCAGCACTTCTTCATTCAGGACTTTATGTTAGAGTGTCCAGACAGAAGCCACTCCTCAGTAAAAGGCACATGACAGCCCGCTTGGAGTTTGCCGAAAGGAACCTAATGGACTCTCAGACCATGATAAACAAGATTCCCTGGTCTGATGAAATCAATATGGAACTCTTTGACCTGAATGCCAAGCGTCATGTTTGGAGGAAAAGCTACGGTGAAGCATGGTGGTGGCAAGGACTGGGAGACTAGTCAGGGTCGAAGGAAAGATGAACGGAGCAAAGTACAGAGCGATCCTTGATGAAAACCTGCTCCAGAGAGCTCAGGACCTCAGACTGGGATGAAGGTTCACCTTCCAACAGGACAACGACGCTCAGCACACAGCCAAGACAATGCAGGAGTGGATTCGGGACAAGTTTCTGAATGTCCTTGAGTGGCACAGCCAGAGCTCTCATCAAATCAAATGTATTTATATAGCCCTTCTTACATCAGCTGATATCTCAAAGTGCTGTACAGAAACCCAGCCTAAAACCCCAAACAGCAAGCAATAGAGGTGTAGAAGCACCGAATTGAACCCGATCGAACATCTATTGAGAAACCTGAAAATAGCTGTGCAGTGATGCTCCCCATCCATCCTGACAGAGGTTGAGAGGACCTGCAGAGAAGAATGGGAGAAACTCCCCAAATACAGGTGTGCCAAGCTTGTAGCATCATACCCGAAAATACTTGAGGCTGTAATCGCTGCCAAAGGTGCTTCAACAAAGTACTGAGTAAAGCGTCTGAATACTTGTGTAAATGTGATCCGTTTTTTACTTTAAATACATCAAAACCTGTTTTTGCTTTGTCATTGTTGGGTATTGTGTGTAGATTGACGAGGGGGAAAAACAATTTAATCCATTTTAGAATATGGCTGTAATGTAACAAAATGTGGAAATAGTAAAGGGTCTGAATACTTTCCGAATGCACTGAATGTAGCCTATGCTCATCGTTTTGCCCAACTCTGACCTCTTCTCAGTGCAGGGGGCTCCACTCTGTCCGCAGAGGTCTCCATTACACATAATGTTTGTAGGCCTTCGAGTGGAAAGGTTTCTTGCAGCTTGATTAAGGTTTCATTGGCGTTCCCTTCCATACCCACAGCACTGCCAGGAGGTGGAGTTGAGATTTGATCCTATTTTCCTCCAGCAACTGTCTGATTGGCAGGTATTCCTTGCATTTCTTTCTCAGCTTAGCAGACAGGTCCTGCACAAATCAAATGCTCTGGCCTTGGAATTTGATCTCCTTCACCCTTGTGCCTTCAGAATATCGACCTTGGTCTGATTGTTCCATAGTCTGAAGAATACTAACAGTATTTAGAGTTGTATAGCATCATTACAGATCCTCTGATGATATACCCACGTCAAGTTCCTCTGATTACACTTAACTGGAATGTCTCCTTTTTCCTTTTTGGCAAGGACAATAGTCTCATGTTGTTTTGTGTCATTCGGTTTTCTTGCTCGTCCGATTCCTCTTCTGAAGTTTGCAACTTTGTTTCCAAAAGGAAAGTGTTTTATTCTTGTTAGTTCATGTGCACGCCTTGTTTGTGCATGTCTGACTTTTTTAACAATTGATTACAGCAGTTGGTTGGTTTCTGTGTGCATTGAGAATATTATAGCTATGTATTCCTGGATAATATTTAACTGTTCATTATTCTCATTTGTATCTCCAAGTTGCCTTTTGTCCTTTTCTTTTACTTTGAAGGAGGCCATGGTCTGTTGGATTCATCTCGCTGTGCTGTTTTACCAAATGGTTGCTTCTGTCACGCCTGCCCGAGGGCGCCAGGCTGCCTATCATTACACACACCTGTCACCATCAATACGCGCATCAGCGGACTCACCTGAACTCCATCACTTTATTGATCGCCTCCCCTATTTCTGTCTATTCCTCAGTTTCATCCCCTTGTCAGCATTAATGTTTTTTTGTTTCCCTTGTCCAGATGCTGTCCGTGTTTTGTTTCATGTCAGTTATTTATTAAATATTCACTCCCTGTACTTGTTTCTCGTCTCCCAGTGTCTGTCCTCAAAGAATGCTGACACCAATAGTGGAAGCATCAGGGAGTTCTTTTTTAAATACATTTTTTGGTGACTTCGGGTCCGGGCTCGTCAGGCTTCCGTGCCTAAGCTTGCTCAAGAGGTTCTTGCCTCGGTTGGCTCGTCGGGCTCCCATCCCACGCCTCGGCCGACTCTTAGGGCTCCCATCCCATCCCACGCCTCGGCCGGCTCGTAGGGCTCCCATCCCACGCCTCGGCCGGCTCGTAGGGCTCCCATCCCACGCCTCGGCTGGCTCTTAGGGCTCCCATCCCATCCCACGCCTCGGCCGGCTCGTAGGGCTCCCATCCCACGCCTCGGCCGGCTCTTAGGGCTCCCATCGCACGCCTCGGCCGGCTCGTCAGGCTCCCATCCCACGCCTCGGTCGGCTCGTCAGGCTCCCATCCTACGCCTTGGCCCGCTTGTCGGGCTCCCATCCCAGACCTCGGCCGGCCCGTCAGGCTCGCCCAGGTGTACTGGGGGGTGTACTGTCATGCCTACTCCCGCTCCCCCTCTCTGACGCCAGGCCGCCCATCATTATGCACACCTGTCACCATTGTTACGCGCAGCAGTAACATTGGACTCACCTGGACTCCATCACTTTATTGATTGCCTCCCCTATATCTGTCTATTCCTCAGTTTCATCCCTGTGTCAGCATTAATGTAATTTTGTTTCATGTCTGTTATTTATTAAATATTCACTCCCTGCACTTGCTTCCAGTCTCCCAGCGTCTGTCCTCACAGCTTCTCTGTTGTACAAAACTGATTGATCACACTCTCCCAGTTGCTTGGGGATATGTTGATTTACCAGGTTTAGAGGCTTGATTTATACTTTGTCTGGTTTCAAACATACAGTGTTGTCAGTACAAAACAGAACAACTCACACCCCAATGCTTCCTATCGGTAGGCACATGCGCCACCACCCTAAGTCTGAGGGTGGTTTTAACCTTCTAGACCATGGCATTGTATCAACTCACCACCCAAGGCTTTTACTTGCAACATATTGTTAAATGCACTAAAAAGGAACAATGGGTACATATCAAAGATGCGCATGCTCATCCCCAGAATATTGTTACATGTCTGTTTTCAAAGGATGGAGCTAAGAACATTAACTTCATAGTTCAGAACACTATAACAATATGGAAGAAAATTAAACTGATTCTACAAGAACCAATATCACTCCTTAAAAACACACCCCATATGGAACAATCATTGGACAGCTTTTCAGAATTCCCCAATAAATTGTCCTACATGGAAAACTAAAGGCATAGAAACCGTAAATGACTTGGAAATAGGAAATACAATTATTTCCATGACACAATTTAAAATGATTTAAAATTTCCATGACACAATTTAAAAGCAATTTTGGACTGACATTTTCAAATACATGCCACGTAAAAGTAAAATAAAATGTTGATCTGAAAATCAGACCCATAGCGCTCATGTCCGTAGCCATGAAGTGCTTTGAAAGGATGGTAATGGCTCACATCAACACCATTATCCCAGAAACCATAGACCCACTCCAATTTGCATACCGCCCAAACAGATCCACAGATGATGCAATCTCTACTGCACTCCACACTGCCCTTTCCCACCTGGACAAAAGGAACACCTACGTGAGAATGCTATTCATTGACTACAGCTCAGCGTTCAACACCATAGTACCCTCAAAGCTCATCACTAAGCTAAGGATCCTAGGACTAAACACCTCCCTCTGCAACTGGATCCTGGACTTCCTGACGGGCTGCCCCCAGGTGGTGAGGGTAGGTAGCAACACATCTGTGACACTGATCCACATCTGCCACACTGGAGCCCATAAGGGATGTGTGCTAGGTCCCCTCCTGTACTCCCTGTTCACCCATGACTGCATGGCCAGGCATGACTCCAACACCACAACTTGTTTGCAGACAACACAACAGTGGTAGGCCTGATCACCAACAACGATGAGACAGCCTATAGGGAGGAGGTCAGAGACCTGGCTGGGTGGTGCCAGAATGACAACCTATCCCTCATCGTAACCAAGACTAAGGAGCTGATTGTGGACTACAGGAAAAGGAGGACGAGCACGATCCCATTCTCATTGACAGGGTTTTAGTGGAGCAGGTTGAGAGCTTCAAGTTCCTTGGTGTCCACATCACCAACAAACTAGAACGGTCCAAACACACCAAGACAGTTGTGAAGAGGGCACAACAAAGCCTATTCCCCCTCAGGAAACTAAAAAGATTTGACATGGGTCCTCAGATCCTCAAAAGGTTCTACAGCTGCAACATTGAGAGAATCCTGACTGGTTGCATCACTGCCTGGTACGGCAACTGCTCAGCCTCCAACCGCAAGGCACTACAGAGGGTTGTTGCGTATGGCACAGTACATCACTGGGGCTAAGCTGCCTGCCATCCAGGACCCCTACACCAGGTAGTGTCAGAGGAAGGCCCTAAAAATTGTCAAAGACAATAGTTTCAACAGTCTCAACAGTTTTTACCCCCAAGCCATAATAATCCTGAACAGGTAATCAAATGGCTACCCAGACTATTTGCATTGTGTGCCACCCCCCCCCCCCCCCAAAAAAAACAACAACTATTTTACACTGCTGCTACTCTCTGTTAATCATATATGCATAGTCACTTCAACTATACATTTATATACATACTACCTCAATTAGCCCGACCAACCAGTGCCCCGGCACATTGTGTCCCGCCACCCACCACCCGCCAACCCCTCTTTTACGATTCTGCTACTCTCTGTTTATCATATATGCATAGTCACTTTAACCATATCTACATGTACAGTTGAAGTCAGAGGTTTACATACACCTTAGCCAAATACATTTAAACACAGTTTTTCACAATTCCTGACATTTAATCCTAGCATACATTGCCTGACTTGGTCAATTAGGATCACCACTTTATTTTAAGAATGTGAAATGTCAGAATAATAGTAGAGAGAATGATTTAATTCAGCTTTTATTTCTTTCATCACTTTCCGAGTGGGTCAGAAGTTTACATGCACTCAATTAGTATTTGGTAGCATTGCCTTTAAATTATTAACTTGGGTCAAATGTTTTGGGTAGCCTTCCACAAGCGTCCCACAATAAGTTGGGTGAATTTTGGCCCATTCCTCCTGACAGAGCTGGTGTAACTATGTCAGGTTTGTAGGCCTCCTTGCTCACATATGCTTTTTCAGTTCTGCCCAAAAATTGTCTATAGGATTGAGGTCAGGGCTTTGTGATGGCCACTCCAATACCTTGATTTTGTTGTCCTTAAGCCATTTTGTCACAACTTTGGAAGTATGCTTGGGGTCATTTTGCATTTGGAAGACACATTTGCGACCAAGCTTTAACTTCCTGACTGATGTCTTGAGATGTTGCTTCAATACATCCACGTAGTTTTCTCTTCTCATGATGCCATCTATTGTGTGAAGTGCATCAGTCCCTCCTGCAGCATTAAAATGCTGCCACCCCCGTGCTTCATGGTTGGGATGGTGTTCTTCGGCTTGCAAGCCTCCCCCTTTTTCCTCAAAACATAACGATGGTCATTATTGGCAAATAGCTCTATTTTTGTTTCATCAGACCAGAGGACATTTCTAAAAAAAGGACGATCTTTGTCCCCATGTGCAGTTGAAACCTTAGTCTGGCATTTTTTATGTTGGTTTTAGAGCAGTGGCTTCTTCCTTGCTGAGCGGCCTTTCAGGTTATGTCGATATTGGACTCGTTTTACTGTGGATATCGATACTTTTGTACCTGTTTCCTCCAGCATCTTCACAAGGTCCTTTGCTGTTGTTCTGGGATTGATTTGCACTTTTCAAAGTGCAAAGTACGTTCATCTCCAGGAGACAGAACGCGTCTCCTTCCTGAGCGGTATGACAGCTCCAAGGTCGCATGGTGTTTATTTTTGCTTACTATTGTTTGTACAGATGAACGTGTTACCTTCAGACATTTGGAAATTGCTCCCAAGGATGGACTTGTGGAGGTCTACAATTTTCTTCTGAGATCTTGACTGATTTATTTTGATTTTCCCATGATGTCAAGCAAAGAGCCACTGAGTTTGAAGGTAAGCCTTCAAATACATCCACAGGTACACCTCCAATTTACTCAAATGATGTCTGGAATTTTACACGCTGTTTAAAGGCACAGTCAACTTAGTGTATGTAAACGTCTGACCCACTGGAATTGTGATACAGTGAATTATAAGTGAAATAATCTGTCTGTAAACAATTGTTGGAAAAATGCCTTGTGTCATGCACAAAGTAGATATCCTAACCGACTTGCCAAAAACTATAGTTTGTTAACAAGAAATTTGTGGAGTGGTTGAAAAACAAGTTTTAATGATTCCAACCTAAGTGTATGTAACCTTCCAACTTCAACAGTACATATTACCTCAACTAACCGGTGGCTCTGTACCTGTACCCTCCTGTTTAAAGTCTTGCTATTGTTGTTTTACTGCTGCTCTTTAATTACTTAGTTACTTTTATTTCTTATTCTTATCTGTATTTTTTTTAACTGCATTGTTGGTTAGGGGCTCGTTAGTAAGCATTTCACTGCTACACCTGTTGTATTCAGCGCATGTGACTAATAACATTTGATTTGATTAATTTTATTTTAGCAAAAGACAAACAATATTATAAAATGTGTTTCCAGTGGATAGTGCTTAAAAGTTTCATTTAAAACACTTGTTTCAAAG
The DNA here is from genome assembly GCF_036934945.1 of Oncorhynchus masou masou. Taxonomy (NCBI): domain Eukaryota; kingdom Metazoa; phylum Chordata; class Actinopteri; order Salmoniformes; family Salmonidae; genus Oncorhynchus; species Oncorhynchus masou. Next base: position 34,018,821 of record NC_088226.1, on the reverse strand, counting down.
TGGTCCTGGCTAGTAGAAACATCTCATCTTAATCTATGATGCCTTAAAAATGTCTTGAAGGAGGACTATAGGTGGAAAATAACATTCTCTCAAACACCATAGTAATGGGTATTAACGTTATTTCCAACTTAAAAATAGCTCATTTGTTTGTTGGCAACGTTGTAGAATGGATGTAATCCACAGAGTAATCCAATCAACATGTCCAATGTTCCCTCAGCTACACAATTCTAGACCCTTATATACCGAACATGCTGTATAATTGCTTATTTTCTCCTATTATTCAATATTTTGTACACAAAAAATATTTTGCGAGTTCCAGTTTTAAAAAATGAAGCAACTATCTGCATCAGCTTTTTGAGTATTTCCAACGTTATGTATTTTTTTTTACGTTCGTATACACTTCACTTTAAGTGTTTCAACATTGCTCACATTAAGTTCAGCATTAAAACAAAATAGCTAAGATCCAACTTCATTGGATCAAATTCAGAACTGTTATTGTACATTAGATCTAGTTAATGTTTCATATTACAGTAGTTACTGTCAATGATCATGTCGTAATGTTAAACATGGTTTCATGTGTTTCATCACTGAGACATTTCTATCCACATTAGCAGAAATTGTGGAAACGCAGTGCTCATTCCACTGGCACTAAGTAGAGGTAAAGCTGCAAGCAGACCGGAGTCAGTCTCACCTTCATCTGCTGCTCGTGAGGAACCCTCTCTCCTTTCGGTGGTTTCCCAACATCTTACAGAGGGAAGGGGGACATCAGAACAGGGACAACAGGAACAGAGTGAGAATGGGTGGCCTCATCATTTAATGTCCTTTGCCCAACGGTTTTGATGTCTGTTTGATGTCTGTTCGTCATGATCCATTACACCTCAACAATCAGTGTGATACTAAATAGAAATGTGTTTTTCGTCCTTCAAACATGCATACGACATAGTGTAAAAGTAGCGTAACGTTTAAAAATAATAATAATAAACAGGGACACATGGCAAGTTGTTCGAAAAAAAAAAATTCTCAAGTTGAAAGGAAATATGAAAATTGAGGAAGTTAAACATCTCTCCTTGTAGTTGTTTTTACATGCAAAGTTGTTAGAATATACATTTATCTTATGTTGAATTCTTCTTATTTTTTTGGGGGGGTTGTTTGAACAAGTGAAGTAGAGTAAAGTACTAACTATATTCAAGTAAAGATGACAACTACATTTTTTAAAATGTCAAAATAAGTATCTTTTCAAGTATAATTTACTAACCACCTACATATTTACAGTGTAATAGTAGCAGAAGTCTTTTCCTCCCTGGGGCTATTAGTGGTGCTCACGCGTGGCATCTTAAACTACATTAATGACACACCTTTCTGTGTGATGGTACAGCAGACCAATGGTTGAAAAAGTACCCAATTGTCATACTTGAGTAAAAGTATAGATACCTTAATACAAAGTTTCTCAAGTAAAAGTGAAAGTCACCCAGTAAATTACTACTTGAGTAAAAGTCTATTTTGTTTTAAATATACTTAAGTATCAAAAGTACATTTAATTGTTCAAATATACTTAAGTAGAAAAAGTAAAAGTAAAAGAAAGTATAAATCATTTCAAATTCTTTATATTAAGCAAAGTGGACGGCACCATGTTCTTGTTTGTAAAATGTACGGATAGCCACAGGCACACTCCAACACTCAGACATTATTTACAAAAGATGCATTTGTGTTTAGTGAGTCCTCCGGAATGTAGGCAGTAGGGATGACCATGTGTTCTCTTGATAAGTGCATGAATTTCACAATTTTCCTGTTCTGCTCAGCATTCAAAATGTAAGGTATACTTTGGGTTGTCAGGGAAAATGTATGGAGTAAAAAGTACAGTATTTTCTTTAGTAATGTAGTGAAGTAAAAGTTGTCAAAAATATAAATAGTAAAGTAAAGCACAGATACACCAAAAATCTACTTAAGTAGTACTTTAAAGTATTTTTACTTAAGTACTTTACACCACTGCAGTAGACGCTATGATTCGACAGGGGAATCTCCATCACTTCCTCCAGGCTATCCTACTGTACAAAACCTAAGCTATAAGAACGACACACAGCCCAGGCCCCCAGATACACCTTGAACATTTGAACCCTATTCACTGGGCCACTTCTCTGTGCCCAAACACAAACGGTCCCTTAAAACCAACAACAGATGCTTGGGTTGGAACAGATTAGGGTTGCTTCGACACACAAATAAACAAGCCTGCACATGCACTCACACACAAACACACACACATACTTCATGTTAGTTTTTATCATGAACAACTGGTGCAGGAACAGTTGTGTTGTTATATTTCAAGTGGTCGAGTGCTGACCTATACAGTATATGGGAGGGCTGATCTTAAATCAGCTGTAAAAGTGAAAGAGTAACAACAATACTATCATACTTCCAAATAAATCTAAATTGTGGCTACACATAACAGTAATTACATACAAATCAACAGTCAGCCAGAGTCAGCTCCACTCTGCTGTAGCCTACAGTTAATAACAGCATACAGGGCTTGTTACCATAAGTTTACCACTAGATATCCACTGCCTTGTCTACAGTAAACATGGTATTCATAGATGCCACAGTGTATGTTCTTCCATTGCGGGGCGTTGTAATGAGATGACACAGCAGGGCTACAGGATGTGGTCTTTGGATGTATGTGCATTGTATCTGACCTGTCCTATTCCTAATCTCTCTCTCTCTCTCTCTCTCTCTCTCTCTCTCTCTCTCTCTCTCTCTCTCTCTCTCTCTCTCTTTTGGTGATGCTGCCTCCTCAGATTAGAGCCCTACCTACCTGCCTGCCACCGGGACTCTTCCATCCATCAGGATTATCTGCAGATAAATGGCCCATCATGAAGACAGTGATTTATATGACCGCTCATGCACCGCTGGACATACATACACACGCTGCATGCAAATAAACATGTCTAACCTTCTTCTATCTTCTCTTTTTCTTCTTCTTCCTTCCTTCAGGGTCCCCTGCTCCCCTCTATGCATGAAAGTTGCCTTGAAAATGATGTCACACAGCTCCAGCCAGCTCTGTCCATGCCAAATCGCTCTTTTACGGGCCTTTGTCTGTGGAAGTTTCAACACTTTAGGCGATGTTAATTCATTAAAAATGAAAAGCTGAAAAGACTTGAGTCAATGACTATTCAACCCTTTTGTTATGGAAAGCCTTAAAAAGTACAGGACTAAATATGTGCTTAACAAGTCACATAATAAGTGGCATGGACTCACTCTGTGTGTAATAATAGTGGCTTACATGATTTTCGAATGACTACCCCATCTCTACACCCCACACATAGAATTATCTGTACGTTCCTTTAGTCGAGAAGTACATTTCAAGCACAGATTCCAAAACATGCATCCTGCTTCTGCCTTTTGGCAAACTCTAAGTGGGCTTTCATGTGCCTTTTACTGAGGAGTGGCTTCCGTCTGGCCACTCTACCATAAAGGCCTGATTGGTGGAGTGCTGCAGAGATGGTTGTCCTTCTGGAAGGTTCTCCTATCTCCACAGATGAACTCTGGAGCTCTGTCAGAGTTACCATTGGCTTTTTGGTCACCTTCCTAACCAATACCCTTCTCCCCCGTTTGCTCAGTTTGGCCGGGCGGCCAGCTCTAGGAAGAGTCTTGGTGGTGCCATACTTCTTCCATTTAAGAATGATGGAGGCCACTGTGTTCTTGGGGACCTTCAATGCTGCAGAAATGTTTTGGTACCCTTCCCCAGATCTGTGTCTCGACACAATCATGTCTCTGAGCTCTACAGACAATTCCTTCTCCAATCAAGTTGTTGAAACATCTGAAGGATGATCAATGTGAACAGGATGCACCTGATCTCAATTTTGTCTCATAGCAAAGGTTCTCAATACTTATATTTCTGTTTTGTCATTATGGGTTATTATGTGTAGATTGCGGAGGAAACATTTTTATTTAATCAATTTTAGAATTAGGCTGTAATGTAACAAAATGTAGAAAAAGTCAAGGGGTCTGAATACTTTCTGAAGGGACTGTATGTATTGACTCAGGGGGTTGAATAGTTATCTAATCAAGCTATACTTGTAACGGTTTTCTTGACTTGAAGGAGAGGCGGACCAAAGCACAGAGTGGTTATTTTGATTCATGTTTAATAAAGCACTTCACATGAACAAACTAACAAAAACAAGAAACGTGAAAACCCAAAACAGCCCTATCAGGTGCAAACACAGAGACAGGAACAATCACCCACCCCCACACAGTGAAACCCAGACAACCTAAGTATGATTCTCAATCAGAGACAACTAATGACACCTGCCTCTGATTGAGAACCATACTAGGCCGAAACATAGAAATACCCAAATCATAGAAAAACAAACATAGACTGCCCACCCCAAGTCACGCCCTGACCATACTAAATAATGGCAAAACAAAGAAAATAAAGGTCAGAACGTGACAATACCAGTGTTTTATTTTTTATTTAAAAAAAATACTGTGTATTGTATAATTTCTCTTCCACTTTGACATTAATCAGTCAATCAATCAATCACATGTATTTATTAACCCCTTTTTACATCAGCAGATGTCAAAGTGTTAATACGGAAACCCATCCTAAAACCCCAAGCCGCAAGCAACGCAGATGTCGAAGCATTGTGGCTAGGAACTCCAAACTCCATTGAAGGGCAGGAACCCAGGAAGAAACTTAGAGAGGAACCAGGCTCTGAGGGGTGACCAGTCCTATCATGTGTGGATCGTTGGCAAAAAAAAGACAATTAAATACATTTTAATCCCACTTTGTAACATAACAACATTTGTAAAAAGTCAAGGGGTGTGAATACTTACCAGCTTTCTTTCTTCCTATCCACCACTGGAAAGAGGATTAAGTACAGGATATCTATAAATAGCTGCGTCAAATCTGATATCAAAGTCCTGGCAGACATTTGGGGCCGTCACATCTGGGTGTTTTTCATTTAAAAGACTGAAACGGGCCAATATTACGCTTGTTCAGAAGCAGTCTTTTTAGAGAAATTGTCTGGCAGAACCACTACCTAAGCGCCCTCCATTCCTACCTGTGCTTCATCCCAAATGGCATCCTATTATTTAGTGCCCTACTTTTGACCAGGGCCAATAAGACCTGTAAGAAGAACATCCTGGAGGATCAGATAATAGATGACTAATGACAGACTCCACCACAGGATACCCATGGTCTTTTGCACAATGTGGAATAAATTTGCCTTAATCTGTCTCTGTCACATTTTGTTTCGGCCAAACTAGGCTGAACTACTGCGTTTCCATATAAAGCTGATTTTAGCTGCTATAAGGCCCAGATTTAACACCGGCACCCCATATTATTCCTGTTGGCATTTAATTTAGCCGTAGCTGTAGCTAGTGGCGATTTTAGCATGTAAATCCTGGTGTGACAAACTTCCCCAAAAAAAGGTTTAGATGCATGCCAGCAAAACCACTACACAACACAACACAACACAAAACAATACATTACTTACACTATAACAGTGACAAACCGTGCCCACAAACTGTTAGGGTCCACATAAAGCTGTCCCAACAGCAGAGGTTTATTTTCAGCACCACGGAGTGAATCCTTACCACCGCTACACCTGGCTATCAGCAGAGCCTTGTCTGGCAGCGAAACAGTTAATTCAGACTCATTTACTGCCTTTTTCTTAAAACATAGCTGATATGGCTGACTTGCTTAAACAAATGTGGTTTCTACTGACAAATGAGATGTACAAACTATGGTATAAGGGAATGATGAGCGGATAAGAGGCAATCCGTAATTTTGATTAAAACATTAATGAACGAGCTAAGAAGGACGTACTCAATATAACTTAATTCAGAACGTGGGCCTTTCTTACAGTATTCACCCTGTACACCAAGTTTGAACCGTAGGATAAATAAAGGGGCAGATAAGCAGACAATGAAAGCTCTTATAATATTTCTCTAAAATAGGCTATAGGGTACATGTGCATCAGTACAGTAGGCTAAGTTATGAGGGAGAAATAGACCAAATTATTAGGGTGAGGCACATGGGCTACTAACAGCTTACTACACAACATACATTTTGTATTACTTTCTCAGCTACAGTATACATATCTCCCTGGCATATTACATAATTTATGCAGAGCATACAAGACATTTTTGGACTGACCTTGTGTTGTGCTCACAAGGAGGTGGGCACATTTTGGGGGCACAGTCCTTCTTATGTTTGTCATCAAACTTTGTCATCAAAGTCTGGCATTCTCTGGATTTACGGTGATTTCAAGACAACTGGGAAAAAACAAGGTTGAATCATGACGTCAGTGATATTCTGGCCGGAGCTCTAGAAAGAGGCCTGAGTTCCCAACTTGGAATTCAGAGATGGATGACCGTTCAAAATGTATTTTCCCAGTCGGAGCTCGTTTTTCTCCAAGTTCCCAGTTGTCTTGAACTCACTGAAGTCTGAGATTTCCCAGTTCCGAGTTTCCAGTTGTTTTGAACACGGCAGAAGTCTTGCTAGATTGACAGGATGGCCAATGTATTCAAACTTTTCTGGCCCATGGTGTTGCATGTGAATGTTTATCCTTTTAAGCTTGGGAAAGAGACCCTTAAACCCGGACTTGGACCTCACACCCTCTCCACTGAATAGCAGGCTAGTGATTGCTTTGCAACGCTTGCAGTTAGCCACTGATTCCTTCCAAATCACTCATTGTTGAATTTGCAATTTCCAACTTGTAACATGTAATGTTGTATGCCACCATTGTAAATAAGAATTTGTTCTTAACTGACTTGCCTAGTTAGAAGGTTAAATAAAATACAATTTAAATTAAAATGTTTATATCAAATGCCCGATAAGCACCAATATATTTTATCTACCATTTATCTTCATATGACAAGGATTGAAAAGGATTTGCCAGTAGATTGTCGACTTGATTCATGATAATGACTCCTTGTCTAGCTTGCTAGCTAAGATTTTGAAAGTATGATGTTGACATGATCAGTCCAATCAAAGCTACGGTAGATATAAGGTGATTTTACATAATTTAATTTGTGGCCAATGACCTTGAGCCTTCTTGGATGGGCACGTCTAATGTAAATCTATGGCAACACCCAAGGGGCTTGAATTCTTAAGCTCTTCCTGTAGATTTTGCGGTGATGTAGTGTCCCCATGAGTGACAGAACACTGAGCCAATCATGGCTCAACTAGAAAACATTACGCTCTGTATTTTCTGCTCGCTGCCCCTCCACCACAGAAAGCACTGAACTAGGCTGAAACACCTGCATTTTGGAGCTGCGTTACTCAAGAAAGCAAAAAAGGGACCGTGTTTGTATGCGGCTTTATTGTCCCATTATCTTTCTTCTTTTTTTTTTACATTGTTTGCAAACTGATATGTGACAGGTATTAACGCCAAAATAACATGCAAAACGGGCATGTCCCACCTACCCTGGATGACGGGTCGCCACTGGCTGTAGCTGTAGCCCATATAGATCTGCTTGCATGGGGTTATAGAGTGTTATTGGGACAGGGTTTCTCCTAAATGACTACTCTGTGTATATGCCTACGCAGTCAAGTGTCCCACCGCCACCACCAAGCTGCAGGGCTGTTTGTTTGTTTAGGTCAGGACGAATAGCGGTTTATTTGTCACCATGAGAAGGTCCTGCTGCTGGTAGAGGTTGAATCCCTAATTAGAACACAGTGAGGGGCTGGGACTTCAGTCTGACACTGTGTTGCTACTGGCAACAGGGGCACACCTCTGGAATCAGATATGGGAGGTGCACAGGCGTGGAGCAGGCGACACAGCAGGGTGTGGGGGAATTGCAGGGCACAGAGTCACAGTCACAGAGCAGGGGGTTCTCCCATAACAGGGGATGTCTCTGAAATACAGGGCCGGTGCCAAAGCGAATCAGTTGAACGTGCGGGGTAGCCTAGTAAAAGCCTTTTGAAGGGATTGTTTGACAGTCACATGAAAACATAACGACTGATTGTGTTTTAAAGGTAATACACTTTAAAAGTTAAATAACAAATCTTTATGAATAGACCCAGAGAGATGCTACTGAATTAATAGGGATTTGTAAATAAAATGCAATGTTTAGGCCCCACGGCCAGCCCGCCCATTAGGCAGGATTAGGCAGCCACCGAGAGCAGCAGTTTGATGAGGGCAGCCTTTCCCGGGCTAAACTGACAAAGACGCACCTCCAACAACACATAATTCTGCCCCAAAACAATGATAGCTTCTCTCACCAGTGGCATGAGGGCTATTTAGGTGAGCGCTGATGCCGCCCCATGATAACCAGTAGCCACTTTGCCAAAGGCAAGGGCGCTAAATATTTAGCTTGTCCGTGCCCAGCGCGCCTCTCCGGGGTGCTGTTGGAGAGACGCAGCACTGCGCCGCTCCACCAACGTGCTATAAAATGTATTTAAAATAAATTACGTACGGTAGAAAGAGTAGTAGCCTATGTGGTTTTTCTGTAGCCCATAGGAGACCAAATATAGCCTATTACAATGTCATGAAACAGACACTTTTTAAATCATTAACTTATTTATGAGGAGAGAGAGTGCAGGAGAAAGACAACTAAAAAGGCAAGCGGGCAGAGATCAGCTTTGGAGCGGCTGCGGCATAATCAAACAGAAGTGGACAGCAAATGGTGCTGAAAGTAATTCATTTAAACACTTGTCTTCATTTTAATTCGACTTCACTAACAACAATAGGGCTTTGTTGGAGCCTTTGTTGGAGCCCAAGGGCAGCAGAATGTCCAGAGCTGGGGCTGTTGGGCCCATTCATTTTTTTGGGTGCACGCGCGTTCCCGTACCAGGAATAAATTAAATCTACTTTCCCCCCTGAGTGTATTGCAATACAATTACGGTAGCTAGAGGGAATGATTCAATTGAATCTGAATGACATGGCTGAGCAAACTGGTCTCAGAGCATTTCGTATTATTCTGTAGGCCTACGTAAATCAGAGACACTCCATTTAGTATGATGTGTTATGTTTGGTATGGTATGTATTCATTTGTGGATGTGCATCACACATTTCATATGAAATGTTACGAATTACAATTTGTATTATATATTACAAATTCTAGCTAGGTGGCTAATGTTAGCTAGATTTCTAATGTTACAAGTCTATGGGTTAGGGTTAGAGGTTAGGGTTAAGGTTAGGTTTAGGAATTAGATTAAAGGGTTAGGTTAGGGAAATGGTTAGCTAAGAGAGCTAAGGTTAGGGTTAGGTCAAAGGTTAGCTAAAGGGTTAAGGTTAGGGTTATTCTTAACATGCTAAATGGTTGCTGTGTTACATGTTAATAACATTTAGACTACATTACCCAGCAGGCTATGCGGGGCGGGGGAGACAGGTGGTTGAAAGAATGTCTTGCATGGCTCAACAAGGAGTTTTCTAGCTGAAGTATATGTTCATTAAAAGTAGTTAAACCTACGCCCCAGTTTGTCATTATATAAGGAACAAACATAACAGTTGCAAAGTAGCTGGAGAGTGGTAAGTAGTTCAAACTCACAACCTTTGAGTTGCAAGACGTTCGCATTATTCACCCACCCATCCACTCCTCTTTCATTTTACCTTAAGTAGCCATCTGTCTTATATAACGATACCAAACCTAACACACCATACTAAATGAATGTTGCAGTCTACTGTGAAAGATAGTGGAATATGTTAAGCCATTGAATGAGCGTGACTCATATAGTTTAAGAGCAGCGCTGAGCACTGCGAAAAAATACATGTTACTGTCTATAGTGATAGACAGTAGCCTAGTTGTAAAGTGATTCCTCAATACTACTAGACACTGTTAATTGTTGCTGATACTTTTTTTTGTCAATAGTTAGCTAGCTGTGACGAAGGTTACCATCCCCTCTGTGTAGCAGAGGAGAGAAATCTGTTCCTCCTCTCTCATAATATAGCGATTTAATATCACCACTGATGCTCAACTTTTAGTGTTAAAAGCACCACAAATTCCAGGATTTAATTTATGTCAAATATAACAATGTTGCTCTGGTATTAGACCGTGTAATTGTTTCCATTGGATGAACGTTAATTGCTCTTTACAGAATTATGGTTACATTGATTTAAAGATAGATTTCAAGCGGAAGAATCAGCGCATTAAGATAAGGGCAAGCTACTCTTTGGTAAATGATTGTTGTATTTCGATAGATTCTCACGTCGGAAGAGAAAACAATGGCTTCCTGAAATAAGAATGGCCTGTTTGTCCCCCTGAAATTTCATCGAAAATGAAATACTTTCTTTATGAAATGCGGCAAATGGGAACAAATGACAAGAATACAAGGTCAAATCCAAGCGACGATAAGGGGTCTCTGAAGACCTGAGCAAGGATGAATTGGAAGGGAAGAATGTAATGTCCCAGACCAGTGGTCAGGGCTGAAGAAATGCAAAGCCAAAAGCAAAAATGAAGTAATGTTGATGGCTTTGGAGTGTGAATGCAAGACGCGTAAATGCGATGGAATTAAAGCTACCCTTCTGAAAGATATGGGTTACTTAATCAACTAACAGTGCCTTGGGACAATAAATACTAGCATTACAGTAGCAAACTGTACACCCCTACGTTCCTATGGCATTAAGCCTATGAAGATTTAGGCAAAGTAAAGTTGTTGTAGTTAATGAAAAGTTTCTCTCCCATTTCCCCCCTGTTTGATGTTCTCTGCATCCTTTGGCACGGTGGAACAAAGTTACTTGTTATCCAAACATTCTGAAACACGTTGTCAAAATGGATAAAGAGTGGTGGGACATGAACGGCGAGCCAGGCGGGTTGGAGTTGGAGTTTTGGGTCAGGAAAATAAGCTAGATAAGGGTGGGAAAGCAGTGAGGCCTGCTGTCTTGGGAGAGCAAGTTCGTCAAATTCTGCGGATGTAAAGGTAACTGAGTCCAGCTGTTAAAAGGGAGCTCCCAAATTAAGAATATATAGGCCATATGAATATTTGTTAGTGGTGTTAATACTGTGTCTGAATGATTGTGTGTGGTCTTTCTATTTAGTTTTAGTAGGTACTTCACGGGTGAGAATAGATGGACATTAAAGAACACACAACTAAAAAATGTGGTTTCACAGATGTAAGTTCTTCTGGTGAGAAATACAACGAATACAGGATACTGAAAAACCATGTAAACCTGCTGCAAAGAATGTTTGAAATGTTTTTAAATTATGAGTCTGAAGTACAGGGAAAGAAAGGGGAAAGAACAGATGAACTTTAATGGTGTTGAATGCCACCTGTTCGGACTTTCTGGTGAGGCCTGATCACCTTCACTAGAAAAACAGAGGCATTGGGTGAAGTTTGAATGCAATATGCAATGCTGATATTTCTGAAGGAGTGTATTGCTGTTGTTGTTTTGTTTGTTTGTTTTGTTTCAATAGAAATCTCGCCAGATCGGGTCTGCTGTACTATCGATACTTCTCCCGGAGGGATGACTCTTTAAACTCCCTAGTCCTGTAACACTATGGTGAGATCGCCAAATATAATAGGGAAGTATACCTGTAAGTCAATTTGGTAAATGGTTTCAAAAGTGTTTTGTTATTCTCTTCGACATTTGTTTTAGACATTTGTGTTAATTGGAAAATGTAATAATTAGTCATACGGTGAATAGTCTGTCTTGAATTACTGAATCAGAAATGCCCAAAAGTGTTGTTCTGGTTTGTCTTCCCTCGAGATTATGGCAATAGTGACATTGGATGGTATCTATTGCATGGAAGGGATCATTTAATCAGTGTGAGCCTCACCACCTCTGACAGGCTGAAGTTATGGCCCTGTCCCTAATGACTATTACCCGAGACCTGAGTCCGAGCCTGCAACCCGTGTCAAAGATACCGACTGCCTTTCTCTCAGGAGTGCTGCATGAGTCGTCCTGAGACCGAGCATGGAAAGATCCCATCTAAACTTCTCTCATGCTGCTGGTGCACTGACCAAAAAGGGACGAGGCCGAATGGAGCCCAAAGGATGGTTGCGGCGGCTCCAGGTGAGAGATGGTCTGGTTGGGAAAAACAGACTATCCCCCAGATATTGACATCGGGACTCCATCAAGGGTCACCCACTCTGACAGCCATAGGTTTCATTTGTGTTGTTGTGAGTTCTGAACGGTTAATTATCGGAAAGAAGAATTGAAGAGATGATTGGTTTAGTGCCAGGAGGGAGTGGGTAGTCAAGCCTGCCCGTAATTTATTTGGAATTGCCAAAATTGTTTATTTGGGGTATCGAGTTGAATGTGGGGGTCTTCACACTGGGAAATATATATTAATCTAGACAAAATAAATGCATTGAGATAGGCCTACTGACCTGTCAATAACATGCCACTCGTGACAGTAAAGAACAAGAACAAACAGGGACCATACTGAGAAAAGTTCAGTCTATAAATTTAAGATGAATTAAGTTTATGTTAATGTTAGCAGGGTATTTATATATAGCTACATCTCCCTTTCTGTATAATATATGTTCTGCCAGTGTCTATTTGTGCTTTGATGAGGTAGACTGGTAGACTCAACGTTCATATCTGTTGACAATATTGACGTCAGGCTGCTGAAGGTACAAGGACCAAGAAGGAGAGTGTTATCTTTTTATCTTGTGAAAAACGGACTTCCTGATGTCCACAGAACGTTGGTGCTGCGAGATTAGAATGTATGAGAAACAAATTGTAGCTGAAATACTGCAGGGAAATATATCAAATGACAATGATTAGTGCATAATGTTTAACAAAGAATAATTGATGTGATCTGATTTTTGCAATCGCAGAACCTCACTTCAGGGTCACCGACTCTGTAGGGGACTGTGTCAGACAGGTCGACTATGGGTTCTACGGATTCTATGGTAAAATCGCACATGTTCTGTAATCGTTAAGTTTCACACAGTTCATTGTTTTATTTAGATTTGGTCGCTTTTATGGATTTCTGTGTTTTATGGTTTTATACTACTTTACTAGCTACCTTCATCTGCATTCGTGAAATGTAATCCGACATGAGGATCAAAGTTGCATTACTGAAGACAGTACGATTGACAAGTGGCATGTTTTGCTTTGTTGTGATTGTTTATTGGTTGTCTATTGGTTGTTTATTGATTGTTTATGCTGTTCAGGGATTTCCCTTCTACTATGCAAATACGTTTTTGCCTGTTTAGTAGGCTACATTTTATCCAGTAGAGTAGGTCAGTCCCATGACTTATTTTTAACCTCCTTTATGTTACACATTTCTAAGGAGACTTTTTGGCCCAAGGAAGCTATTTCGTTGTTTCATCGTTCGAAGTGACATGTTAGACTGGATGAAAAAAGATTATCTTCTCTTCGAAAGCAAATTTTTGAAGATGTTAAGAAAGCAAATTTTTGAAGATTATTCCCTATTGGCAGAGGTCACCATAAAGCAGGTCTTAGTATCTGTCCTTAAGCGATTAAGATGTGTCAAATGTATAGTCTATTCAACCACTAGGTCTCAGCTTTGATTTAATGTTTTGGCACCAGGCATAGAAGGGTAAAACAGTGACCAAATAAGGCAACAGTATTTAGGTCTGCCCTCCCTTCTGGTGGGAGTGATTTGCTGCAAACCTCTTAGAAGAGCGTTTCTTTCTTCCCATATACACTTGTCTGTCTTTGTCTATTACATTTTTCAAATAGAAAAGTTGTTTGCTGTATATTTTGCACCGAGCATTTCTCCGCCCCTTGACCATATTCTCAATTCCGAACAGTGTGCACGAGCTGAATTTTCTATGGGTGTTATAGTAAAGAATATAGGCGGCGCATGAGTTTCAAGTTTGGGGAAGCTTACAATTGATCCTACCATCCATTTCTGACGATCTGAGTGCCGGTTCTGATTATTTTTAGTTTCATTTCAACAATAATGTTTTAGTTTCTCAAAATCATTGTCACGTGGTTAATGACACAAATCTTAATTATAATGATTTAAAAATCCTCTGCCGTTTTGACACATTGACACACCATGATCCATTGACAGGTAATAAAGAAGGTGATAGCCTATAGGCCATTGCAGCAGTAGGCCCATAATTTCCATAGTCAACTAAGTAAAATATATAGTTCTAAAAGCAACAAATAAAAACGGAAAATGATGTTTCTTTCAATCTCATTCATTCTCCCTACTTCACCTGTCTGCCTCCCTTTCTATCTGTCTTGACTTGAGCTAGCCCTAGTGAAGTGCAACATTGTATAAAAATCAATCAACTAGGTCCTGCTGCCATAACAAATTTGCAACATTCTATCAACTAGCCTATTCTAGGCCCTCAGAGTTTCCCATGCCAGTGAGCTCGGGACAGACAGCTTTAAAACAAAAACGTTTCCACTATGGAATGATATGGGATCATCAGATCATGACAGGGATCCCTAATAAATACTATTTTTTATTTTTTATTATTAAGTCTGGGTGAGTGTTGGATAGATTTTTCCAGAATAGGGGAAGGTTGTCTAACTTTTTTTTACTTTGTGGAGGGTTGTGTGTTTTTTCATTGGGCACAGGGGAGGGTTGTGTGTTTTTTCATTAGGCACAGGGGAGGGTTGTGTGTTTTTTCATTGGGCGCAGGAGAGGGTTGTGTGTTTTTTCATTGGGCACAGGGGAGGGTTGTGTGTTTTTTCATTAGGCACAGGGGAGGGTTGTGTGTTTTTTCATTGGACACAGGGGAGGGTTGTGTGTTTTTTCATTGGGCACAGGGGAGGGTTGTGTGTTTTTTCATTAGGCACATGGGAGGGTTGTGCGTTTTTTCATTGGACGCAGGGGAGGGTTGTGTGTTTTTTCATTAGGCACAGGGGAGGGTTGTGTGTTTTTTCATTAGACACAGGGGAGGGTTGTGTGTTTTTTCATTGGGCACAGGGGAGGGTTGTGTGTTTTTTCATTAGGCACAGGGGAGGGTTGTGTGTTTTTTCATTAGGCACATGGGAGGGTTGTGTGTTTTTTCATTGGACGCAGGGGAGGGTAGTGTGTTTTTTCATTGGGCGCAGGGGAGGGTTGTGTGTTTTTTCATTAGGCACATGGGAGGGTTGTGTGTTTTTTCATTGGACAGGGGAGGGTTGTGTGTTTTTTCATTAGGCACAGGGGAGGGTTGTGTGTTTTTTCATTGGGCACAGGGGAGGGTTGTGTGTTTTTTCATTAGGCACAGGGGAAAGTAGTGTGTTTTTTCATTGGTTTTACATTGACTATTTTGCAGGTTTTACTATAGAATATTTTACACCCATCAACGTGCATGTGCATCCCCTATATCAAGGTGTTTTGGTACTTCCCTTACGTACTACGCTTTTCTGCACGCAAACTTTTATTATAAACTGAACACCGAATGCTGATTGGCTGACAGCCATGGTATATCAGACCGTATACCACGGGTATGACAAACATTCATTTTTACTGCTCTAATTGTGTTGATAACCAGTTTATAATAGCAATAAGGCTGTAACGGCGTTCTTTTGTTGTTGAAGGAGAGTCGGACCGAAATGCAGCATGTAAGTTACTCATGTTTATTATGTGAAGACAAAACGAACGAACTATACACGAATAACTATAAATACAAAAAACAACAAACAGAACGAAACCTAATACAGCCTGACTGGTGCAACCTACACAGAGACAGGAACAATCACCCACCAAATGCAAAGCGAAATCAGGCTACCTAAATACGGTTCCCAATCATAAACGAGAAGCACCTGACTCTGATTGAGAACCGCCTCAGGCAGCCAACCTAATTAACACACACACCCCTAATCAACTACAATCCCAAACACTACAAACCCCAATACGAAAATACAATACATAATAACCCCATGTCACACCCTGGTCTGACTAACTAATAAACTAAAACACACAATACTAAGACCAAGGCGTGACAAAGGCACCTCGGGGGTTTGTGGTATATGGCCAATATACCACGCCTAAGGGCTGTATACAGGCACTCCGCGTTGCATCATACATAAGAACAGCCATTAGCCGTGATATATTGTCCATTTACCACACCCCCTATTTCCTTATTGCTTAACTATACCACAGATATAGTCTACAAGTCTAACTAACGGTCTATCCTGCCATCTTTCCACGATTCACAGTGACAAAGGTGGTAGGTGGATTGTTTGTCCAGATCTGCAATAGGCCAAGCAGCAATCATACACACATAAAAGCATTAAACGTTGCATTCATTTTCAATACCAATCCACAAGAACAAATGAGAATCGTTGATAGGCAGCGGAGAAGCCAGGTGCATCATTGCGCATCAAAGAACAATAAAGAGGTTAGACATGCAGCTCAAAAAGCTCCCCTATTGATCTTGTTAAGGGACAATACAATTATCCTGCCTAGACTAGCCTACAATTGCATATTGTTTTCAAGTGAGTACAAAATTCTACTCCAGGCTGCAGTGAACATGCCATTTGAATAACAGCGCAAAGCCGTGTGATTTGAATCTTTAATTCCATTTGGATCAGTTGTGGGTCTACTCTCGACAGTTCATATGGTCTAGAAAGGCACAGTAGCAGGCCAGTCTGGCTGTATTTTTTAAAACTTCTGATACTGATATGTGCTGCCTGTTGCAGATCATCATTCTCCCAAGTTGTCCTATAACAATTAGCCAAATATGCTCCCAGCAGGCCCAGTTATTCAAGATAGCTTAACTTGCACTCTGACTCTTCTCCAATCCAAGTGGCTATTCCTTGCACACCTAGATCCTAAAGCTTCAATTTAGCCTACATATTTGTCATTTTTCCTGTATATATGTGGCATAAACACAACCAGTCACAATGTTTTAGTTTGATTGGACTTCTTCAAAAGTCTCCTGTAGGCATGAGCATATTAGTCCAAAATATAATTCCAGCATCCTCAAAATGGCTTGACATTAACTAGGTGAGTAAAGTACACACTGGATAAAAAAAAAATCATAATGACATCATAAACATATTTTCTTTTCTTGTCTATTTCAATTCTTCTCTCATTGATCGGGAAAGGTGTCTGTCATCATGACATGCAGCACTTTGGGGTGTGTAACGATCGTTGTTGGAATGAGATCAAAAATTGTGCATATTTAATGTTCACAAAAAACACTCAAACAAAATGACAAGCGGAGAAAACGAAAGCGCACAGTTCTGTCAGGCAAACAACCTAAACAGAAAATAATCACAGTATGTAAAGTATGTAAACATTAAAGTGACTAGTGTTCCATTGTTAATGTGACCAGTGATTCCATGTATATGTATATTGGGCAGCAGCCTATAAGGTGCGGGGTTGAGTAACCGGGTGGTAGCCTGCTAGTGATGGCTATTTAACAGTCTGATGGCCTTGGGATAGAAGCTGTTTTTCAGTCTCTCGATCCCAGCTTTGATGCACCTGTACTGACCTCGCCTTCTGTATGATAGCGGGGTGAACAGGCCGTGGCTCGGGTGGTTGTTGTCCTTGATGATCTTTTTGGCCTTCCTGTGACATCGGGTGCTGTAGGTGTCCTGGAGGGCAGGTAGTGTGCCTCCGGTGATGCGGTTAAGGGTGGTGCAGTTGCCGTACCAGGCGGTGACACAGCCCGACAGGATGCTTTCAATTGTGCATCTGTAAAAGTTTGTGACGGTCTAAGTCGCTAAGCCGAATTTCTTCAGCCTCCTAAGGTTGAAGAGGTGATGTGGCTCCTTCTTCACCACACTGTCTGTGTGGGTGAACCATTTCAGTTTGTCAGTGATGTGTATGCCAAGGAACTTTAAGCTTTTCACCTTCTCCACTGCGGTCCAGTCGATGTGGATAGGGGCGTGCTCCCTCTGCTGTTTCCTCAAGTCCACAATCAGCTCCTTTTGTTGACGTTGAGGTAGAGGTTATTTTCCTGGCAACACTCTGCAAGGGCCCTCCCCTCCTCCCTGTAGGATGTCTCGTCATTGTTAGTAATCAGGCCTACTACTGTTGAGTTATCTGCAAAATTAACGATTGAGCTGGAGGTGTGCGTGGCCACAAAGTCATGGGTGAACAGGGAGTACAGGAGAGGGCTGAGCATGTACCCTTGTGGGGCCCCTCTGTTGAGGATCAGCGAAGTGGGGGTGTTGTTTCCTTCCTTCACCACCAGGGGGCGGCCCATCAGGAAGTCCAGGACCCAGTTGCACAGGGCGGGTTGAGACCCAGGGCCCGAGCTTAATGATGAGCTTGGAGGGTACTATGGTGTTGAATGCTAAGCTATAGTCTATAAACAGCATTCTTACATAGGTAGTCCTCTTGTCCAGATGGGACAGGCAGTGTGCAGTGCAATGGCGATTGCATCGTTTGTGGATCCATTGGGGCGGTATGCAAGTTTAAGTGGGTCTAGGGTGTCAGGTAAGGTATAGGTGATATGATCCTTATTAACTAGCCTCTCAAAACACTTCATGATGAAGGAAGTGAGTTCTACGGGGCAATAGGCTCGTAGACCTAAACTACCAACTTTTTGGACATCTTGCAGAAGATTTGCTGGACTGCGTGTCTGCTGGAATGTGCTGGTTGTGGTGTTACCATTTGACACCTTTTAGAAGGTACTTAGAGACAATGAGGGACATTGGGACCTTCTGAGAGGAAAGACTAGTCAAAAAAGTGTCTGAGGGTTGCAGAAGGTGTGAAAAGTCTTAGGAGGGTAGTTCTTACACAGAATGTATTGTTGTGTATAGGAGATTGAGGAGAAACGGCACCTTTCAATCATTCTCATCACAACAATACATTTACTGTCTATATTCTCGGGCTGTCCCAGACAAAAACAAATCTTGGTCGACCAACATTAATTTGGTCTTTCGACCAATCGATTGGACAACATTTTTAAAAGTGTATTGTTCCATATATAGACACACCCTATGTGTTTTAATAAAATCAACTATATCTATTGAGCTTATCTGATGCTTTAAGCTGTTTGAGGAAATAAGACAAAAATGACTCAAGAGGGAGCCAGAGATCAAGATAACCAGAAGAGAAAAAACCTTAACCATACTCCTCCACCTCCTGCTGGCTTTTGCAGATTCTGCCGTTGCACTCCTGAAGTTTTTTAAATTTATTTCACCTTTATTTAACCAGGTAGGCAAGTTGAGAACAAGTTCTCATTTACATTTGCGACCTGGCCAAGATAAAGCAAAACAGTTTGACACATACAACAACGCAGAGTTACACATGGAGTAAAACAAACATACAGTCAATAATACAGTAGAAAAATATGTCTATATACAATGTGAGCAAATGAGGTGAGATAAGGGAGGTAAAGGCAAAAAAAGGCCATGGTGGCGAAG
Source organism: Oncorhynchus masou masou (assembly GCF_036934945.1). Lineage (NCBI taxonomy): Eukaryota > Metazoa > Chordata > Actinopteri > Salmoniformes > Salmonidae > Oncorhynchus > Oncorhynchus masou. Next base: position 33,999,643 of record NC_088226.1, on the reverse strand, counting down.
TAAATACAATATAGCAAGTAAAACACTGGAATGGTAGATTTGCAGTGGAAGAATGTGCAAGGAAGAGATAGAAATAATGGGGTGCAAAGGAGCAAAATAAATAAATAAATACAGTAGAGGGAGAGGTAGTTGTTTGGGCTAAATTATAGATGGGCTATGTACAGGTGGAGTAATCTGTGAGCTGCTCTGACAGTTGGTGCTTAAAGCTAGTGAGATAAGTGTTTCCAGTTTCAGAGATTTTTGTATTTCGTTCCAGTCATTGGCAGCAGAGAACTGGAAGGAGAGGTGGCCAAAGGAAGAATTGGTTTTGGGGGTGACCAGAGAGATATACCTGCTGGAGCGCGGGCTACAGGTGGGTGCTGCTATGGTGACCAGCGAACTGAGATAAAGGGGCACTTTACCTAGCAGGGTCTTGTAGATGACCTGGAGCCAGTGGGTTTGGCGTCGAGTATGAAGAGAGGGCCAGCCAACGAGAGCGTACAGGTCGCAGTAGTGGGTAGTATATGGGGCTTTGGTGACAAAACGGATGGGACTGTGATAGACTGCATCCAATTTATTGAGTAGGGTATTGGAGGTTATTTTGTAAATGACATCGCTGAAGTCGAGGATCGGTAGGATGGTCAGTTTTACAAGGGTATGTTTGGCAGCATGAGTGAAGGATGCTTTGTTGCGAAATAGGAAGCCAATTCTAGATATAACTTTGGATTGGAGATGTTTGATGTGAGTCTGGAAGGAGAGTTTACAGTCTAACCAGACACCTAGGTATTTGTAGTTGTTCACATATTCTAAGTCAGAACCGTCCAGAGTAGTGTTGTTGGATGGGCGGGCAGGTGCAGGAAGCGATCGGTTGAAGAGCATGCACTTGTATTTAAGAGCAATTGGAAGCAACGTAAGGAGAGTTGTATGGCATTGAAGCTCATCTGGAGGGTTGTTAACACAGTGTCCAAAAAAGGACCAGAAGTATACAAGAATGGTGTTGTCTGCGTAGAGGTGGATCAGAGACTCACCAGCAGCAAGAGAGACATCATTGATGTATACAGAGAATAGAGTCGGTCCAAGAATTGAACCCTGTGGCACCCTCATAGAGACTGCCAGAGGCCCGGACAACAGGCCCTCTGATTTGACACACTGAACTCTATCAGAGAAGTAGTTGGTGAACCACTCAATTGAGAAATCAAGGCTATTGAGACTGCCGATGAGGATGTGGTGATTGACAGAGTCGAAGGCCTTGGCCAGGTCAATGAATACGGCTGCACAGTATTGTTTCTTATCGATGGCGGTTAAGATATCGTTTAGGACCGTGAGCGTGGCTGAGGTGCACCCATGACCAGCTCTGAAACCGGATTGCATAGCGGAGAAGGTATGGTGGGATTTGAAATGGTCGGTAATCTGTTTGTTGACTTGGCTTTCGAAGACCTTAGAAAGGAAGGGTAGGATAGATATAGGTCTGTAGCAGTTTGGGTCAAGAGTGTCCCCCCCTTTAAAGAGGGGGATGACCGCAGCTGCTTTCCAATCGTTGGGAATCTCAGACGACATGAAAGAGAGATTGAACAGGCGAGTAATAGGGGTTGCAACAATTTCGGCAGATAATTTTAGAAAGAAAGGGTCCAGATTGTCTAGCCCGGCTGATTTTTAGGGGTCCAGATTTTGCAGCTCTTTCAGAACATCAGCTGACTGGATTTGGGAGAAGGAGAAATGGGGAAGGCTTTGGCGAGTTGCTGTGGGTGGGGCAGTGCTGTTGACCGGTGTAGGGGTAACCAAGTGGAAAGCATGGCCAGCCGTAGAAAAATGCTTATTGAAATACTCAATTATAGTGGATTTATCGGTGGTGACAGTGTTTCCTATCCTCAGTGCAGTGGGCAGCTGTTCTTATTCTCCATGGACTTTACAGTGTCCCAGAACTCTTTTCAGTTTGTGTTGCAGGAAGCAAATTTCTGCTTGAAAAAGCTAGCCTTGGCTTTTCTAACTGCCTGTGTATATTGGTTTCTAGCTTCCCTGAAAAGTTGCATATCACGGGGGCTGTTCGATGCTAATACAGAACACCATAGGATGTTTTTGTATTGGTTAAGGGCAGTCAGGTCTGGAGAGTACCAAGGGCTATATCTGTTCCTGGTTCTAAATTTCTTGAATGGGGCATGCTGGTTGCTGGTTGCTGGTTGCTGGTTAAAAGGCTACTCAAGGATTTGGCAACCTTTCTCATGTGGAATGCCAATTTATCTTACCATTTCTACCGAACTGTGTTACAGTTATGGTTTTCATTTGCACATTTTCATGGAACTGTTTCATTTAATTTATAATAATGTCTTTGTATTTCAAAATCATTTATAATAATGTCTTTGTATTTCAAAATCATTGTCATGTAGAAAATTGTCTGATAAAAATAAATATCCTGTAAATTACATTGGCTATACATGGCCTGTCTGCAACAAACTTAAAACATTGTGTCAACTATCAACTTGGTTCAGGCCGAAGCTTGCACTAGCAAATTTGCAACATTGTATAAAATATTCTGTCCCCTCAGAATTTCCCCTAGCCAGGACAGACACAGCAGGTAAGACATTTTTACTTTTCATGCTGAGTAGTTATTAGAAAGGGAGAGAGCTGGAAAGATTTTTCAAATACAATGAGGAACTGTTGTCGTCCTCAATGGATGTAAAAACAGACATTGTTTGTTTGCTGTTTGAGTTGAAGAAAACATCACTTTGAGAAGCTCCACAGCTAAATACGGCTTCTAGAATCCTGACTAGAACCAAAAAATGTGATCATATTACTCCAGTGCTCGCCTCCCTACACTGGCTCCTTGTCAAGGCAAGGGCTGATTTCAAGGTTTTACTGCTAACCTACAAAGCATTACATGGGCTTGCTCCTACCTATCTCTCTGATTTGGTCCTGCCGTACCAACCTACACGTACGCTACGGTCACAAGATGCAGGCCTCCTAATTGTCCCTAGACGTTCTAAGCAAACAGCTGGAGGACGGGCTTTCTCCGATAGAGCTCCATTTTGATGGAATGGTCTGCCTACCCATGTGAGAGACGCAAACTCGGTCTCAACCTTTATGTCTTTACTGAAGACTCATCTCTTCAGTGGGTCATATGATTGAGTGTAGTCTGGCCCAGGAGTGTGAAGGTGAACGGAAAGGCTCTGGAGCAACGAACCGCCCTTGCTGTCTCTGCCTGGCCGGTTCCCCTCTTTCCACTGGGATTCTCTGCCTCTAACCCTATTACAGGGGCTGAGTCACTGGCTTACTAGGGCTCTTTCATACCGTCCCTAGGAGGGGTGCGTCACTTGAGTGGGTTGAGTCACTGAAATTGCAGTCCAAATAAATGCTTTACAGAGTGCAATTAACAGACATATCTCAACATCAACTGTTTAGAGGAGACTGGGTGAATCAGGACTTCATGGATGAATTGCTGCAAAGAAACCACTGCTAAAGGACACCAATAAGAAGAAGAGACTTGCTTGGGGCAAGAAACACACGCAATGAACATTAGACTGGTGGAAATCTGTCCTTTGGTCTGATGAGTCCAAATTTGTGATGTTTGTTTCCAACCGCCGTGTCTTTGTGAAATGTAGAGTAGGTAAACGGATGGTCTCCGCGTATGTGGTTCCCACCGTGAAGTATGGAGGAGGAGGTGTGATGGTGTGGGGGTGCTTTGCTGGTGTCACTGTCAGTGATTTATTTAGAATTCAAGACACAAACATGGCTACCACAGCATTCTGCAGCAATACGCCATCTCATCTGGTTTGCACTTCGTGGGACTATCATTTGGCTTTCATCAGGACAATGACCCAACACACCTATAGGCTATGTAATGGCTATTTGACCAAGAAGGAGAGTGATAGAGTGTTGCATCAGATGACCTGGCCTCAACAATCCCCCAACCTCAACCCAATTGAGATGGTCTGGGATGAGTTGGACCGCAGAGTGAAGGAAAAGCAGCCAACAAGTGTTTAGCATATGTAGGAACTCCTTCAAGGGTGTTGGAAATGCATTCCAGGTGAAGCTGGTTGAGATAATGCAAAGCTCTCATCAAAGTAAAGGGTGGCTACCTTGAAGAATCTAAAATTTTAAATAGATTTTTATTTGTTTAATTTAAAAAAATTTGGTTCCTACATGATTCCATGTGTGTTATTTCATAGATTTGAAGTCTTCACTATTATTCCACAATGTAGAAAACAGTAAAAATAAAGAAAAACCCTTGAATGAGCAGGTGTGTCCACACTTTTGGCTGGTACTGTATATGTATTTGCTACTGCTCGACTAAAAATATGTATTGTTTGACCAACAGCGTATCAACCAAACAATCGACCAGTTGACTAATTGGGGTCGGCCCAACACTAAGCACAACCGTGCACAACCAAAACCCCCTTCTTCGTCTCAAAAACATACCTGTAAGCCTCCCCCAGCCCATTGACTTTGACAGATCACGCTTGTCAATAGTAGCCGTTGGCAGGGAGATTTTTGTAGACATGTCTTTGTATTGTGTTTTGAGAATCTGCAGAGAGGAGAATGAGGTGGTTGTGTCATTACTGTTTAGTCTTGATTTTATACCTTTCAGTGTCCCTTGCAGGTTTTTGTCCCATAATCTTGTTGTGCTCCATAAGGTGTGTCCGCTCCCTCATGCTCGTGTACCCAAAAGTGTACCCAAAATGCCGCTGCTTTGGGGTATTTCTCATCAGGGCACTGTGGAAAGACTCCAGATAACCTGAGTTTTACAAAGAGAAAAGGGGTAGATCAAATTGATCAGGAAGGTAAATCATGCCACCTGTAACCTCATAACACAAACCCATACAAACAATAACCAATTCATGTTAATGCCATGCTTACTATAAATTGAGCTATCTTAGCCATCACCTTGTGCGGAGCTAGAGGTTGGAAGCACATGCTGGTGGAATCAGATTCTGTACCACCTACAACAAAACACACAACAATTCACAATTGAACCACAACACTAATTTTATTTATCTCAGGGTAGCCTAGTGGTTAGAGCATTGGACTAGTAACTGAAAGGTTGCAAGTTCAAATCCCTGAGCTGTCAAGGTACAAAATCTGTCGTTCTGCCCCTGAACAGGCAGGTAACCCACTGTTCCTAGGCCGTCATTGAAAATAAGAATTTGTTCTTAACTGACTTGCCTAGTAAAATAAAATCACTATATGACTAAAATCACGAGCATCAATAAATTGGCAGTTGAGAACCAACTAACGTTACCCAACCATAGATGATTTATGCACATTCATCATTGCTACAAACAGAGAGTTGGTTATTTAGATCGACAATTCTATTTTTAGTAACGGGGTGTTTCCAGACAAGGGCGGAATAGATAGCAACCAAATTTAGCTACTATTATTTAGCTAACTCTAGTCAAAGATAGAACGAACAAACAAACATGTTTACTCTGCTGAAAGTACCAGTGTAGCAGTGACTACCATGGCATAAGCTAAATTGATTGACAGTCTGTATCCAAAAGATATAGAGCTAGCTATATGATTTAGCTGATGGCTTTCAGAGTTCAATACAGGATTGCAACTAACCTGGGCTAATACGCTAGCTAACATTATGTTACCTCTAATTGAGAATCTTCAGGTTTGTTGTGAAGGAAAACAACTATGGTAATGCATCACTTCTCAGCTGTTGTCGAAATGGATTCAGCCTGAAAATCCCTCTGATAATCTTTGGTCGCCGTAAGCATCATTCTTGATAGCCGCAAGCCACTGGCAGCATCAGGGTAAAACTCTTGTTTGAAATTAGCACAGCCAGACACAGAACATCACACGGGCATGATAACAGATGTTAGTGAAAAACAAACGTTTTCAAAACAATCTTGCCTAGAGAAGTTCTGAGATAACCGCGTTGGTCGTTCGAGGTAAACAATCATCATCCAAGTATGTGGGCACTCTGACGTGGAGGAGTAGTAGGAAGGATCGGAGGACCAATGCGCAGCGTGGTAAGCGTTCATGATATTTATGATAACTCAGAACACTAAAGAATAAAACAACAAAGAGAACGAAATGAAACCGAAACAGTTCTGTCTGGTACAGACACAAAACAGAAAATAATCACCCACAACTCAAGGGTGAAAACAGGCTACCTAAGTATGGACATATTTAGGTAGCCTGTTTTCTATTGTGTTTTGTGGGTGGTTGTATCCTGTGTTAGTGTTTTCACCATACGGGACTGTTTCAGTTGTTTGTTTGTACTTTTGTTATTTTGTTCAGTTGATTCATTAAATATATCATTATGGACACTTACCATGCTGCACATTGGTCTGATCCTTGCTACTCCTCTAAAGAAGAAGAGGAATTCCGTTACACCATCTACCTAGTGGGGCGGTATCTGCATTCGCTCTGAATGCCGGGCTTTGGGGTTCGCTATGAGCAGCCGAATATACAGGAAGTCAAAACTTCCCGATTCTACCAGTGAAATGAAAATATGATTGTTCTTGCTTGTGATTTTGATAATTTTGATGTTTATGACAAAAACGTAATGTTTTTAATATAGTAATTAAACAGATCCGATGAAATAAAGTGAATTATAACAACGCTACAGTCCACAATGCTATATGCTATAAACAAGCTGGAAAATACCTGGGAAAGACGTGACTTCGATGCATATGGGGATATCAGTGTTAAGTTTCATTGACATTCAGAGGCTGAGCTATCTTTTATAGAAACATTTTAGACTTTGCTTGGGAAGTAATCTAATTTGGTCACTATCAATTGATTAAGCTATTCACTTTCTGCACAATAGAAGATCATAAAACCCAGACAGCTTTTAGAGAAACACTTGTGACCTTCTCTCATTTGGGTTAAGCCTTGGAAGAAGAGTAGCTAGTAGTTCAAGTTTTTTTAAAAATCTGCGTTGGTAGGCCTAACAGTCTGGGTGTCAGAGTCGTGTGTATCGGTGGCAGGGAAGTCAGGCGCAGGAGAGTCAAACGGAGTGTAAATGGAGTATTTTAATAAATGCCCACTTAACATGCTCCAAACACTAATATGTACACACATAAACATGTGTACGAGGACCCGTCGCGCACCTATACAACCATAAAACAACACTGACATAAAACTATCTCTGACAAAGACATGAGGGGAAACAAATACACAACAGGTAATGAATGGGATTGAAACCAGATGTGTGGGTAGACAAGACAAAACCAATGGAAAATGAAAAATGGATCAATGATGACTAGAAGACCGGTGACGTCGACCGCCGAGCACCGCCCGAACAAGGAGAGGCAACGACTTCGGCAGAAGTCGTGACACTGGGGTGGAAAGGTAGGCCTAACTTTAGAAAGTACAATGCTCAGATTCCGAATGATTCCAGATTTAAATGATGTGCAAACAGGGATTGTTATGGATACAAGTATCCTGTGTGTGTGTTTCTTTTCTCTCCTTCTCCCCTCACAGGTGAAAATCATCACTCCCCAATCAGTCACCAATAATCAATCAGAAGACACACCTCCTCCTGTTTCCTACCCAATCACCGTTACTTTCCCTTTCCAGTTGTTTGCTGTGGAGCTCAATCTCTCTGTAAATGCCATGTCAGTAGGTCTCTCTGTTTCACTCTCTCTTTGTGTATTGACCTCTCGTTTGTTTGAGCACCTCCATAGCACTTTGTCAAACAAGCACTTTGGCAAACAAGACACACTGATTTGGCATTGGAGAAATGTGATAAGAAGAAACCATATGCCTATCTCTCTGTCCATTCTTAGACTGCAATTTTGGCCATTTGTGTGCTATTAAAAATAATTCTGCTAATATGTAAAATGACGTAGAGTTACATGACATTTTTACAAAAGGCTATTTCTCGGACCTGCAAATATGATGATAGATTAATGCAATGCTTTTACTATACAGGTGATCTTTACACCCTACTTTTTACACCCTAAACGTCTGGACAGCAGCCCTGTGCACTATAAAAATTCCTGCAGTTTCTAAAGCTGCATATCTAAGGCTCTGGTCTGTCCAAGAAGTGATGGTTAAAGATAGGCACGTTCTCTGCTATCCACTATATATATTTATTATTATTTTGGGTATAGGGGAATGTCACTTATTTATTTGTTCAAGTATTCAGGGAGGGTTTATTTCACAGCCAAACCCTCCCCTAACGCAGACAACGCTGGTCACGACAGGTTGTGACACAGCCTGGGATCGATCCCGGGTCTGTAGTGAAGCCTCAAGATGGACCCAGAGAGGCACTGCTGGCTGCTGTGCCACTCAGGAGGCCCCTTGTCTTAACATTTTTTATTATACTCAAGACTCATTAAATTCACACATATTTTTGATGCTTTTCACTGACAGCCGCAACTCAATGATCAGATAGGCCTATTGCCACGCACGCTGCCCAAATAATATCGGTCTACGAATTTGTGATTTTTTAAAAATGTATTTATATTTTTAAGAAGCTAATGATCCTCTGTGGCTAAGTCATGCTTTCTGGTGAAGTATTTTGAATGATTTTATTTAGACAGGAGTAATTATATAATTATGGCAAAACATCAATTTAATTTAGGGGAAGCCAGCGTCCAAACAGTGCATTGTGTACCTGCCAACATTACTTTCCAATTCGCAAGTGGCTGAAACCAGAGATCGGTACATAATGACAAGATGCTCATGTCTCCGCTATAACAATGGGAGTCGTTGTCCCAAAGGCGGGAAAGCAGGCAACATGCTTAGGTCTGCATATTAAGCCCAGAGAAATTCATTGGGCTTATTCTGGACATATTTTGGGAGAGTGAGCCCTCTCGCTTCGCTTCTTCCTCTCTCACCGGAGAAAGCATCCTAGCGGGCGAAACAGAGCCCCTCTGTCTTAATATACGTAGCCCATGTATCTGATGTTGTCTGGCCAGAAATAGTATGATGTGCCATAGTGGTTTTGTCCAGACAGCATCAGATACATAGTCTACACATAATGAGACAGAGGGTTGCTGTTTTGCTCACTCAGATGCTTTATATGACATGACTGTGTTTTTCTGTCAGTGCGTGTCTCGGTCAAATAAATGATCAATATTTCTATATTTTATTTGGACGGGTAGGAGGTACGGTAGGACAGGTCAGACCCCCTAAGGCCCGTCCACAACACACGGCCCTGCAGATATCGCACCCTATTATCTAAATAGTGCACTACTTTTGCTCTGGTCAAAAGTACTGTCTAAGAAATAGAGTGCCATTTTGGATGCACACAGGGAGTTCTAGTTCAGGGCAGTTTTGTGGTAATGGAACTACACTTCAACTCAGTTTTTTCACTTAAAAATGTATGCCAAACCAAAACCATTGATTTCAAAGTTTATCAAACCATACACATTTCTAGACTACTTTTAACAATTTCCACTTAAAAATGTACAAAATGAATTTAGTGGAAGAACTGTGCAGATGCAAACTTTGGTAACGGAATTACGGTAACATCTCCATCAGGTTTTTATGCAACCACGTTTTCCAAATACTCAGTTAAATACCTGCTCCACTAAAGCAGAGTAGAGTTCAGTACAGTAGAGTACAGAGCAATGTACTGTACTGTACCATATTCTACCTTTCTGTACTGTATATTGTATTGCACTGTATTGTACTGTGCTGTACTACTGTGTTGATTTGGACTGTATTCTACTGTGCTCTACTCACTGTACAGTACTCTATTGTAATGTAATGTTCTGGCTGTACAGTGCTGTATTGTACTGTTCTCTGTGATCTACTAATGGTACTGTACTGTACTATACTGTGATATCCAACCTTGTGATTTGGTCCAGTCCAGTCGGTCTGTGGCCGTTAACATCAAAGCCAGGAAGGACTGAACAAATTTCAACTACATTTTAATGTCCATGGACGCCCGGTGTCTGTCGGTGCTCGGTGGGTGAGGATGCTGGTTACAGTAAATGGAAAGAGTGGCAGGTGTCAGTAAGAGCAGGGAGAGGTGACATTAACTAGAGAGTGAGAGACAGAGGCAGAGAGTGAAAGAGAGAGGGAGGGGCTGTCTAGACTCGGTTTGACCACCAGTCAACAGAAAGACAAAGAAAATAGTTCAGAGCTGAACATAACAGTATGCCAGTGGAAGGGAGGACTGTAGCAGGTGACCCAACTGTGGTTTGTAACTATTATGATTTCCCATTGTTGTAAATTCAGTTGCAGTAATTCCATTACAGATTTTGGGGTAATTTCGTTACCAATTTGGTAATGGAATTCTGAGTTTTAATCACTTAATAGTTCATAAACAAAATTGATATAAGTAAAATCACTATAACCAGGGGCCTCATGCACCCAAAAATCTGAGGGAGCACAAAGTACATGAGGATGGGTGCGGGGTGGTCCGGAGGACAAATCTGAGGGTTCACATTCCCCTGTGTCCTCTACGGGCATGACACCTCTGACTGTAACTAATTGTTAGGTCTACTATTACTTTCTTCAGTAACCTCTCATTATCCTCCCTCCTCACAAGGGAGAGAAATGATAAAACATCTTAAAGATACAGTGGGGAGAACAAGTATTTGATACACTGCAGATTTTGCAGGTTTTCCTACTTACAAAGCCTGTAGAGGTCTGTAATTTTTTTATCATAGGTACACTTCAACTGTGAGAGACGGAATCTAAAACATAAATCCAGAAAATCACATTGTATGATTTTTAAGTAATTCATTTTCATTTTATTGCATGACGTAAGTATTTGATACATCAGAAAAGCAGAACTTAATATTTGGTACAGAAACCTTTGTTTGCAATTACAGAGATCATACTTTTCCTGTAGTTCTTGACCAGGTTTGCACACACTGCAGCAGGGATTTTGGCCCATACAGATCCTTCAGGTTTCGGGGCTGTCGCTGGGCAATACAGACTTTCAGCTTGCTCCAAAGATTTTCTATTGGGTTCAGGTCTGGAGACTGGCTAGGCCACTCCAGGACCTTGAGATGCTTCTTACGGAGCCACTCCTTAGTTGACCTGGCTGTGTGTTTCAGGTCGTTGTCATGCTGGAAGACCCAGCCACATCTTCAATGCTCTTACTGAGGGAAGGAGGTTGATGCCCAAGATCTCGCGATACATGGCCCCATCCATCCTCCCCTCAATATGGTGCAGTCATCCTGTCCCCTTTGCAGAAAAGCATCCCCAAAGAATGATGTTTCCACCTCCATGCTTCACGGTTGGGATGGTGTTCTCGGGGTTGTACTCATCCTTCTTCTTCCTCCAAACACACGAGTGGAGTTTAGACCAAAAAGCTCTATTTTTGTCTCATCAGACCACATGACCTTCTCCCATTCCTCCTCTGGATCATCCAGATGGTCATTGGCAATCTTCAGACGGGACTGGACATGCGCTGGCTTGAGCAGGGGGACCTTGCGTGAGCTGCAGGATTTTAATCCATGACAGTGTAGTGTGTTACTAATGGTTTTCTTTGAGACTGTGGTCCCAGCCCTCTTCAGGTCATTGACCAGGTTCTGCAGTGTAGTTCTGGGCTGATCCCTCACCTTCCTCATAATCATTGATCCCCCACGAGGTGAGATCTTGCATGGAGCCCCAGACCGAGGGTGATTGACCGTCATCTTGAACTTCTTCCATTTTCTAATAATTGTGCCAACAGTTGTTGCCTTCTCACCAAGCTGCTTGCCTATTGTCCTGTAGCCCATCCCAGCCTTGTACAGGTCTACAATTTTAACCCTGATGTCCTTACACAGCTCTCTGGTCTTGGCCATTGTGGAGAGGTTGGAGTCTGTTTTATTGAGTGTGTGAACAGGTGTCTTTTATACAGGTAACGAGTTCAAACAGGTGCAGTTAATACAGGTAATGAGTGGAGAACAGGAGGGCTTCTTAAAGAAAAAACGAACAGGTCTGTGAGAGCTGTAATTCTTACTAGTTGGTAGTTGATCAAATACTTCTGTCATGCAATAAAATGCAAATTAATTACTTAAAAATCATACAATGTGATACTTGTTCACCCCACTGTATGTGGGTTTTTTGGTAACGGAATTACAAGGCAATATTTCTTAAACTTACAGAAGATAAACAATTTCCGCAAAAACCAAATGTATGTGTTGATATTAGTGCGCAGGGGTTTTATATCAACATTTTTGTGTTTTGATACATTTCTGACACCTTTTAAGACTTTTTCTGGTCGATGTTTTCTAGGACCCCGTTTCCATCTGTTTATCCAAAAAGCAAAGCCTTTACTTCAAAAACATGTTTTAGATGGAAAATGGTTGAAAAAATGTATCTATGCATTCATTCCCCAAACATATAGACTCTTAGCTTTCATTTGACACCCAATTTGACATGCTCCTATGAACTAGTGCTCATGGGTCCTTTTTTCGATGGAAATGCCCTTCAGCTCTGCTCTATATCCCAGGGTCCTCTCTGTCTCCTCCACTGGGGGGGGGTAGAAATCATTGTCCTTGCTCATGGGGATGAGCGATCGGATTTTCGACAGGGCCAAGGCACTGATCCAGCTTGGTCTGCTGCTCTGCTCTGCTAGTCTTAATCACACAGCTACATCAGAAACATCCTGCTCAGAATCTGATTAAAGCAGGGAGTTTAAATGAAGACATCGCTTTCCCTCATCTTCTTTCCTCTTTCCGATCCTCCTCTTCCTCCCTTTCCCCCTTTGCTGATGTCACGATCCTCAGAGGAGCAGTGGTATCTACACGGGGGTTTAATTGTGATTATCTGTGGTTTGTTTACACTCCTTAGGTTGATTGATTTTCTTTATTTGTTCCACTGACCCTACTCCCTCCAGTACTCCCACAGTTCCCAGAAGCAGATGGCATCACAACTGGAGTGGGATAGGAGTGTGTAGAATGCAACTGTTCATTGTGTCCGCATTAAAAGTAATCATATTCCGTTGCAGGCACAGAGACAATAATATAACAGGCACGTCAAAAAGAAATGAGAAACATCTATCTTCCTCATCACCACTGAAAGAATGATTTGCAAATGTGTGAAACGGTAGAAACGATCAGTTATTCCTCAGAATCTTCAATCAAAAGGGGCATTAAACGAAAGAGGGGAAGAAAGAGTGATATGAGATGTGTCTGAGAGAGAGAGAGGTGTATGGAGATGTGTGCTGCTGTATAAAGTAGTCATTACTGGGACACACGACGTGGTAAAACTCCTTATTATGCCTTGACATCAGACCGGTGTGCTAATGCATATTTTAAACTCTCCAAGGACCGATTCTCAGCGAATAAGCTTTTTAAAGGAAACACTTACTGCGGAAATAAACTGGCCCAGTTTAAAGGTTGACTATAATGAATCGATTCCCCTTTACATTTTTTCTCAAATCGCTGCAGAAACACCAAATCAGCACACTGTCTTACTCCTCTCTTCCTCCTTTTGGCACTCTCCTCTGTTTGATGGAGAGATGAGACGAGAAAGGAGACAAGGGAGACACAGACTTCACAGTTGAAGTTCGATATCAGTTACCATGTGCAAAACAAAACGGGAAGACTGTTTGGCGAGAGAGAAAAGGAGGAGAGCGAGAAAAGAAGAGAGAAGGGAACCGAAGAGTGAAAAGGAGGGGATAAGGAGGAGAAAAGAGGAGCAGTTGACGCCCACACATTCATCCATATCCAAAGCCTGGCTTATGGACATGTTTCTACTGCATTAGTCTCTGTTATGCTAATAGTGTATTGACTTGAGCAGAATCTCTGTTGTTTTCTTGTGACTGTGCCTCATTGCTTTCTCTGTGTCCTTAACAAGGGCTTCAAGCCAAGGTCCTTGTGTTGTTTAGCTCAATGATTGTATAAGAATAGAGCCCCTGTCTCCTTCTTGCTGTCTCTCGTTCTCTCCCTCTTAAAGTGCTCCTTGGGATCCCGAGGTTGCTGAGGTGGGAGAAGGAGGGGCAAGGGGTCTAGGTGGGTGTTTTTTGTTTACATTTTAGTCCCCTGTGTTAATTGAACTCTCAACCCTGGCGTTGCAGGCGCCATGCTGTAGCAACTGAGCCACAAGGGACCTAATCCAATGATTAGGTCCCTAATGTTTAGTAATGAGTCATGTTTTTGTGTGTGTTTCTGTTTTGTTTTTGTTTCAGGTTTGTGGTGGAAGCCAACTCTGTCTGCTGGGATCTTCTGTTTGTTAGTCTGCTTGTTGCAGGGGTCCAAAGGGCATCTCTGGGAGGAACGTCAGCTGATGTGGCGCACCTGCCCAGGCTGGGCCTGAAGGCTATAAAGGGTGGCTACATCAGCTTCCACCACTTTTTTGGGGGGTCTGTTTTCACCATACAACACCCTCTCCACTCATCCACACGCTCCATACACTACTGATCTTGGTGTCCACAGCTTATGTCATTTTTTTCAAAATGTATTATTATTTTGTTGAATACATTTATTCCTTTTTACGGTCTAAGTCATGCGTGGTCCCCCTCTGTTGTTACGAGCTATGAGCCAGGTTGTAACATTATCTTTAAAACTCATTTGTTACAGACGGAGAATGACATTTAATGCAGCACTCTTGCAGTGAGCGAGGGTTTCCCTTGATTTGCCTTCACTCAGCCTACCTACTCAGTGCCCCAGAGAGACCAACCAAGTCACGCTGCAGTAAAAACCGTCACATGAACCCTTTGCAGAGAGAACAGAATAGAATTCATGAGATTAGGAAACAGAATTTTTAGAATTTGAATTATACCTGCAGGCTGATTACGAACAGGGCCAGAGGATTGGATTTGTAGATTTAAAGAGATTTCATCCAACAAATATAAAAACAGAAACTACATGTGTAACTGGCTTTGGGGGGAGGAGAGAGAGGGAGAGAGCGGTGGAACATGAACATAGAAGATTATAGAGGAGTAAAAACAATGAAGGTAGTTAGAAGTGCTCTCCTCTCCCCACCTCTCTGATAAAACCTCCTCTCTCCTTTGCCGTCTCCCCTTCCTTCACAGCCATACATGCAACAAACCAGTGCCTTTGTCTGAAAATACCCCCTCCCCCCATTCTGCCCACCATACACAACCTGGAAGGGCTCCCAGCCCCCTCATCTGGGCAGGAAACAGCCTTCTATTAGCCTATCAGTCACTGTGGAACGACGTTTGGGCCTATCAGACACTGTGGAACGACGTTTGGGTCTATCAGCTGCTGTGGAACGTCGTTTGGGCCTATCAGACACTGTGGAACGACGTTTGGGCCTATCAGTCACTGTGGAACGACGTTTGGGCCTATCAGACACTGTGGAACGACGTTTGGGTCTATCAGCTGCTGTGGAACGACGTTTGGGTCTATCAGCTGCTGTGGAACGTCATTTGGGCCTACCAGTACTGCGTTCCGGCCTGCTGTTGTTGTTTCCTCGATAGTTGCTGCTACCTGCTATTTCTCTGTTGTAGTTGGTTGGTTGCTTTTGTTTTTCCATGTTTTTTCTATGGAGACTGAAAGCTCAAAGACTTATTTATCTCTGCACTCCCCTTTCTCTTTAGATGCATAGCCAACGCCGCTGCCGCCATGCATATGGTAAACATAGCGTTTGCCAAGTGTCCCAAAGCAAAGGAAGGCTTTAGTACCTATGAACAGAAAGAGAGGAGAGAGAGATGGAGCAAGAGAGCGAGGGAGACAGACAGACAGAGAGAAGTAGAGAGAAAAGAGAGAGAAAAGGGCTGGCGGGGGAATGGGGGAGAGTTTGTTTTGTGTTCTACGGATGAAGATTACAGGTTGCATGCCAGCTCTCTGGAAGCACTCAAACATATGCAGTGGATACAAAGCACTCAGATGGGTAAAGGCACAAAGAAGCAAAGTCTTTAACACAATAAACATCAGAGCTCAGTCTGACAAGGCACAGGAAGAATGCAGGTGGTCCATGGACCACAACCAGAAGTCAAAGTCTTCGATGGAGTCGAGCCTCTCATAGAGAATGAAGTGAGTCTCAAGACACACACACACACACACTCACGCACCCACGCGCACATACGGATGCAATGCTTAATTTGAGCCGGATCCTGGCCCCTCTCAGTTTTGGACTATTTCGTTCCGGTGCTGTGACAAAAAGCTCCCCCTGACCGAACCCCCCCCCTTCGCATAAACGTGCACACACTCAAGTCTTCATTGCTGCGACTTGCTTGCTAGTTGAGGTTTCTGATTAAGTTAGGCTGCGTTTCATTTGATTTATTTACGGCGGTTTGATCGCTGGGAGGTACTAATAATGTTTGCAAATTTCGGTTTGGCTATTTGTTTCAAGTGTATTAGTCTATAAATACATCTCTTTGCCAAAATTCGTCATCTCTCCCATGTCTTTTTCAACAAGTATTTTTGAAAGTGTAAAGGATAATTCAGCCATAGTTGTTCTGAAACGTTTATTGCTTGCCAACATTTTAGTCCCTCCTCTATGTTTAATATAACACACATACATTAATTATTCATTTCAGTTGCCTATCCTGATGTGAAGTTTATTCTATAGAAATTATTTGACTCTGATGTGTGCCACAGAAAGTATTTGACTCTAGCCACAAAATTATAGAAATTAGAAGGGGCAAGGCTATTTTCTTTCCTGCGGAACCCCCCCCCCCCCCTTCCAACTTGGGACTGCAAGGCCTGGCACACTTCTGGATCATTTTTGATGACCTATCATGTCCTCTGATGTGTGCTACAGGAGGTATTAGACTCTAGTCACAAAAATAAGTGGTTATTTCAGCAATAGTAGTTTTCAGAGCCCTCTACTGTTCTCTCTACACATCCCTCAATCCCCCATTCCTCTTATGGCTTTCCTACATAAAAAAAATGTAGGCAGCCACCAATTGTGCAAGTTCTCCCACTTAAAAATATGAGAGAAGCCTGTAAATGTTCATCATAGGTACACTTCAACTATGACAGACAGAATTAGAAAAAAAATCCAGAAAATCACATTGTAGGATGGATTTTTAATGAATTTATTTGCAAATTATGGTGGAAAATAAGTATTTGGTCACCTACAAACAAGCAAGATTTCTGGCTCTCACAGACCTGTAACTTCTTCTTTAAGAGGCTCTTCTGTCCTCCACTCGTTACCTGTATTAATGGCACCTGTTTGAACTTGTTATCCGTATAAAAGACACCTGTCCAACCTCAAACAGTCACACTCCAAACTCCACTATGGCCAAGACCAAAGAGCTGTCAAAGGACACCAGAAACAAAATTGTAGACCTGCACCAGGCTGGGAAGAAAGAATCTGCAATAGGTAAGCAGCTTGGTTTGAAGAAATCAACTGTGGGAGCAATTATTAGGAAATGGAAGACATACAAGACCACTGATAAGATCTCACCCCGTGGGGTCAAAATGATCACAAGCAAAAATCCCAGAACCACATTGGGGGACCTAGTGAATGACCTGCAGAGAGCTGGGACCAAAGTAACAAAGCCTACCGTCAGTAACAAACTACGCCGCCACAGACTCAAATCCTGCAGTGCCAGACGTGTCCCCCTGCTTAAGCCAGTACATGTCCAGGCCCATCTGAAGTTTGCTAGAGAGCATTTGGATGATCCAGAAGAAGATTGGGAGAATGTCATATGGTCAGATGAAACAAAAATATAAATTTTGGTAAAAACTCAACTCGTCATGTTTGGAGGATAAAGAATGCTGAGTTGCATCCAAAGAACACCATACCTACTGTGAAGCATGGGGGTGGAAACATCATGCTTTAAGGCTGTTTTTCTGCAAAGGGACCAGGACGACTGATCCGTGTAAAGGAAAGAATAAATGGGGCCATGTATTGTGAGATTTTGAGTGAAAACCTCCTTCCATCAGCAAGGGCATTGAAGATGAAACGTGGCTCAAATCAAATCAAATTTTATTTGTCACATACACATATTTAGCAGATGTTAATGCGAGTGTAGCGAAATGCTTGTGCTTCTAGTTCCGACAATGCAGTAATAACCAACAAGTAATCTAATCTAACTAACAATTCCAAAACTAATTTCTTATACGGCAGTGTAAGGGGCGGCAGTGTAGCGGCAGTGTAGCCTAGTGGTTAGAGCGTTGGACTAGTAACCAGAAGGTTGCGAGTTCAAACCCCCGAGCTGACAAGGTACAAATCTGTCGTTCTGCCCCTGAACAGGCAGTTAACCCACTGTTCCCAGGCCGTCAATGAAAATAAGAATTTGTTCTTAACTGACTTGCCTGGTTAAATAAAGGTAAAAAAAAAAATACACAGTGTAAGGGGATAAAGAATATGTACATAAAGATATATGAATGAGTGATGGTACAGAGCAGCATAGGCAAGATACAGTAGATGGTATTGAGTACAGTATATACATATGAGATGAGTATGTAAACAAAGTGGCATAGTTAAAGTGGCTAGTGATACATGTATTACATATGGATGCAGTAGATGATATAGAGTACAGTATATACGTATACATATGAGATGAATAATGTAGTGTATGTAAACATTATATTAGGTAGCATTGTTTAAAGTGGCTTGTGATATATTTTACATAATTTCCCATTATTAAAGTGGCTGGAGTTGAGACAGTATGTTGGCAGCAGCCACTCAATGTTAGTGGTTGTTGTTTAACAGTCTGATGGCCTTGAGATAGAAGCTGTTTTTCAGTCTCTCGGTCCCAGCTTTGATGCACCTGTACTGACCTTGCCTTCTGGATGATAGCGAGGTGAACAGGCAGTGGCTCGGGTGGTTGTTGTCCTTGATGATCTTTATGGCCTTCCTGTAACATCGGGTGGTGTAGGTGTCCTGGAGGGCAGGTAGTTTGCCCCCGGTGATGCGTTGTGCAGACCTCACTACCCTCTGGAGAGCCTTACGGTTGTGGGCGGAGCAGTTGCTGTACCAGGCGGTGATACAGCCCGCCATCATGCTCTCGATTGTGCATCTGTAGAAGTTTGTGAGTGCTTTTGGTGACAAGCCGAATTTCTTCAGCCTCCTGTGGTTGAAGAGGCGCTGCTGCGCCTTCTTCACGATGCTGTCTGTGTGAGTGGACCAATTCAGTTTGTCTGTGATGTGTAGAGGAACTTAAAACTTACTACCCTCTCCTACTGTTCCATCGATGTGGATAGGGGGGTGTTCCCTCTGCTGTTTCCTGAAGTCCACAATCATCTCCGTAGTTTTGTTGGCGTTGAGTGTGAGGTTATTTTCCTGACACCACACTCCGAGGGCCCTCACCTCGTTGTTAGGCCGTCTCGTCGTTGTTGGTAATCAAGCCAACCACTGTTGTGTCGTCCGCAAACTTGATGATTGAGTTGGAGGCGTGCGTGGCCGCGCAGTCGTGGGTGAACAGGGAGTACAGGATAGGGCTCAGAACGCACCCTTGTGGGGCCCCAGTGTTGAGGATCAGCGGGGTGGAGATGTTGTTGCCTACCCTCACCATCTGGGGGCGGCCCATCAGGAAGTCGAGTACCCAGTTGCACAGGGCGGGGTTGAGACCCAGGGTCTCGAGCTTGATGACGAGCTTGGAGGGTACTATGGTGTTAAATGCCGAACTGTGGTCAATGAACAGCATTCTCACATAGGTATTCCTCTTGTCCAGATGGGTTAGGGCAGTGTGCAGTGTGGTTGAGATTGCATCGTCTGTGGACCTATTTGGGCGGGAAGCAAATTGGAGTGTGTCTAGTTTGTCAGGTAGGGTGGAGGTGATATGGTCCTTGACTAGTCTCTCAAAGCACTTCATGATGACGGAAGTGAGTGCTACGGGGCGGTAGTAGTTTAGCTCAGTTACCTTAGCTTTCTTAGGAACAGGAACAATGGTGGCCCTCTTGAAGCATGTGGGAACAGCAGACTGGTATAGGGATTGATTGAATATGTCCGTAAACACACCCGCCAGCTGGTCTGCGCATGCTCTGAGGGCGCGGCTGGGGATGCCGTCTGGGCCTGCAGCCTTGTGAGGGTTAACACGTTTAAATGTTTTACTCACCTCGGCTGCAGTGAAGGAGAGACCGCATGTTTTCGTTGCAGGCCGTGTCAGTGGCACTGTATTGTCCTCAAAGCGGGCAAAAAAGTTATTTAGTCTGCCTGGGAGCAAGACATCCTGGTCCGTGACTGGGCTGGTTTTCTTCTTGTAGTCCGTGATTGACTGTAGACCCTGCCACATACCTCTTGTGTCTGAGCCGTTGAATTGAGATTCTACTTTGTCTCTATACTGACGCTTAGCTTGTTTGATAGCCTTGTGGAGGGAATAGCTGCACTGTTTGTATTCGGTCATGTTACCAGTCACCTTGCCCTGATTAAAAGCAGTGGTTCGCGCTTTCAGTTTCACGCAAATGCTGCCATCAATCCACGGTTTCTGGTTAGGGAATGTTTTAATCGTTGCTATGGGAACGACATCTTCAACGCACGTTCTAATGAACTCGCACACCGAATCAGCGTTTTCGTCAATGTTGTTGTCTGACGCAATACGAAACATGTCCCAGTCCACGTGATGGAAGCAGTCTTGGAGTGTGGAATCAGCTTGGTCGGACCAGCGTTGGACAGACCTCAGCGTGGGAGCTTCTTGTTTTAGTTTCTGTCTGTAGGCAGGGATCAGCAAAATTGAGTCGTGGTCAGCTTTTCCGAAAGGAGGGCGGGGCAGGGCCTTATATGCGTCGCGGAAGTTAGAATAACAATGATCCAAGGTTTTGCCAGCCCTGGTAGCGCAATCGATATGCTGATACAATTTAGGGAGTCTTGTTTTCAGATTAGCCTTGTTAAAATCCCCAGCTACAATGAATGCAGCCTCAGGATGTATGGATTCCAGTTTGCAAAGAGTCAAGTAAAGTTCGTTCAGAGCCATCGATGTGTCTGCTTGGGGGGGAATATATACGGCTGTGATTGTAATCGAAGAGAATTCTCTTGGTAGATAATGCTGCCTTCATTTGATTGTGAGGAATTCTAAATTAGGTGAACAGAAGGATTTGAGTTCCTGTGATCACACCACGTCTCGTTAGCCATAAGGCATACGCCCCCGCCCCTCTTCTTACCAGAAAGATGTTTGTTTCTGTCGGCGCGATGCGTGGAGAAACCCGCTGGCTGCACCGCCTCTGATAGCATCTCACCAGTGAGCCATGTTTCCGTGAAGCAAAGAACGTTACAGTCTCTGATGTCCCTCTGGAATGCTACCCTTGCTCGGATTTCATCAACCTTGTTGTCAAGAGACTGGACATTGGCGAGAAGAATGCTAGGGAGTGGTGCACGATGTGCCCGTCTCCGGAGTCTGACCAGAAGACCGCCTCGTTTCCCTCTTTTACGAAGTCGTTTTTTTGGGTCGCCGGCTGGGATCCATTCCGTTGTCCTGGTTGAAAGGCAGAACACAGGATCCGCTTCGCGAAAGTCATATTCTTGGTCGTACTGATGGTGAGTTGACGCTGATCTTATATTCAGTAGTTCTTCTCGACAATATGTAATGAAACCTAAGATGACCTGGGCTACTAATGTAAGAAATAACACGTAAAAAAAAACAAAAAACTGCATAGTTTCCTAGGAACGCGAAGCGAGGCGGCCATCTCTGGCTGGGTCTTTCAGCATGACAATGATCCCAAACACACCACCTAGGCAACGAAGGAGTGGCTTTGTAAGAAGCATTTCAAGATCCTGGAATGGCCTAGCCAGTCTCCAGATCTCAACCCCATAGAAAATCTTTGTAGGGAGTTGAAAGTCCGTGTTGCCCAGCAACAGCCCCAAAACATCATTGCTCTAGAGGAGATCTGCATGGAAGAATGGGCCAAAATACCAAAATACCAGCAACAGTGTGTGAAAACCTTGTGAAGACTTACAGAAAACCTCTGTCATTGCCAACAAAGGGTATATAACAGAGATACACTTTTGTTATTGACCAAATACTTATTATCCACCATAATTTGCAAATAAATTCATAAAAAAGTATACAATGTGATTTTCTGGATTTTTTTTCTCATTTTGTCTGTCATAGTTAAAGTGTACCTATGATGAAAATTACAGGCCTCATCTTTTTAAGTGGGAGAACTTTTATCAGGATCTCCACAGAACTGGTCCAAATATGGAGCTGGAAAGTGAGGTAAGACTGTGTTGCACATACAGTATATGTAAACACTGTATGTGTGTGGTTAATCTGTGTATTTTTAAGGAAAATCTAAATGGTTGTTTTTCCATGTAACAGATTTACCTTCATTGTCTATTTTGTTTCTTTCTGTCAGGACATCAATGCCTACATGTTCCATCTGGTGCAGAATGTTAATAGGCAGTCAACCAAGCTTTCTACATTGACACCTTTGCAATTACTGGCATTTTGGGGGAGCAAGAAATCAAAACATAAGGTTGGTCGGATTATTCTCATATCATAATTTTATATGTTATGTTTGACAGATTTTGAACTCATGCAAATGTATCCTTGCTCTTTTAAATTTCAGATTGATCCAATGATGTGCAAGTACATTATTGGCATCATCAATGAACACAACCACTGGACTGTGACAGTAAGAGCCGCTAAGGCAGTACAAAAAAATACATACATAATACAGAATATACATGTGAACACATACATGTGTGTAAAATGTGTGTGCGCCATATGTGTGTATGTATGTGTGTGTAATGTGTGTGTCTATCTGTCTGTCTCAACTTGAAAGGTTATGCTACCATCCAAAAAGAGGGCTCTGTTCCTCGAACCAATAGGGGAAAGTTCCAGAAAGATAAATAGATGCCAGGGGGTGACAAGGTAAAAACGGCTTTAAATGGAATCAATCAAACAGAACTGTCAAATTATATTATAGCTTTGTTGGTGTATACTTGCAAATTATAATCTTTAGTGTAACGTAATTTTGTTGGGGAAAACATTCAGTTTGCTGAATGTGTTCTGAAGGAGGAGTCGATAATGTTTTCAAATACAGATCAAAGATGCTAACATCATGAGAGAAGAAATAGCAGTCACTCTCCTCCAAAAACACCAGTATGTTCAATTTCTCATTTAATATAATTGTCGGTAAAAAAACAAAAACATTATTTGGATCTTTCAAGGTTATCTTTTATCCAACTTCTGACTAGATGGCCACTAAAACACATGTATTTAAATAATTATGTTACAAGAAACCTATACTATTCCCTTGTTCCCTGTTCCCTGTTTGCTCAGAAAAATGCATGTAAAGATGGATAGCCTACTTGACATTATGTTTTGCTGGATGACCTGAGCCAACTGTGCCACTTCTGTGGGGAGGTGGACAATAATGAGGAAGACACTAACTGGGTAATTGCTTGTTCACTTCTAAAGGCACATTTTTACGAGTAATATTTCTAGAGGTAGTATTATCCGCTTTGTCTGATAATGAAATAATTGTAATTCAAGAAAATGTATTTAATGCTATAAATATATAAAAAATGTTCATCTTAAATTTCAGATTTTTGATGACCTCTGCCCATGATGGTTCCACCAGTCCTATATGAAGACCATCACATCATTGGAGGATTATGTCTGAGCTGCCTGTCAGGACTAGGTTAGGCTTGAGTCCCAGGCGACGGTATCACCTGGAAAACATTCCATAAAAAGTGGACTAAATGTTCAGTCGAGCTGTTGCAGCTTTCCAGTTTGTTTATGTTATTTGTTGTCTTCTTATATTTGTTTATTGTCTTTTTCATATTTGATTTATTGTCATTTTATATCTTACTAAATATTTACATTTGTATTTCCCATTTAATGTTTGTTAACAAACTTAACTTTCTGTAATGTTATTGTGTGATAATATTTGGGTATTATCTTTATTTATTTATTTAAGAAAATAGCTTTGCCATAATCAACCCCCCCTTCTAATTTCCTTACTTTTGTGGCTAGACTCAAATACTTTCTGTGGCACACATCATAGTCAAATCATCTCCATAAAATAAACTTCACATCAGGATAGGCAACCGAAATTAATAATTAATGTATGTGTGTTATATTAAACAGAGGAGGGAGTAAAATGTAGGCAAACAATAAACATTTCAGAACAACTACTAGTCGGATAAGACATGGGAGAGAACGATGTTTGCCAAAGAGATGTATTTATAGACTAATTCACTTGAAACAATTAGCCAAACCGAAAACTGCATACATTTTTAGTGCCTCCCCGCGATCAAACCGACGTAAAAATAATAAAGAAAATGAAACGCAGCCTAACGTGATCAGAAATCTCAAAGAGCAAGCAAATCGCAGCAATGAAAAATTGAGTGCGTGCGCATTCACGCGAAGGAGGAGGAGGGGGGGATTCTGTCAGGCGGAGATTTTCTGCACAACACCGGAACCCATTCGCCTCGATCATAGATCCGAATTTATTTTTCACTGTTTGCAATGTAAAAATTCTAATAAACGCAACCATAATTGGACTAATTCAAGTTTACTCCTCTGTCATTCTAACGGCTGCCCCCTAAAAAACGTAATGTGAAAATGTGCCTGATAATTGATTCGTGTTGAGCCGGCCAGGGTTTATGATTTGCGCAACAGTAAAACCTATATAGACCAACGCGTGGCCATTGATGTGGTGAGAGAGAGGAGCGTGCCTGTATCTCGCACAGAACTAGATTGAGATTTACTTTCTATGATCTTTCTCTCTCCCTCTCTACTCTGATAGACATGAGTCTGTAACTCATCTGTCCAGAGTTGCATTCCATCATTTATTTCCTTATCGAATCATAGCCGCGCTAAGGGTTTTGGAGGACCCGCAGCACCCCAGATTAATTTAAATACATTTGCCAAACAAATAGAATTACTGCTGTCTATTCCAAAATAAATGATCAATAGTTCATTTTTTTATTGCCGAGTTGTGGAATGTGTGTAGCCCAATCACGAGGCGTGCCTACAGTCGGGAACGCGCGTCAAATCTGTCAGTGAACAGCATTTACATTTACATTTAAGTCATTTAGCAGACGCTCTTATCCAGAGCGACTTACAAATTGGTGAATTCACCTTCTGACATCCAGTGGAACAGCCACTTTACAATAGTGAGCAGCATGCAGTCAAGACAGGCCTCGCAATATTTCAAATGCAATCGTGGGGAAATACAGGTTGGAAAGCAAATGGATACTGCCGAAAAGAGAAGACTAATCTGTCAGTAGGCTACCAAGTTATCAACTTCCAAATAGGCCTATTGAGCAAAAAGCATTGTTTTACCAAGTAAAACAAGAGAGATATCAGTACAGGTGCATCAAAGCTGGGACCGAGAGACTGAAAAACAGCTTCTATCTCAAGGCCATCAGACTGTTAAACAGCCACCACTAACATTGAGTGGCTGCTGCCTACACACTGACACTGACTCAACTCCAGCCACTTTAATAATGGGAATTGATGGGAAATGCTACCTTATATAATGTTACTTACCCTACATTATTCATCTCATATGCATACCTATATACTGTACTCTATATCATCGACTGCATCCTTATGTAATACATGTATCACTAGCCACTTTAACTATGCCACTTTGTTTACATACTCATCTCACATGTATATACTGTACTCGATACCATCTACTGTATCTTGCCTATGCTGCTCTGTACCATCACTCACTCATATATCCTTATGTACATATTCTTTATCCCCTTACACTGTGTATAAGACAGTAGATTAGGAATTGTTAGTTAGATTACTTGTTGGTTATTACTGCATTGTCGGAACTAGAAGCACAAGCATTTCGCTACACTCGCATTAACATCTGCTAACCATGTGTATGTGACAAATAAAATTTGATTTGATTTTTTTTTTAAACAAGAGAGATATTGGCTTTTGGCAGGAGTGCATCGCCATCACCGGTGAGTGAGCTGAGCAGAGCATCATTGGGTGATTCACTGAAACTGGAAAGCTTTTTTAGGACTATGAATTCCTCCTCATATTGTAGAATATATGAGTCTCCACACACCTAAGTCTCCACACACCTAGGTCTCCACACACCTAGGTCTGGGCTATTGATGGATTGAAGACAATGTCGTTTTTATTGATATCAGATTCTCAGTTTGTCAAGTGTCATTTCGATCATTTGTGAGGTGTTAAAAAATATTCTGCTAAAGTCCCCAGTCATCTAAAATGATGTAAAATAGCATGCAATGCATTTATTAAGGCCACATGTTTCACAAACCTATGCTACAAAACGTTTTCCCTATGTGCAAATTCTGCAAGCTACTCTAGTCTAGTGATCTATGCCAGTACACAAAATCACGATAATGCATGCAAGGCTTTATTAAAAATGATTTTTTTTTTCTTTCGTTCTGGTACCTCAAAGCACCCCGTGTCACCCCCCTCTCAGGCTCACTTTTTGTTCCAGCACCTCCCAATTTACAAATCAAGCACTGTACGGATGCACATGC
This sequence comes from Oncorhynchus masou masou, assembly GCF_036934945.1. Lineage (NCBI taxonomy): Eukaryota > Metazoa > Chordata > Actinopteri > Salmoniformes > Salmonidae > Oncorhynchus > Oncorhynchus masou. Next base: position 33,973,489 of record NC_088226.1, on the reverse strand, counting down.
ACACACGCATGTGCACAGACACAAACACGCAGTTTTAAGTTCCTCAGTGTACACATCATGGACAAACTGAAATGGTCCACCCACACAGACAGTGTGGTGAAGAACGTGCAACAGTAGGCTGAAGAAATTTGGCTTGTCACCTAAAGCCCTCACAAACTTTTACAGATGCACAGTTGAGAGCATCCTGTCGGGCTGTATCGCCGCCTGGTACGGCAACTGCACCGCCCACAACCGCAGGGCTCTCCAGAGGGTGGTGCGGTCTGCACAACACATCACCGGGGGCAAACTACCTGCCCTTCAGGACACCTACAGCAGCCGATGTCACAGGAAGGCCAAAAAGATCATCAAGGACAACAAACACCCGAGTCACTGCCTGTTCACCCCACTACCATCCAGAAGGCGAGGTCAGAGAGACTGAGGTGAGAGACTGAAAAATAGCTTCTATCTCAAGGCCATCAGACTGTTAAATAGCTATCACTAACACAGAGAGGCTGCTGCCTACATATAGATTTGAAATCATTGGCCACTCTAACAAATTGATCACTAGTCACTTTATTAATGCCACTTTAATAATGATGTTAACATATCTTGCATTACTCATCCACATATATACTGTATTTTATACCATCTATTGCATCTTGCCTATGCTGCTCGGGCATTGCTCATCCGTATATATATGTACACTACCGGTCAAAAGTTTTAGAATACCTACTCATTCAAAGGTTTATCTTTATTTTGACTCTTTTCTACATAATAGAATAACAATGAAGTCATGAAAACTATAAAATAACACGTATGGAATAATGTAGTAACCAAAAAAGTGTGAAACAAATCCAAATATATTTTATATTTGAGATTCATCAAAGGCCATCAGACTGATGCCTTGATGACAGCTTTGCACACTCTTGGCATTCTCTCAACCAGCTTCACCTGGAATGCTTTTCCAACACTCTTAAAGGAATTCCCACATATGCTGAGCACTTGTTGGCTGCATTTCCTTCACTCTGCGGTCCGACTCATTCCAAACCATCTCAATTTGGTTGAGGTTGGGGGATTGTGGAGGCCAGGTCATTTGATGCAGCACTCCATCACTCTCCTCCTTGATCAAATAGACCTTACACAGGCTGGAGGTGTGTTAGGTCATTGTCCTGTTGAAAAACAAATGATAGTGGGACTAAGCGCAAATCAGATTGGATGGCGTATCGCTGCAGAATGCTGTGGTAGCCATGTTTGTTAAGTGTGGCTTGAATTCTAAATAAAGCACAGACAGGGTCACCAGCAAAGCACCCCCACACCATCACACCTCCTCCTCCATGCTTTACAGTGGGGAAAACACATGCAGAGATCATCCGTTCACCCACACCCCGTCTCAGAAAGACACGGTGGTTGGAACCAAAAATCTCCAATTTGGACATCAGACCAAAGGACAGATTTCCACCAGTCTAATGTCCATTGCTCGTGTTTCTTGGCCCAAGCAAGTCTCTTCTTATTATTAGTATCATTTAGTAGTGGTTTCTTTGTAGCAATTCAACCATGAAGGCCTGATTCACACAGTCTCATCTGAACAGTTGATGTTGAGATGTGTCTGTTACTTGAACTCTGTGAACCATTTATTTGGGCTGCAATCTTTGAGGCTGGGAACTCTAATGAACTTATCCTCTGCAGAAAAGGTAACTCTGGGTCTTCCATTCCTGTGGCCGTCCTCATGAGAGCCAGTTTCATCATAGCGCTTGATGGTTTTTGCGACTGCACTTGACGAAACGTTCAAAGTTCTATAAATGTTCCGTATTGACTGACCTTCACATCTTCAAGTAATGATGGACTGTCGTTTCTCTTTGCATAATTGAGCTGTTCCAGCCATGATATGGCCTTGGTCTTTTACCAAATAGGGCTATCTTCTGTATACCACCCTTACCTTGTCACAACACAACCGATTGGCTTAAATGCATTAAGAAGGAAAGGAAATCCACAAATGAACTTTTAAGAAGGTACACCTGTTAATTGAAATGCATTCCAGTTGACTATTTGTTTAACACTTTTTTGGTTACTACATGATTCCACGTGTTATTTCATAGTTTTCATGTCTTCACTATTATTCAATGTAGAAAACAGTAAAAAATAAAGTAAAACCTTTGAATGAGTAAGTGTTCGAAAACTTTTGACCGGTAGTGTACATATTCGTATTCCATCTCTTTACTTAGATTTGTGTGTATTAGGCAGTTGTTGTGGAATTGTTAGATTACTTGTTGATATTGCTGCACTGTCGGAACTAGAAGCACAAGCCTTTCGCTACACTCACAATAACATCTGCTAACCATGTGCATGTGACTAATAAAATTGGACTTGATTTGATTTGAACTAGGGCACAAAGAGGGCTAATCCAATTTGGAGACAGAGAGACAGCCATGGTGACTGGGCTGGGGCTCAGAAAGTCTTTAAGATCTGATGCCTCCCATCTGACCTGACCTTCTTAAGCAGGTTATCCTGGTGCATCGTCTCTCCTGTCCTGTCTGACTGATCTAATCTGATAAAACTATTTGATCAGATGATCTGTAAACGAATCAATTTGATTGATGAAACAGGACTGCTTTTTTTAACTTGGAAAAATCTTTGAAACCTTCAGCGGGGAAAATAGGAAATGGAATTGAAATGTCATTTCACTTCCTGCATTGACTGAATTGAATTGTCATTTCACTTCCTGAATTGACTGAATTGAAATGTCATTTCACTTCCTGCATTGACTGAATTGAAATGGAATTGACCCCAACCTTTTCTCAGTAGAACACCACGTTAGTGCCTTCCTCCTCCTCCATTTGCAGGCTGTTTGTTTCCTCTCCTCCCTGCTTCATGTATAAACATGGGGTCTGTTTGAAAAGCAACAAGGTTAAGGTTACGTCATTGCAGATAGATTTCCCAGAGGCCTGTCAACATCAGCATGTTTATGAAGGGCCAGGGACCTGAACACTCAACACAGTTTGACTACCATTATAGACCAACCGAAAGGGGGGTATTTACTTTGGGGAGAGAGTTGTACACAGTGCTGCAGTCTCGAGTCAGAGAGAGAGAGAGAGAGAGAGAGAGAGAGAGAGAGAGAGAGAGAGAGAGAGACTTGATTTAATTCACCCAGGGAACATAAGCTCAAGCATAGTGTTTCTATGACAATGAAGCTCTAACTTCTTATCCTGATACAAACGTAGAGTAGGGAACTACCAAGGGCATAGCAATGATTTAGAGACGTAACTGTGTAATACCATTTAGTAACAGTACTGACTAAACAAGTGATAGATCACTGCAGTTCATGATGTTATCAGTTTCATTCCTGAGACATTTTCTGTGTTTCTTAAACCGTGGTGATTCCTCAAAAGTCCGTTCCTCAATAGACTACGACATTGTCAGACGGTTAGTGAGGTCATCAACGCTGGTCAAAACTACAAATACTGGGTTAGACTGTAAACTCTCCTTCCAGACTCACATGAAGCATCTCCAATCCAAAATGAAATCTAGAATCGGCTTCCTATGTCACAACAAAGCATCCTTCACTCATGCTGCCAAACATACCCTCGTAAAACTGACCATCCTACCGATGATCGACTTCGGTGATGTCATCTATAAAATAGCCTCCAACACTCTACTCAACAAACTGGATGCAGTCTATCACAGTGACATCCATTTTGTCACCAAAGCCCCATACACTACCCACCATTATGACCTGTACGCTCTCGTTGGTTGGCCCTCTCTTCATACTCGTCGCCAAACCCACTGGCTACAGGTTATCTACAAGTCTCTGCTAGGTAAAACCCCACCTTATCTCAGCTCACTGGTCACCATAGCAGCACCCACTCATAGCACGCGATCCAGCAGGTATATCTCACTGGTCACCCCCAAAGCCAATTCCTCCTTTGGTTGTCTTTCCTTCCCGTTCTCTGCTGCCAATGACTGGAATGAATTGCAAAAATCTCTGAAGCTGGAGAGACACATCTCCCTCACTAGCTTTAAGCACCAGCTGTCAGAGCAGTTTACAGATCACTGCACTTGTACTTAGCCTATCTGTAAACAGCTCATCTATCTACCTACCTCAACCCCATACTGGTATTTATTTATCTTGCTCCTTTGCACCCCAGTATCTCTACCTGCACATTCATCTTCTGCCGATCTACCATTCCAGTGTTTGATTGCTATATTGTAATTACTTCGCCACCATGGCCAATTTATTTCCTTAACTTACCTCATTTGCACTCAGTGTATATGGACTTTTTGTTTTCTTTTGTTCTACTGTATTATTGACTGTATGTTTGGTTTATTCCATGTGTAACTCTGTGTTGTTGTATGTGTCGAATTGCTACGCTTTATCTTGGCCAAGTCGCAGTTTGCAAATGAGAACTTGTTCTCAACTAGCCTACCTGGTTAAATAAAGGTGAAATAAAAAAAAGTAAAATGCTCGTCAAAACCCTGGACCGCCAGTATCCCATCAGGCCTCCTTAACATCAGTCTCGTGACTCTTTTGCACATGGATATAAAAACTATAACTGCACCCCAAATGACACCCTATTCCCTATATAGTGCACTACCTTTGACCAGGGCCCATATGCTTAAAAAGTGGTGCACTATATAGGGAATAGGGTGCCATTTGGGATCCGGGCTACATCAACGAATATCAGACACTGTGCTGGGAGTGTCTGGAGCTTTGACCCTCTGACCTGTGAGAGCAAAATGAAAGCCTGTAACTCAGAGTGAGAGAGGGCGTGTGGAGTGTTGATGTGCAGGTATGACAGCTAATGGGTGGATAAAGAAGACCTCAGTGGTACACTTCTCTGTGTGCTCTGGTAGCCTGTGCTCACTCCCTCCCTTCACCCATCACTCGCTGCACCGGACAGACACTTAGCCCTGAGACGCTACGCTGTCAACATCAACCCCCCTCACAGATGAATGGGGGGAAAGGAGGCATGGAGAGAGAGTGTGTGTGTGTATGTGTGTGTGTGAGTGGCCTTCTCCTCTTCTCTCTATACACCAAGTCACTCGGCTCTGTCACATCCTCACATGGTCTCTCCTGTCATTGCTACGCGGAACTACTTTTTTCCTTCCCCCCCTTCTGACACCCAGGTGGCGACATGCATCTGTGTGTGCCTGGCAGATAGCTCAGCTTGGATTTCAGCCCATCAACTCAACCTCAACAAGACGGCACTGCTCTTCTTCCCAGGGAAGGCTTGCCCACTCAAAGACCTTCAACACGGTTGACTACTCCACAGTGTCGCCTTCCCGGAGTGTAAAGAACCTTGGCGTGACCCTGGACAACAGCCTGTTGTTCTCTGCAAACAGCAAAGCAGTGACTCGCTCCTGCAGATTCATGCTCTACAACATCCGTAGAGTACAACCCTACCTCACAAAGGAAGCGGCGCAGGTCCTAAACCAGGCCCTTGTCTTCTCCCGTCTGGACTACTGCAACTCGCTGTTGGCTGGGCTCCCCGCTTGTGCCATCAAACCCCTGCAACTTACCCAGAACGCTGCGCCCCGCCTGCTTTTCAACCTTTCTAAGTTCTCCCATGTCACCCCGCTCCTCCGCACACTCCACTGGCTTCCAGTCGAAACTCGCATCCATTACAAGGCCATGGTACTTGGCTACAGAGCAGCAAGAGGAACTGCCCCACCCTTCAGGCTATGCTCAAACCCAACCTATGTACTCCGATCTGCCACCTCTGGCCTCTTGGCCCTCCCACCCCTACAGGAGGGCAGCTCCCGCTCAGCCCAGTCCAAGCTCTTCTCTGTCCTGGCACCACAATGGTGGAACCAGCTTCCCCCTGATGCTAGGACAGCAGAGTCCCTGCCCATCTCCCGAAAGCACCTGAAACCCTACCTCTTCAAAAAAGTATCTTAAAACTATCCCCCTCCTCACCTCGACCCCCCCCCTTCTAGATCTGACTTTGCTGATAGCTACTTTATTGACGAGAAGTGTACTAACCATGCCTGTGATATGTTGTTGTCCCACCTAGTTAACTGTAAAAATGAGTGTGTGGGTAGAGCAGGCATTGGACCAGGGCAAGAGAGTCCGTGCAACAAAAAAAAGGGGTCTCAATGCAAATAGTCCGGGTCGCCCTTTGATCAACTGTTCAGAAGTCATACGGCTTTTGGGGTAGAAGCTGTTCCGGAGCCTTTTGGTCCCAGACTTGAGTTTGAACTGTCGTCAGCATTGTTTAGGAGGCAAACAAACAAACACAAATACCAAAACAAAACTCAATTCAGCATTTTAGATTGAACTGTCGGCTCAGATAAGGATGAAGATATAATATGATAAATAGGACACAAACAGAGAAACTCTGCTAATGGAACAAGACAGCACTTCATTTTTTGATTCGGATTAGGACCAAACAATGATTCACCTCTGCCCTTCGGTTAAGCTAACGTGTCCATCCGTCAGAAAGACTATGTGACAGTCAGCAGAATGATACATGTGGGACTTGTCCTCTCTGCTTGGCTTTAAAACAAATCCACAGATTTGACCTGCGGCGTGTCTGTTGGGTTGAAAGAGCCGGCAGCATGACCCCGTGATTGGAGCACCCGACAGAGCTACAGCAGTCTCACAACACCAGGCCTCACTGAGATAGCAACAACAAAAATCTACTATGAACTTTTTATACCCACTTAGCACTCTCACTCCACCGCACCACACTGAGACAACAACAACCAACAGCAACAAACAAACAAACAAACAAACATGAAAGCAATCTACCACAAACCCTTTACTAATCACCACAGAGAATATACGCCATAGAAATATAATTCCTTGAACAGGCATTCCCGTTCAAGTTAAGGTGTAGTAATTTTGTGCCAATCTAGTGATTGCCCATTCTAATCATTCTATTTCTGTGGTTCATTCTGCTCTATGCTTTATTCAACCTGTCTGATCAGCTAATTGTCCACAGTGTTATGGTTCGGTGAAGGGCCTGAGAGGTACTCAGGGCTGTTTCTACAAGGGTAATCCTTCAACAGATTACACAGCAGACACATTCACCAATAGGGATTACTCTTTGGAAACAAACTCTTACAATTTTGTGTGGGGAGATTGTAGACGGACTGACCCCGAAGGATAGGAGAATTAATTTCGGGTGACCTGTTTTGTTCAAATCTGTTTGTGTACACTGTGGAATTCAGCAGAGCTCTTGGTTTTGGGTGAGGACATTGACCTCTAGGCAATGATGCACATCTGCACAACTATGTGAAGAGATGACGGGTTCTCTGTTTTCCCCATAAAGTAGACCATCTATTAGTTAGTCTACACATACTGTCCTATTACAGACAAAATGATATAACAGATGTACTCACAGCGCGCATACATACTGTAGATGCACACACACACACCTGCACAAATGCGCCTACACACGGCTAAATGTGCATACGAACCCCCTTTTTAGTTTTGGTTGTTCTCTTCACCTCCTTCACCCCCCCCCCCCCCCACACACAGCTTTCCGCATCACTTGGTGGCTAATTCAACGTAATGTAAACAAAGGCTTAAGGGCTATCATGTTTTAGGGTTGACACATAACTTCAGGGCACAGAGCCACGGAGATGAAGGGCAGCGAGCTGGCTAGAGCTACACAGAGAAGAGAATGGAGAGGCCTACAGTGGAAATCTACTGTGGCTGCGTCTCTGCATCACAAGTGGGTGAAAATGTGGAGGAACGTATGGGTGGTAGAGTGCCTGTTTTGCATAGATAAAATGGAAACTATTAAATATTATCTAATCTCTGCTGCCCACATTCGCAGATCTTTTTCATGCAAAGTTAGAAACGGCATTCATTTGATTTAAAAAGGGTCCTCGCAGTCAGTCGGTAGTCCTGACCCCACCCGGGTTCAACGGCATTCCCTTTTCAAACGCAGGGAATCATGGTGTACGGGTACACTGTGGAGATACAGGTGGTCACATAGAGATAAATATAAACTCAAATCCTCTGTTCTCTATGCCTCACCAAGTCCCACTTACCAACCACCAACAGATAGCGCAGGCCTAGTCCTAGTCTATAACATAATGGCATTTGGAGCAGGCAAGGATGGACGACGTAGGTAGTCTATCTATATTCAACTCCATGTAAAGCTGTGACCCATGCAGAACCTGTAGAGCTGAATGAGCTCCACAGCTGGTCAGAACCAGATATCTACTATCTCAACAAGCAGGATGTAAAGTGTGTGTGTGTGTGTGGGGGGAGGGGAGGGGGGGGGGATAGGACTGTGTTTGAAATGGTGTCTTATTGGGTAGAGGATGAGGGAGAGTGAGGCAGGTTGGGTTCAGTGGACTGACAGTAGCCCTCTAATTACATTCCTAGGATGCATCCAAAATGGCACCCTATTCACTATGTAGTCATCCTCTGCCCAATCTGATGTCCAGCATCGGGCCTCTTCCCTCCGCCCCACCCCTCCACCTCTGCCTCTCCAGTTGACCCCATTTCCATTTCAAAGCGGGCCATTGTTCTCTGGCTCTACCACGGAACACCCTCAGGTTTGTAATAATCAGCACCTCATGAACATCCAGCAACCCGCTGCCTCTGGACCACAATCTGTGGATGCTCACCGCAGAGCCATAGCAGAACTCGAAACGGTTGACATGCCTGAGAAGGGAGCATCCTGCCACTGTTGTTACCCGTCTCCGCAATGTTGTTTCCTCCTATTATCATCGCCAGTTATCCGGGCGGCAAGAGTGCCTGGATTTCCGATGGAGGGAGGTCCCTCATTTAAAGAGGATAGTTGTGGGGGTTTGAGCACAGGGTGTCGGGAGGAGTGAGCATCCCAGCTGAGCCTTTTGTCTGGATTTTGATGGTGAACTGCGGGAAAAGACAAGAAAGAGCCTCGTCCCGGACCGTCCCTATTCAAAACATGGCAATGCTTTTCAACACGAGTTGCTGTCCCATTCCTCTCACAGAGGGGGATCTGCTTAAAAGCAGGTCTCTTTCCCTCAACACAGATTTAAAGCCGAAAGGAATATATTAATAATAAGCAGACTGAAGGTTTAGACACAAATAAATAGACACATTCAACACACACACACACACACACACACACACACACACACACACACACACACACACACACACACACACACACACACACACACACACACACACACACACACACACACACACACACACACACACATTCTCACACGTCAGTGTCTGCATGCTACGGTTGTTTAAACGCTGGTTTACATTCAATTCAATAACGTCTTGATGTCTGACAGCTGACCAACGGGTGTGTGTATGCTTCTGTCTGTGTGTATGCTTCTGTCTGTGTGTGTGAGTGTGTTTGTTTGTGTGTGTGTGCAAGTGTGCGTGTGTGTGTGTTTGTTTGTGTGTGCGTGTAGACAGAGAGTAAGAGAGGCCCGCAGTTCACCCAGTGTTTGATCATCACGAGCTGTGATGATTCTCTCTTCAATTCACACCTCTGAATATGTGTGATGGGCTCTGTGGGGCGTTGCCGCGACGGCAACGCACACAGCAGGACAGGACTGGGACGGGTGTGTTTTTTTTCTGTTTACATCCCAGACGCAGGAACTGTGGCAAAAACAAAGTGAATGCCTGTCTGTCTGCTCGCTTCGGGTGGGTGGGTCTTTTTTGGGTGGGTGGGCCGATGAGTAAACAAGATGTGTCACATCGGAGTGACAGCCACGAAGGATACGTCACTGCATTTCACAACAAGTGGCATTTGTCTGTGCCTAGAAATCTCTCACCCCCCCCCCCCCAAAACCCCTACTTCTTACTCCTCTTCTTCTTCTCCTCCTCTTCTTCTGCCTCCTCTGCCCTCCCTGGAGGAGAATCCTCCCCTGTTCCTCCCCCTCTCCACACTCTCTCTGTGGACACTGACACGACAGTGATTCCTTCTTCTTGTGTGTTGAAGATGCGTCAACATGCTCTAGCTAGCAGAACTCAGCTCTCACAAACTTAATCCACCTCTTCTCACTGTGGGCCTATTTATACTGTGATTGAGAATGATGTGTTTTTCTATCTAAAATACCACAGAAGTTCAAAATCATGCCTCGAGGGTGTGAAAACAGGACTGACACTTATATCCATAAACAAACAAAAGTGTGATATTCACCATATTCACTGTTCGTTTGAAAAAAAATGCATCAATAAACAAAGCTACTGAACAGAATGTCACAATTCTGTGTTATTTACGTCTCCCAATTACCATGCACCAACTATTTTTCCTTTGAGTGACTTTGTGAAATTACAGTCCATTTTGAACATCAAGGGCACAATTCAAACTGGATAAGGAAGTTCAATAGAAACGCATCAATATCCGATAGCAAGTCATTTCGCCGCAATCGAGCGGCGTCAACGAGCCAACGCGGCGCCGGAGCGGCCTTGTCAGCGTTTTGAATGACCGCAGACAACAAAATACACTGCTGTCTTTCCCCGCAAATCTGTCAAACACACATTAGCATTTGAATAAAGTCACGGCGCATATCCCTGGACAGGTCACAGGTCTAAAGAGGGACATAGACTTGATAAACGTGTCTGGTTTTATCTACAGAACGGTAGGAAACTCCTCAATGGGAGAACACCTGAGTAATGTCAATGAGTCTGTGTGAATGCATTTCCCCAGGCATCAGTTTTCTCTCACTTGCTGGTGTAAAGGACGTCACGCTTCTTGCTTAGCCAGGACCAGCCCCATACCTGGCGCAAACTCAGAACCTCTGCCTTGCTAGCATCATGACCGTCCTCCTGAAACGTCTTACCAGTCAGCGCCACGTGAAAAGCTAGCTATTCACTGGCGCAAGTGGAGAGACCCAGGACTAAGTTTCACACATCCCCACGTGCTACACTGGCTCTGACAGCCCATTACTCTGAGTGTCATTTAAGACCACTGGCTCCATCAACGGAGTGTGTGTGTGTGTGTGTGTGTGGGTGGGGCGCGTGCGTAAATGCGTGCATACGTGAGTTCCTGCCTGTGTTAGTGTCTTTGCTGTTGGACAAAGGCACGCTGGGACAAAGTGACCGATTCTTAATATCTCATTAACACTCTGCAGTGTGTGTCTGTGTTTGTGCGAGCATGCGTGTGTTTGATAGAGAGGGAGTGTGTGTCAGTGTGCTAATGTCCCATTAACTCTCCCTGAGCATCATTTGCTCAGCTCTCTGCACAAATTCATCATCATGTATCCTCAGCCGCTCACCAACCTACTGGGAATGTGTGTGTGTCGCGTGCGTGTTGTGTTTGATGTGTGTGTGCTCGTGTATGAAGGTTGGCCTTAGGGCTAAAGATAAAGCATTGGTGATTGATAGGTGAGATGTGGGACCTGGGCAAACCATCCGACCCTGACACTGGCGATATGAATTCGACATGAAACTCAAATGGATGTTTTGATTTAAACGTCAAAAAAAAAGAGAGGCCGAGAGCGCAAAAGAGAAAGAGAGAAAAGGAAAGAGAGAAAAGGATATGTAGCAGGGGCAATCCCCTCTGAGAGAGAATGGAGTGGCGGAGCAGCCTGATCACTGGAAATAGACTTCCGGACATTTGAAAAGGTCCTGAGAACATTGATATATGCCTTCTTAGGTGCTTTTTATGGATTGCCCAGCCCAAGCACTCTGCTCAGACCACTGCGCCACTGCAGCTCACAATGAACCAGGAAGCCGCGAGAACACTTGATGATACTTGATGATATGAGTTCGGTTGGTTTGCATAGCCTTCCCCAAACCATAGCCCTAACCTTAATCACTCGGGAATGAATACCTGAACTTGTTTACTATTGACTTGTTTCTGTTTTAGCCCCGTAACCAGGCAATATTAACCCAGTAACCAGGCAGTATTAACCCCGTAACCATGCACAATGAATGCTTCCAAAATAGACGTTCATACCATGTCGAATTTCGAAGGGAAACTATCAGATCTTGCAGCCCAGCGCTGGAGAGGGATCCACTGAAGTATCCCGCTATGATGGCTCACTAATGACTCCTACACATTTGTGCTGCTGAAATATGAATAAGACAGGAGCCTCTTGCTGCTTCATTAATGCCATCCAATATACCACAGACACAGAGACACAGTCAAGAAAGGAGGGAAGGAGAGAAGGAGGGAGGGATGCCTCCCCTCTGATAATCTGCAGTCGTTCCACACGCGCGTGGGCAGTGACCGCACAAGTAAGAGGGAAAAGTACGGAAACATGGAGTGAGGGAATATTGAAACCACACACGCACCCTCCCACGGTGCAGACTAAATGGGAACATAGGGACAGGAAGATGGGGAAAGAAGGGGAGAGAGAGAGAGAGAGAGAGAGAGAGAGAGGAGGAGAGAGAGGGAGAGAACTAGAGAAATGCAGAGACACAGAGAGAGGATAGGAAGGAGAGAGAGAGAAAGAGAGGGAGAGAACTAGAGAAATGCAGAGACAGAGAGAGGATAGGAAGGGGAGAGAGAGAAAGGGATGGAGGGAAAGAGAGAGAGAGAAAGAGGGAGAGAACTGCAGAGACACAGAGAGAATAGGAAGGAGAGAGAGAGAAAGGGGTGGAGGGAAGGAGAGAGAGAGAAAGGGGTGGAGGGAAGGAGAGAGAGAGAAAGGGGTGGAGGGAAGGAGAGAGAGAGAGAAAGGGGTGGAGGGAAGGAGAGAGAGAGAAAGGGGTGGAGGGAAGGAGAGAGAGAGAAAGGGGTGGAGGGAAGGAGAGAGAGAGAAAGGGTGGAGGGAAGGAGAGAGAGAGAGAAAGGGGTGGAGGGAAGGAGAGAGAGAGAGAAAGGGGTGGAGGGAAGGAGAGAGAGAGAGAAAGGGGTGGAGGGAAGGAGAGAGAGAGAGAAAGGGGTGGAGGGAAGGAGAGAGAGAGAAAGGGGTGGAGGGAAGGAAGAGAGAGAAGGGAAGTGGAGGAAAGGGGTGGAGGGAAGGAGAGAGAGCGAAAGGGGTGGAGGGAAGGAGAGAGAGAGAAAGGGGTGGAGGGAAGGAGAGAGAGAGAAAGGGATGGAGGGAAGGAGAGGGAGAAAGGGGTGGAGGGAAGGAGAGAGAGAGAGAAAGGGGTGGAGGGAAGGGAGAGAGAGAGAGAGAAAGGGGTGGAGGGAAGGAGAGAGAGAGAGAGAAAGGGGTGGAGGGAAGGAGAGAGAGAAAGGGGTGGAGGGAAGGGGAGAGAGAGAAAGGGGTGGAGGGAAGGGAGAGAGAGAGAGGGGTGGAGGGAAGGAGAGAGAGGGGTGGAGGGAAGGAGAGAGAGAGAAAGGGGTGGAGGGAAGGAGAGAGAGAGAGAAAGGGGTGGAGGGAAGGAGAGAGAGAGAAAGGGGTGGAGGGAAAGGAGAGAGAGAAAGGGGTGGAGGGGAGAGAGAAGGGGGTGGTGGAGAGAGAGAAAGGGGTGGAGGGAAGGAGAGAGGAAAGGGGTGGAGGGAAGGAGAGAGAGAAAGGGGTGGAGGGAAGGAGAGAGAGAGAAAGGGGTGGAGGGAAGGAGAGAGAGAGAAAGGGGTGGAGGGAAGGGAGAGAGAGAAAGGGGTGGAGGGAAGGAGAGAGAGAGAAAGGGGTGGAGAGAGAAAGGGGTGGAGGGAAGGGAGAGAGAGAGAAAGGGGTGGAGGGAAGGAGAGAGAGAGAAAGGGGTGGAGGGAAGGAGAGAGAGAAAGGGGTGGAGGGAAGGAGAGAGAGAGAAAGGGGTGGAGGGAAGGGGTGGAGGGAGAGAGAGAAAGGGGTGGAGGGAAGGAGAGAGAGAGAAAGGGGTGGAGGGAAGGAGAGAGAGAGAAAGGGGTGGAGGGAAGAAAGGGGTGGAGGGGAGAGAGAGAAAGGGGTGGAGGGAAGGAGAGAGAGAAAGGGGTGGAGGGAAGGAGAGAGAGAGAAAGGGGTGGAGGGAAGGAGAGAGAGAGAAAGGGGTGGAGGGAAGGAGATAGAAGGCCCCGTATTTCCTCAGTATTTCATAAAAGAAAAGGTTGCAAGCATGCAAGGACACACAGAGCCCTAGTCCCATTATGCATCTGTATGGTATGTAAGTTCCATTTTCCACTCCACTACCAGGTCATGTCCAACAAAACCCTGACAGCATGATCCAACACACACTCTCCCAAAGTCCTGGACCAATAAACACACTCCTGAAAGTCACACAATGCCCAGAGTCCTAAGCAAACAGACACACATACACCTGCCTACAAAGAGTCATGGACTGAGACACCACAAAAATAAGTGTGGGCGTTAAATTACACTGGGAAAGAAAAATAAGTCCTTTTAAAGAAAGCTATTATTTCAGTGTGGAGCGTGAGATTGCCTTTGACTGTGATCAATGGGAGAAAGTCTATGCCTCTGTTACACAGAGATGTGATATGCCCGGGGACATTTATTACAAGCGCGCTTCGCTCGTATCTTACAACTGTTCCCTCGTAATGGTCGTACTGCGGGATCTACCCCAGTTCAGTCATAATTCACACCACCCTCAATTACCAAAGTCTTTTAGGGACTATTTTTCCCTCGTCACATTTATTAGCTTTAGGACACATCCCAAATGGTACCCTGTTCCCTATACAGTGCACTGCTTTTGACCAGGGCCCATAGGGAATATACAGTGCATTCAGAAAGTATTGAGACCCCTGGACTTTCCCACATTTTGTTACGTTACAACCTTATTCTAAAATGGATTAAATAGTCCCATCAATCTAAACACAATACCCCATAATGACATACCAAAAACAGGTTTTTAGAAATGTTTGCAAATAATACAAAAAATATATGCTGAAATATCACATTTACATAAGTATTCAGACCCTTTACTCAGTACTTTGTTGAAGGAACTTTGGCAGTGATTACAGCTACAAGCTTGACACACCTGTATTTGTGGAGTTTCTCCCATTTTTCTCTGCAGATCCTCTCAATCTCTGTCAGGTTGCACAGCTATTTTCAGGTCTCTCCAGAGATGTTCGTTCGGGTTCAAGTCCGGGCTCTGGCTGGACAACTTAAGGACATTCAGAGACTTGTCCCGAAGCCACTCCTGTGTTGTTTTGACTGTGTGCTTAGGGTTGTTGTCCTGTTGGAAGGTGAACCTTCACCCCAGTCTGAGGTCCTGAGAACTCTGGAGCAGGCTTTCATCAAGGATCTCTCTGTACTTTTCTACGTTCATCTTTCCCTCGATCTTGACATGTCTCCCAGTCCCTGCCGCTGAAAAACATCCCCACAGCATGATGCTGCCACCACCACCATGCTTCACCATAGGGATGGTGCCTGGTTTCCTCCATACGTGATGCTTGGCATTCAGGGCAAAGAGTTCAATCTTGGTTTCATCAGACCAGAGAATCTTGTTAAACTCCACCATAAAGACCTGATTGGTGGAGTGCTGCAAAGATGTTTGTCCTTCTGGAAGGTTCTCCCATCTCCACAGAGGAACTCTGGAGCTCTGTCAGAGCGTCTGGCGTTATGATGCTGGAGATAATGGAAGTGACAGAGTTACAGTGAGCGGCGGAAGACGCTGTCATATCACCCCACCACCAGCTTGCTCTGTCTGCTAGTCAGAAACACAGAGATATGATGAATGTGATAATACTGTAACAAATACATTCTGGAGATTTCCCCCATTCAACTGGAAGACATTTCTCAATTGAGAATGAAGGTGTGCTTGTCTCTTATGACAGAGATATTCGTTTCTGACAGAGATTAGCTTTCAAGAGCATTCACACAATCACACACACAGTTACAGTATTCAGGGAGTGGAGGGACTCATAGTTTAGGAAGTGAGATTTTGCTACAACACAAAGCACTCAGGTGTGTATGGGGAAAACAAGCCACAAAAAAAACACAGTTCTGTGCTTTTCTTCCCACTGTGCATGCTTCTCAGTTTCCCAACTACTCATATTAATTTATGTGTGAGCGTGTGTGTGTGTGTGTGCGTGCGTGTGCGCGTGTGTGTTAGCATGGTGAGAAAGCAGGCAGGAGCCCGATGGGCATAGTGTTCTGCTCTACTTCTTTGGAAATTGCGGAGAAATGAGTGATGCACAGACGGTGTGCATGGTTTGTTGTTGTCAGAGGGACAGGCTGTATAATGCCAAGCTTAAACTCGTCACGCTGTCAAGAGCACAGCTCTTCAGTGTCCGCAGAGAAGCCAACACACACACACACACACACACACACACACACACACACACACACACACACACACACACACACACACACACACACACACACACACACACACACACACACACACACACACACACAAGCCAGCAGCCACAGGAAGATGAATAAAGCCTTCACCCCTGACTTCCTACTGACCCCCAAAACTAACCTGCCCACCACGCTTCTATCACCCGCTTTCTATCACGCTGCTGGCCTCCCACATCTTCCATTCTTTCTCATCCAATACTCCAAAAATACCTTGCTCTGGATTCTCACATCTCTATTTGACATCAGCCATGGCTGACTTCCTCGCCTGCCTCCTCTGTACCCTTCACCCTCTCTATCCTTCTCAATCCGTCTCTATCCATACCTCTCCTCCATCCTCATCCTTCCCTCTGGCTTCCACCACTCACCGTGGAGTATGCTGGGTAGAGGAGTAAGGACAGCGTCCTCTAGCCCTGACCAGTCACATTTCCTCCCTCCATCCTTCCCTGATTGGTGTCCCCTGGGGCCTGGAAGTGTCAGGTCAGTCCCATTTCAACCACCAGTCCAATCATCAAATGTCCTCTAATCGTGTTTAGTGGGTTATCAAAAAAACACTGCCTTCTCTTCCCTCTGGCAGGGAGAATAGAGGAAAGCACATCAACATCAACATCAGTGCTTTAGAGCAGCCTCTGTGTTCTAACACCCACTCTCTCTCATGGGGGGCTTTCACTCTCTCCCTCTCTCTCTCTCTCCTCTCCACTATGTATAATACTGGGGGATGCTGATGTGATTTGGAGGGCTCTTGGGGGGGAAAGAGAAACATCTTCATTTAAATAGGATGCTGCCTCGGGACGGATTAAACACCCAGTCCCAGGACGGTGCCTACTAGCCTGGCTCAGTCTATTAGGGGGTTGGTAGTACACAGGCAGATACATGTCCCAACAAGCCACTGTTGGGGGGGGGGGGGGGGTGAACATGTGTTATTGGGGGAGTGACAGACAGACAGGGATCTACCAGGGAAGATAGAAGGAGGTCGCTGGGGTAAAAGAGTCAGTCCCATTGGAACCGTTCATTCAGACACATCAGAGAGAAAGACAGGAGCTTTTTGTTTCAAAATCAAAGACAGGGCCCAATTTGCATCTGTATGCACCTGCCATGCACTAATAATAGACAAACAGGCATGCAGTCGCACACGGGCACACCCACAGACACACACAGCCCCTCCTATCCAGCTGTTGGTGCACACCCCTTACTACCTATCCCTTGTCTCCTCATCTCCCCTGCACTGCATTTACCCAGAGTAACAAGCTAAAATAATGGAGTCTGCTCAGGCCTGGGCTGACAGACTGTTATTTGAACAATTACCAGACCTACCCTCTGACTACTGCACAGGGAGATTAGGCTCTTTGACAGAACAGGGGAGGGGGAGACTGGGAGACGGGGAAATAAGGCGTGGCGGCGGAAGTTATCAGAACACAATGAGACACATGACTTTAGAAGCAGCCCTTGGATTGGATGAGTGGAGCATTAGCTGCTCGCGTGGAGTGTAATATACAAAATGAGGCTCACGTAGCGTTCTGGGAAACCCACAGATGACTGACAGGTTCCCTAACTGCCAATTAGCACGCGTGGCCACTCATTGGTCGGATGGTGTGACTGTCGGGTGTCATATACATTTATGGTCCCCGTAACGTGAGTGAAATGAATAGCTAGCCTTAAGCTCCAGGCATGGCCGCCACCTCGCCCAACTGTGTTTAGTGGATACAAACATGACAAATTAAGAGCTGTCATCAGTGTGGAGTTGTTAACTGCTGTAGACATCTGTCCTGCAGGCCCAGAGGTCTTCGACTGCTCTCTAGCAGCCACTATGACTAGCTCGTTCCGCTGTATCACAACGTAGCACAGCAGCAACATCAGCAACCTGCATCATCAGTAACACACACTGGTAGACACTGCTGGTGAATGACCCAAATGCAACCTCCACTTGGCTAAATAATCACACTGAGACACTAGTAAGTGAAAATGATAATAACATGAAAATAACATGAAAACGATCAAATATCTTTAGCAAGCTCGGCTGACTGGGTCGTTTAGCTGCAGTACAGTAACACAGCTGTATCATCAGCAACCTCCAACTCCACTGGCCAAATAACCACACTGAGACACGAGTAAGTGAATAGCCAATATGCTCTGAATTGTAATAACATGAAAGCACTAGTAAAATGCTCTTGTTATAGCCTGGTCCCTGATCTACTCTGTGTGACAATAACCATACTATTTAGGGATCGGGCTCGTATAACGAGGCTAAAACAGAGCAAATCAATTGAATCAGTAGCATCACAAATTGCAGGAGATGTGTCTGTGGTAGTAGTAGGAAGGTCTCAAACTGATCTCTCTTATTATCAATGCTCTGTAGGATATTATCAATGCTACCACACAGGCTACTAGCCAAGCCCTTACACACACTTGCGCACGCACACGCACACAAACACACACACACTGTAGCGTAATATCATTTGATTCCTTAGCAATGAACACATTAACCAGGATTAACTGTAACTATGAAAGGTGGGATTTAATCAATGTAATCTGAAGAGGCAAATCTAATCTCAGCAATTAGCCAATATGCTAATTCACTTCGAGTGAAAAATCATTGATTTTAGACGCATTTATCATGTTAAGAGAATGTTGCTGCCAGTAAAAACATATTTATTAGTAGAGCAAGACCAACTGCTTGCTTACTATCCTATCTGTCATGACAATGTAGAAGATTTTATACCGAAGTTCCTCGCAGTTAAATTGGTAATATGATTCTTTCTCCTCAGTGGCACTGGATTGGTTTATATGAGCAATCCGATAGCAAGAGAGCAAGCTAATTCTTGGTGTGGAGTTTGAATGAATGTAATTAGTTTGGAGTTTGTATCTGGGTGTGTCTTCTTTTTGACGACTAAGGTGTTTAGTTCAAGTGGAATGTTTGATATCTGAGGGTAAATGACTCCGTGAAAGGGCCAATAGGTGAACATTTGAACATTGAATATGTTAATTAATTTGGTGATATTGAAATGTAACTGAATTTCCGGGCTGGTGTGTTTATGTTATAAAAGGGCTGTTTAAAGTATTCATGAATGAACTCTCATTAAATTGATATTTGTTTTTATTTTGTGCATTCCAATGAAAGATTCATGAAATAGTCCAATACTTCATAATATTTAGCATGCATACCTTGTTCCAAAATAGAGTTCAGTTTAGTTATAGATTACGGGAGAAAAGTAGACTGAGAGCACGCACACATGCATACACGCATTCACATGCACAGGCACAGGTGTGCGCGCGCACACACACAGACACACACACACACACACACACACACACACACACACACACACACACACACACACACACACACACACACACACACACACACACACACACACACACACACACACACACACACATACTCCCAGGTGGTGAAGGTAAAAAACACCTCCACTTTGCTGATACTCAACACTGGGGCCCCACAAGATGCATTGTCAGCCCCCTCCTTTACTCCCTGTTCACCCATGACTGCGTGGCCTCGCACGCCTCCAACTTAATCATCAAGTTTGCAGATGACACAACTGATTACCAACAATGACGAGACAGCCTACAGGATGGAGGTGAGGGCCCTGAGAGTGTGGTGCCAAGAAAATAACCTCTCACCCAACGTCAACAAAACAAAGGAGTTGATCGTGGACTTCAGGAAACTTCAGAGGGAGCACCGCAGTGGAGAAGGTGGAAAACTTCAAGTTCCTCGGAATTCATATCACTGACAAAGTGAAATGGTCCACCCACACAATCAGTGTGGTGAAGAACGTGCAACAGTGCCTCATCAACCTCAGGAGGCTGAAGAAATTTGACTTGGCACCTAAAACCCTCACAAACCTTTACAGATACACAATTGAGAGCATCCTGTCGGGCTGTATCACTGCCTGGTACCGCTTGGAACCCCAGAGGGTGGTGCAGTCTGTCCAATGCATCACCGGGGGCAAATGTCCTACATCATGTAAGACACCTACATCACCCGATGTCACAGGAAGGCCAAGAAGATAATCAAGGACAACAACCAGCCGAGCCACTGCCTGTTCATATGTAAACATTTTTAAAGTGACTAGTGCTCCATTATTAAAGTGGTCACTGAATCCAAGTCTATGTATATAGGGCTTTTCACCTCTAAACAGATATAAGAGAATGATGCACTTCCAGGCACTAATTATTTTTGGGGTGGGGAGACCATTTTATGTCAATGATGTATTAAGTGCCTTGCAAAAAATGTATGGAAAAAAATCCATAGGAGCTGATTCGCTTAATCTCTTTCTACTGCTACTTTCTGCCTCCCTCATTGTAGAACCTCTGACACATATTTTTTATTTAACAATTGCTTCTGGTGCTATCCCTAAGATCTGGAAGGCGGCGCATGTCCTTTACAAAGCTGGAGATCCTTCTGACCTAGATACTACCCCCCAATTAAAAAAAAAAATTAGAATCAGTGGCAAACTCTCAGCTAATAACTTTTTTAACTTCAAAGTATTTTTAATGTGTACCAGTCTGGATATAGCAATGTTTAAGCAGATAGACCTCTCTTAAATTATATATTACATTTCTTAGATCATAGGAATTACTGTGCAGCCATAGTTATACCTAGGTATCCCGCACGGGTTGATTTTAGGACATTTTTTATTTACAGTGCCTTCAGAAAGTATTCATACCCCTTGACTCACTCCATATTTTGTTGTGTTACAGCATGAATTCAAATTGGAACTTGTTATGGCTGCAATCCCGTTAACAGGATAATTGTCATCAACAACCGCTGAATTGCATAGCGCCACATTCAATGAATATTACTAAAAATATTTCTATTCATGAAATCACAAGTGCAATATAGGAAAACACAGCTTAGCCTTTTGTTAATCCACCTGTTGTGTCAGATTTTGAAAATATGCTTTACAGCGAAAGCAATCCAGGCTGTGTAAATTTATCGATCGCTCGACAAAACATTATGTACACTTAGCATCAAGTAGCTTGGTCACGAAAATCAGAAAAGCAATCAAATTAATCGTTTACCTTTGATGATCTTCGGAAGTTTTTACTCACGAGACTCCCAGTTACACAATAAATGTTCCTTTTGTTCCATAAAGATGATTTTTATATCCAAAATACCTCCGTTTGTTTGGCGCATTATGTTAAGATATCCACAGGAAAGAGCGGTCACGACAACGCAGACAAATTCCAAATAGTTTCCGTAATGTCCACAGAAACATGTCAAACGTTTTTTTATAATCTAACCTCAGGTTGTTTTTAAAATATATAATTGATAATATATCAACCGCAAATGTCTTTATCAGTAGGAGAGGGAATAACATTGGCTGTCCAAACTCTGTTGCGCGAGAAAAAATAATGCGACCACTTGACGCGATGTTATCTTTCTGGCTAATTTTTCAAAATAAAAGCCTGAAACTATGTCTGAAGACTGTTGACACCTTGAGGAAGCAATAGGAAAAGGAATCTGGTTGATATCCCTTTAAATGGAGCAAAGGGAGGCTATGGAACATGGAGTTTTCAAAATATCAGCCACTTCCTGGTTGGATTTTCCTCAGGGTTTTGCCTGCAATATCAGTTCTGTTATACTCACAGACAATAATTTGACAGTTTTGGAAACTTTAGAGTGTTTTCTATCCAATACTAATAATAATATGCATATATTAGCAACTGAGACTGAGGAGCTGGCCGTTTACAATGGGCACCTTTTCATCCAAGCTACTCAATACTGCCCCTTCAGCCATAAGAAGTTAAGTCAATTTTATTCTCACCCATATACACATAATACCAATAATGACAGTAAAAACATGTTTTTAGAAATTGTAGCAAATTTATTGAAAATGAAATATCTCATTTACATAAGTATTCACACTCCTGAGTCAATACATGTTATAATCACCTTTGGCAGCGATTACAGCAGTGAGTCTTTCTGGGAGTTTTCTCTAAGAGCTTTGCGCACATTGATTGTGCAATAAAAATCTCAATTGGTTATTGATGATTGCTAGACAGCCATTTTCAAGTCTTGCCATAGATTTTCAAGCCGATTTAATTAAATAATGTAACTAGGCCCCTTAGAAACAAGCAACTCCAGTGTATATTTGGCCTCGTGCCTTAGGTTATTGTCCTACTGAAAGGTGAATTTGTCTCCCAGTGTCTGTTGGAAAGCAGACTGAATCAACTTTTCCTCTTGGATTTTGCCTGTGCTTAGCTCTGTTCTGTTTCTTTTTATCCTAAAAAACTCCATAGTCCTTGCCGATGACAAGCATACCCATAACATGGTGCAGCCACCACCATGCTTGAAAACATAAAGAGTGCTACTCAGTGATGTGTTGTGTTTGCCCCAAACATCACGCTTTGTATTCAGGACATGAAGTTCATTTCTTTGCCACATTTCATGCAGTTTTACTTTAGTGCCTTATTGCAAGCAGGATGCATGTTTTGGAATATTTTTATACTGTACAGGCTTCCTTCTTTTTACTCTATCATTTGGGTTAGTATTGTGGAGAAACTACAGTGTTGTTGATCCATCCTCAGTTTTCTCTTGTAGAAATATTTCAGATGGCTCACGCATTTATGCATAGCATAGGATGGTTCTTTCATTGAGCAGGCTCCTACTTATAAACGTCTGAGCTTTTGGATTGACAATAAGTTGACGTTTAAAAAGACCTATGGAGGAGCTCGTTAAGAAACTGAGATTTCAAGTGGGCTTCTTTTATAGACATAAATCATGCCTCTTCTTAAAACAGCAGGGACGCAGATTGTACAGTCAACTTTCCTCACAGTTCTTCACTATGGTGACACCATTTATCGGAATGCAGCGGCCACTACTCTTAAATCTTTGGATGTCGTCTACCATAGCGCCCTTCGCTTTATCACAGGTGACAGTTTTAATACGCATCATTGCATCCCGCGTCAAAAGATTGACTGGTCCTCATTAAAGTCCCATAGATCACTTCAGTGCTCCCTTTTGGTTTACAAAGCTCTACTACACAAGCTGTCGTTCTATCTCAATTTATTGTTCAAATAAAAAATGTGAGACACCAAACCCGTTCACAGGGAAGGTTAGTAATAATATAATAAGGTTAGCTCTTGAGGTTCCACTAGTACGTACCGGTCTAGTGCCGTCTATTTTTTAGAATAGCCTGCAAAACTCCTTACGTCTTGACTCTCTGGTGCCTCTAAGGCAGACTTGTTGAATGAATTTAATGAGAATTGCAACTGTTTGGATTTAATGGAAATAATTGTATTTGTGGTGTTTGAAGCTGTAGTCTGGATTCTGTCATTTGTAGTTTATTTTATCTGTATTGATCATTTTGAAGTTGTTGTATTGTCGTCCTCAGGGCACTATTCTAAATTAGACCCTGGTCTCCGTTGTTTTGCCCGGATACATAAAAGTGTATCAAATCAAATTCAAAACAAGACACCAAGCAAATAAATTCATTATTTCAACCCAACTGCTCGGATGTAGCAATGCTGATAAGAAAATATTCAGTTTTCAAAATGCAGAATGGGTTCTCTTTACCCCTATGAGGGAAAACAACACTGACGCAACACTAAAGCCTATGTCCAAGTTCTCAGTTTGTGGTTCAAGTTTCCACATTTCATATCATTTTTCCAGCAAATCCTCAATGAGAGCAAACATTTACCCTGTGTCATTTTTTTATGTGTATGAAATAAGTTATGCAGTCCTCTCTATGTTAATACGTCCTTATGCAGTCCTCTGAGAGAGAGAGAGAGAGAGAGAGAGAGAGAGAGAGAGAGATATTAGGAATAGGACAGGTCAGATACAATGCACACTAGGACCAGGCCGTGAGTGAACCCATTTATAACCTGTTCATATTACAGGCTGGAGAGATGGACACAGGCTCTGCTGCAGATGTCGAAGGGAGGGAGACCAGATAGGAGAAGAATAGAGAGACAAGCACAATGAAAGCGAGAGAGACAAGCAAAATGAACAGACCCTCCTTTGCATATTGTCATGATATCCTTTCCTGCTGCTTGCTGTTGACCTTTTGTAAACGATGCAGCTGAAGAACAGGACTGATTGGATGACCACAAAGACTAGGAAGTGTGTGGTACCATGCAGGCGTATCTTATCAGACATCAGTGGCAACATATTTTCAAAGTAAGATCAAACTGCCTGTGGTTTTCCCTGGGCTCTGAGTGTACTATGAATCAGGGATTTTTCTCTCTCTCTCTATTTTTCTCATTCTCTCTCCCTCTTTCTTTCCATCCATCTCTGAGGCTGAATGAGGCAGTTTTACAAGCATGCACGTGCACGTGCACGTGCACACGCACACATACACAGACGCACACACTCGGTAAGGAGAGCTGACAGGCACGTCAACACAGAGGTACACGTGTAAACTTGGGTGAAGGAGTGACGAGAAACGCAACAGTGACGTCTCTGTATAAAAGGAGGAAGAGAGTATAATGGAAGGAAGACATAGTCAGAGGAAGAAGGAAAGGTAGAAAGAGAGTGATGGGCAGCTCACATGAAGAGAGGCAGTCCTGACAGAGGAGAGAGTGCTCGGCAGCCACCACAAACACCAGTGTCTAGAAGAGCTCCACTCAAAAACCGACCATTAAACCAGTGTCATCACCGGCAATGCTTCAATCCACACGCATCTTTACTTGAAAAATACAAACACAACCTTGTCAAACAGTATCTTGTGGAGAATTATTGTGACCTATTGGCAGAGCTTTACTATCTTCCCAACAGCACTTATATCTCTCCTTGTCTATCCACACAGTTTCCACATTGAAGATAAAGAGTTCTGAGAACAGTCTCAGAAATACTCTGGGGTCCTTCTTAGTGTGACAACAGTAATCTGAGTTTTCAGGAAGGCAGGTGGGTCACACAGTCCTTCTAATGATGACACCCCACTGTGTCAGTCTTAATGGTGGAAACAGGAGAGTTAAGTGTCTTAGCCACCAGGCCCCATCAAAGGGCCACAGCTGCCTCTGTAACCCAGTCAATTTCTCCAGATTAAGGGTAGATGGAGAGGCTGACGTGCCTGAGGGTCATCCCTCTCAGCCATAGGGTGAGGAGAGGAGGAGGGGGAGGAGAAGAGGAGAGGGAGAGGAGCAGACACATGCACAGATAAGGCTCTACCTGTGCAGTGCACATGCCCCTTTGTCCTTTCAGACTCCAAAGCTCCCTTTTAATTTCCCCCATTTTTTAAATTTATTTATTATTTCTCATCTAATCCTGAATGCTGATTGGTTAAAACCACATTCCAGCCGGTGTTTATTCCACAAGTTACCACCGGCTAAATCTATGACGTTAAAATGCCTATTTACTCTGTTTCATCTGACTGCGCAATCCACTGTCTCATCAGCCCAGCCAAGCAATTTATAAACTTGATCTGTTATGGATATATCCAAATAAATTTCACTAGAAAACAGCTTAAACAAATACAAATGCAGCTACTTTGCTGTTATTCTGGCTGCCATTTTTGACGTGACTGTAAGTTAGCTGTAGTTTGCTAGCTAGCAATCAAGGGATAAGAACTCATAGAACGAACGACCAGCCGGCTTAGGTAGCAACCCTAGATTTGTGCCGGCACTATATCTTGTGGAAGAATGAAATAGTATGAATGAATTCATCAAAATACATTTTTAATTAAAATATATCAAAAATTATTTGAAAATGTTGGTAGCCCGTAGTATAAACGTGATAATGCCGTTGAAGCCGGTTTTTGGATATATTGTCACCTGTGCCAGTATAGAGCACATTTGGAAAGTATTCAGACCCCTTGACTTTCTCCACATTTGTGACTCACCACCTGGATTTGGTCTTATGCAGCAAAATTTGTAATTGGGTTTTTTACATTGGGAAAAA
Organism: Oncorhynchus masou masou; assembly: GCF_036934945.1. Classification (NCBI taxonomy): domain Eukaryota; kingdom Metazoa; phylum Chordata; class Actinopteri; order Salmoniformes; family Salmonidae; genus Oncorhynchus; species Oncorhynchus masou. Next base: position 33,947,556 of record NC_088226.1, on the reverse strand, counting down.
GTAGAGACTCAGAGCTACAAAATGGCATTTCATACAGTACACTGCATTTTTGAGGAACAATGGGAAAGTAATTCTGCTTTGTAAGTTAATAAACTTTTAAATCACTTTTGAGAAAAGGGCCTTTGAATGTTTTGGTACCTACTCGAGAGCTCTCCTTTGTCTACACTCATTCAGCATTGTTTACACCCTCTTAAGCCAACCCCACCCATGTCTTTAAGGATTCACATGTGAGGTCATGTGCTAAACAGTGATTAGTGTAGTAAAGATTAAGACTAAAAGTGGTAGTAGCCTACAATAAGGAAAAATTCCAGCTAAACAGAAAGTTTCCAGATGTAAAGATACCTTGTTAGAAAATGAATGAAGTAAAAGTAAGTCACCCAGTAAAATACTACTTGAGTAAAAGTCTAAAAGTATTTGGTTTTAAAATACTTCAGTAACACAAGTAAATGGAATTGCTAAAATGTACTTGTGTACAGTGGCAAGAAAAAGTATGTGAACCCTTTGGAATTACCTGGATTTCTGCATAAATTGGCCATCAAATTTGATCTGTCCTTCTACTAAATCACAACAGACAAACAATAGTGTGCTTAAACTAATAACACACAAATTATTGTATTTTTTTGTCGATATTGAATACAAAATTTAAACATGCACAGTGTAGGTTGGATAAAGTATGTGAACCCCTAGGCTAATGACTTCTCCAAAAGCTAATTTGAGTCAGGAGTCAGCTAACCTGGAGTCCAATCAATGAGACAAAATCAGAGATGTTGGTTGGAGCTGCCTTGCCCTATACAAAACACTCACAAAAATTGAGCGTTCAATTCACAAGAAGCATTGCCTGATGTGAATCATGTCTCGAACAAAAGAGATCTCAGAAGACCTACGATTAAGAATTGTTGACTTGCATAATGCTGGAAAGGGTTACAAAAGTATCTCTAAAAGCATTGATGTTCATCAGTCGATGGGAAGACTATAAGACTATTGTCTATACATGGAGAAAGTTCAGCACTGTTGCTACTCTCCCTAGGAGTGGCTGTCCTGCAAAGATGACTGCAAGAGCACAGTGTGTCCTAGAGTGTCAGCTAAAGACTTACATCTCTGGAACATGCTAACATCTCTGTTGTTTTTGAGTTGCTGTGAGTTTTGTTGCCAACCTATTTTGCTACCTGACAACTTTACGTTTTTTACTTTTAATTACCGTTTATATATATATATTTTTCTCCTCAACTTTTTCACTCCGGACGCTTTATCTGGACACGATTCGTCAGGACCTCCAACAGCCGAAGCTAAGTAGTAACATTAACATGACGCCTTCTAATTGCAGTCGCTGTACTCGCCCTACGGCGAGGATAGCTGTGCTTCAAGCCCAGCTTCAGACGCAATCGTTAGGCAAGGGTAATTTCAGTGTAGGAAAGGATGAAACAGCGTCTGTGCCACCAGTAAGTACAGATAGTAGTATAAATCTCCTGGCACAGTCCCCGTAGCCGGACAACTTTCTCACGGTTTTTGGAAGGAAATGTTGTAGGAACGCTCAACCGGTGTCGCTCAGTCAGCCGACAGAAACTTTCAACCGGTTTTCCCCATTAAGCAGCGAGTCGGGGTCAGAGGCCGAGTCTTCTCTGGTCTCTACTCCTCCCGTTACGGGGTCTGAGATGCCGAAACTTCCCACCATTAGCTCTGACAAATTGAAAACTCTAGTCATTGGCGACTCCATTACCTGCAGTATTAGACTTAAAACGAATCATCCATCGATCATACACTGTTTACCAGGGGGCAGGGCTACCGACGTTAAGGCTAATCTGAAGATGGTGCTGGCTAAAGCTAAAACTGGCGAGTGTAGAGAGTATAGAGATATTGTTATCCACGTCGGCACCAACGATGTTAGGATGAAACAGTCAGAGATCACCAAGCGCAACATAGCTTCTGCGTGTAAATCAGCTAGAAAGATGTGTCGGCATCGAGTAATTGTCTCTGGCCCCCTCCCAGTTAGGGGGAGTGATGAGCTCTACAGCAGAGTCTCACAACTCAATCGCTGGTTGAAAACTGTTTTCTGCCCCTCCCAAAAGATAGAATTTGTAGATAATTGGCCCTCTTTCTGGGACTCACCCACAAACAGGACCAAGCTTGACCTGCTGAGGAGTGACGGACTCCATCCTAGCTGGAGGGGTGCTCTCATCTTATCTATCAACATAGACAGGGCTCTAACTCCTCTAGCTCCACAATGAAATAGGGTGCAGGCCAGGCAGCAGACTGTTAGCCAGCCTGCCAGCATAGTGGAGTCTGCCACTAGCACAGTCAATGTAGTCAGCTCAGCTATCACTATTGAGACCGTGTCTGTGCCTCGACCTAGGTTGGGCAAAACTAAACATGGCGGTGTTCGCCTTAGCAATCTCACTAGGATAAAGACCACCTCCATTCCTGTCATTATTGAAAGAGATCATGATACCTCACATCTCAAAATAGGGCTACTTAATATTAGATCCCTTACTTCAAAGGCAATTATAGTCAATGAACTAATCACTGATCATAATCTTGATATGATTGGCCTGACTGAAACATGGCTTAAGCCTGATGAATTGACTGTGTTAAATGAGGCCTCACCTCCTGACTACACTAGTGACCATATCCCCCGTGCATCCCGCAGAGGTGTTGCTAACATTTACGATAGCAAATTTCAATTTACCCCCAAAAAATGACGTTTTCGTCTTTTGAGCTTCTAGTCATGAAATCTATGCAGCCTACTCAATCACTTTTTATAGCTACTGTTTACAGGCCTCCTGGGCCATATACAGCGTTCCTCACTGAGTTCCCTGAATTCCTATCGGACCTTGTAGTCATAGCAGATAATATTCTAATCTTTTGTGACTTTAATATTCACATGGAAAAGTCCACAGACCCACTCCAAAAGGCTTTCGGAGCCATCATCGACTCAGTGGGTTTTGTCCAAAATGTCTCTGGACCCACTCACTGTCACAGTCATACGCTGGACCTAGTTTTGTCACATGGAATAAATGTTGTGGATCTTAATGTTTTTCCTCATAATCCTGGACTATCGGACCACCATTTTATTATGTTTGCAATTGCAACAAATAATCTGCTCAGACCCCAACCAAGGAACATCAAAAGTCGTGCTATAAATTCACAGACAACACAAAGATTCCTTGATGTCCTTCCAGATTCGCTCTGTCTACCCAAGGACGCCAGAGGACAAAAATCAGTTAACCACCTAACTGAGGAACTCAATTTAACCTTGCGCAATACCCTAGATGCAGTTGCACTCCTAAAAACTAAAAACATTTCTCATAAGAAACTAGCTCCCTGGTACACAGAAAATACCCGAGCTCTGAAGCAAGCTTCCAGAAAATTGGAACGGAAATGGCGCCACACCAAACTGGAAGTCTTCCGACTAGCTTGGAAAGACAGTACCGTGCAGTACCGAAGAGCCCTTACTGCTGCTCGATCATCCTATTTTTCTAACTTAATTGAGGAAAATAAGAACAATCCGAAATTCCTTTTTGATACTGTCGCAAAGCTAACTAAAAAGCAGCATTCCCCAAGAGAGGATGACTTTCACTTTAGCAGGGATAAATTCATGAACTTCTTTGAGGAAAAGATTATGATTATTAGAAAGCAAATTACGGACTCCTCTTTAAATCTGCGTATTCCTTCAAAGCTCAGTTGTCCTGCGTCTGCACAACTCTGCCAGGACCTAGGATCAAGAGAGACGCTCAAGTGTTTTAGTACTATATCTCTTGACACAATGATGAAAATAATCATGGCCTCTAAAACTTCAAGCTGCATACTGGACCCTATTCCAACTAAACAACTGAAAGAGCTGCTTCCTGTGCTTGGCCCTCCGATGTTGAACATAATAAACTGCTCTCTATCCACCGGATGTGTACCAAACTCACTAAAAGTGGCAGTAATAAAGCATCTCTTGAAAAAGCCAAACCTTGATCCAGAAAATATAAAAAAACTATCGGCCTATATCGAATCTTCCATTCCTCTCAAAATTTTTAGAAAAGGCTGTTGTGCAGCAACTCACTGCCTTCCTGAAGACAAACAATGTATACGAAATGCATCTGTCTGGTATTAGACCTCATCATAGCACTGAGACGGCACTTGTGAAGGTGGTAAATGACATCTTAATGGCATCGGACCGAGGCTCTGCATCTGTCCTCGTGCTCCTAGACCTTAGTGCTGCTTTGGATCCCATCGATCACCACATTCTTTTGGAGAGATTGGAAACCCAAATTGGTCTACACAGACAAGTTCTGGCCTGGTTTAGATCTTATCTGTCGGAAAGATATCAGTTTGTCTCTGTGAATGGTTTGTCCTCTGACAAATCAACTGTAAATTTCGGTGTTCCTCAAGGTTCCGTTTTAGAACCACTATTGTTTTCACTATATATTTTACCTCTTGGGGATGTTATTCGAAAACATAATGTTAACTTTCACTGCTATGCGGATGACACACAGCTGTACATTTCAATGAAACATGGTGAAGCCCCAAAATTGCCCTTGCTAGAAGCATGTGTTTCAGACATAAGGACATGGATGGCTGCAAACGTTCTACTTTTAAACTCAGACAAAGCAGAGATGCTTGTTCTAGGTCCCAAGAAACAAAGAGATCTTCTGTTGAATCTGACAATTAATCTTAATGGTTGTGCAGTCGTCTCAAATAAAACTGTGAAGGACCTCGGCATTACAATGGACCCTGATCTCTCTTTGAAGACCATTTAAAGGACAGCTTTTTTCCATCTACGTAACATTGCAAAAATCAGAAACTTTCTGTCCAAAAATGATGCAGAAAAATTAATCCATGCTTTTGTCACTTCTAGGTTAGACTACTGCAATGCTCTACTTTCCGGCTACCCGGAAAACGCACTAAATAAACTTCAGTTAGTGCTAAATACGGCTGCTAGAATCCTGACTAGAACCAAAACATTTGATCATATTACTCCAGTGCTAGCCTCTCTACACTGGCTTCCTGTCAAAGCAAGGGCTGATTTCAAGGTTTTACTGCTAACCTACAAAGCATTACATGGGCTTGCTCCTACCTATCTCTCTGATTTGGTCCTGCCGTACCAACCTACACGTACGCTACGGTCACAAGACGCAGGCTTTCTAATTGTCCCTAGAATTTTTAAGCAAACAGTTGGAGGCAGGGCTTTCTCCTATAGAGCTCCATTTTTATGGAACGGTCTGCCTACCCATGTCAGAGACGCAAACTCGGTCTCAACCTTTAAGTCTTTACTGAAGACTCATCTCTTCAGTGGGTCATATGATTGAGTGTAGTCTGGCCCAGGAGTGGGAAAGTGAACGGAAAGGCTCTGGAGCAATGAACCGCCCTTGCTGTCTCTACCTGGCCGGTTCCCCTCTTTCCACTGGGATTCTCTGCCTCTAACCCTATTACAGGGGCTGAGTCACTGGCTTACTGGGGCTCTCTCATGCCGTCCCTGGAAGGGGTGCGTCACCTGAGTGGGTTGATTCACTGATGTGGTCATCCTGTCTGGGTTGGCGCCCCCTTGGGTTGTGCCGTTGGCGGAGATCTTTGTGGGCTATACTCAGCCTTGTCTCAGGATGGTAAGTTGGTGGTTGAAGATATCCCTCTAGTGGTGTGGGGGCTGTTCTTTGGTAAAGTGGGTGGGGTTATATCCTTCCTGTTTGGCCCTGTCTGGGGGTGTCCTCGGATGGGGCCACAGTGTCTCCTGACCCCTCCTGTCTCAGCCTCCAGTATGTATGCTGCAGTAGTTTATGTGCCGGGGGGCTAGGGTCAGTTTGTTATATCTGGAGTACTTCTCTTGTCCTATTCGGTGTCCTGTGTGAATCTAAGTGTGCGTTCTCTAATTCTCTCCTTCTCTCTTTCTTTCTCTCTCTCGGAGGACCTGAGCCCTAGGACCATGCCCCAGTACTACCTGACATGATGACTCCTTGCTGTCCCCAGTCCACCTGGCCGAGCTGCTGCTCCAGTTTCAACTGTTCTGCCTTATTATTATTCGACCATGCTGGTCATTTATGAACATTTGAACATCTTGGCCATGTTCTCTTATAATCTCCACCCGACACAGCCAGAAGAGGACTGGCCACCCCACATAGAATGGTTCCTCTCTAGGTTTCTTCCTATGTTTTGGCCTTTCTAGGGAGTTTTTCCTAGCCACCGTACTTCTACACCTGCATTGCTTGCTGTTTGGGGTTTAGGCTGGGTTTCTGTACAGCACTTTGAGATATCAGCTGATGTACGAAGGGCTATATAAATAAATTTGATTTGATTTGATGAGTCTACAATACATAAAACACTGAACAACAATGGTGTTCATGGGAGGACACCAGGGAAGAAGCCACTGCTTTTCAAAAAAACATTGCTGCACGTCTGCAGTTTGCAAAAGTGCACCTGGATGTTCCACAGCGCTACTGGCAAAATGTTCTGTAGACAGATGAATCTACAGTTGAGTTGTTTGGAAGGAACACACAACACTATATGTGGAGAGAAAAAGGCACAGCATAACAACATCTAAATCTAGTATGGTGGAGGGAGCATCATGGTTTGGGGCTGTTTTACTGCCTCAGGGCCTAGATAGCTTGCTATCATCGCAGGAAAAAGGAATTCTCAAGTTTATCAAGACATTTTGCAGAATAATGTTAGGCTATCTGTCTGTCAATTGAAGCTTAATAGAAGTTGGGTTATGCAAGAGGACAATGACCCAAAACACAGAAGTAAATCAACAACAGAATGGCTTCAACAAAAGAAAATAAACCTTCTGGAATGGCCCAGTCAGAGTCCTTGATCTCAACCCGATTGAGATGCTGTGGTATGACCTCAAGAGAGCAGTTCACACCAGACATCCCAAGAGTTTGAAACAGTTTTGTAAAGAGGAATGGTCCAAAATTCCTCCTGACCGTTGTGCAGGTCTGATTCGGCAACTACAGAAAACGTTTGTTGGAGGTTATTGCTGCCAAAGAAGGGTCAACCAGTTATTACATTCAAATTCAAATTCCAAACGACATTGTGAATGTTTACACTGTGTGTTCAATATAGACATGAACATTTATAATTGTTTGCATGTTATTAGTTTAAGCAGACTGTGTTTGTCTGTTGTGACCTAGATGAAGATCAGATCAAATTTTATGACCAATTTATGCAAAAATTCTGGTATTCCAAAGGGTTCACATACTTTTTCTTGCCACTTGCCAAGTATGAAAAGTAAAAGTATAAATGGCCCAAATGTTATGTGTTTTTATTGATGGATAGCCAGGGGCACACTCCAACACTCAGACACAATTTACCAACAACGCATTTGTGTTTAGTGAGTCTGTGTGGTATGTCACAAAATCATGTTACGACCACACATGTCAATTTTTATATATCAATATTTTGCTATGTCTTGCTAAGTGGATGGGTCTCTACAGAAGGTGTAAACGGTACAGCCAATGCTTACTTGCATAATAGCAATATCAGAAATAGATGGTGTCAAAATAAATAAAATATACAGTATGTACACGAACAATATCAATAACGATAGTGATAGACGAGGTAGTTGTATGCATACAATCAGGGGTAAAGTGGCTGAGCAGCAGGATACAAAAAAATATAATAGTGGCAGCAACGTATGGCATGTGTGTTAGGAGAGTGTCATTTGAATAGTGGCACTGCAGATAGTGCTGACGACTCGGCCGTCCGAACCATGTATGAGCAAGGGAATTTATATTCGGAGAGCCTGATTCTGTTCTGCCCTTGACTTTGGTGCAGGACATGTGATATCCATAACCTCTTCATCGCAAAACTCCCTGATCTTCCCAAAAATATAAGTTTGTCTAGCTGTGTCCAGTCCAGGTGGTTCTTGTACAGGCAGACCATCTATGGGAGGAAGGATGTCAGCATTGAGCAACAGCTGAAACCTGGTCCCGACTGAGTCCGAACGCTCCTTGGCGACAACACTAGGCTCCGGAGCATCGAAGCTGTTAAACAGGAAATAACAACAAAAAATACATTACAACCTTGGACAACATCAATTCACCTCTCAAGTTCATATAAGAAGAATAACCTCATTCAATGCAATGAAAATGATATTCACATGAAGTGCTGGTACCGCTTGAACTGTGGCAGCAGCCTGAAGTACGGAGTCAGGTGTTGTTGTCAGCCATAGCTTTCCACCAGCACCGTACCATCCTCCAGTCCAACCAGCTTTGGGATGTTGACTCCTGTCACGGTGCTGTCCTTCACAACACCAGCAATCTCAGACAAAGGTGTTCACTCTGGTCGTTCGGAAGCTGCTTGATGAGGCCGAAGCACCAAACTTGGTGTGGCCTGTGATCAGGAAGCGAGGGTCCAGACTGTGGTGGCGCTTGTGCATGGTCTGCCAGAGCACAATCTTGTTCTTGTTTTGGCCACTGCAGTTATCCCAATTCAGGTCCACACGTGTTTCCCCAACTCCGTAGTTGGTGAAGAAATGGTGCATGTAGTTGATGACTGCGCTGCTGTCTTTGCTGGATGACCATGCCTTCATCAATCAAGTAGTTGACTTGTTGTGGTCTTCCTTCACAGCAGAATGTTAAATCCCTTTGGATTGATGAGGAATTGAAAAATGGTATGGTTGAGAGGGATGAGGCAAAATGTATGGCAATTAAGTCTGGCAGCCCAACTGTTACAACTCCTGCCGAAGATGGCTCCCCTTCCTGTTCGGGTGGCGCTCGGCGCTCGTCTTCACCGGCCTACTAGCTGCCACTGATCCTTTTTTCCCCCATTGTCTGTTTATTAGTTACACCTGTGTTTAATTTGGTTTAATGGTGGGGCTTTATTATCCAGCCGGCCTGCCTACTGGGTGTGCGGGATTATTCTCTGTGTACATTTTGTGCACAACTGTAGGTCACGGTTGTCCATGTATGTGTGTATTTTCTGGACTGTTTAGTCCCCCGTGTTTTGGGGCATTTGTTTGGGTTGGCGTCGGTTTCACCTGTGTGGTGAATTAAAAGTATCGCTACCCTGAACTCTCCGTTTCCAGCGCCTGACTCCTTCCTCCACTACACCCCGGGAATTACAGAATCTCGCACCTTCTGAATGGTGTCAGCAGGAGCAGCTGCAAACTCCCTCCCATCGATGGAGGAACATGTCCTCCACCACACCACCGTCCTCCATCGGATCGGATCCGCAATGGACAAGATGATGGAGAGAATGGACCGATGGGAGAGGAGTGGTCTCCTCTCTCCACCTTCGGTTCCCCTCCCTCTGGATTCCCCTTCTCCTCTCTCCCCATCCCCTGGCTCCAGCGCTCTCCGTCTTGCACTCCCGAGGGATTATGACCTGGCGACCATGAGGCCCACTCCCTCGGGAGCGGAGAGGGTGAGCGTCCTCGTCTCCTGCCTGACGGGTCGTGCTCTAGAGTGGGCAAACACGGTCTGGAATGGCCCAGACTCAGCGAAGGAGCACTATCCGCTTTCGTACAGTGTTTGACCACCCTCCAGAGGGCTGAGCGGCGGGAGAGCGACTGTTCCACCTTAGGCAGGAGAAGAGGAGCGCCCAGGATTACGCCTTGGAGTTCCGGCCCTTGGCCGCGGGGTCTGGGTGGAACGACAGGGCCCTGATAGACCACTACCGGTGTAGTCTCCGGGAGGACATCCGCAGGGAGCTAGCGTGTCGGGACACTGCTCTCTCCCTAGATGAAATTATCGACATGCTTATCCAGCTGGACAATCTGCTGGCTGCCTGCGGGCATTTGGAGAGGGTCCTGTGTGTTCCACCACCCAGTGCTCCCGGGTGCTGAGGGGTACCGGAGGAGGAGGCTCCCCCTGCACCAGTTGTGGTCGGAGAGGACACACGGCCGATCGGTGCTTGGGGGGCATGTCTGGGAGTCGAGATGACAGGCGGAACGCTTCTCGGTCACCCCAGGTGAGTCAGCACCAAACTCACCCAGAACCCCCTGTTGGTCACATGTTTGTCTTGATTTTGTGTCTTGATTTTTTTCCCCTCTTCCTAGCACTAGACGATTCAGGTGCAGCTGGGAACTTTATGGATCGCGGACATGCCATCAAGCTGGGTGTGCCGCTCATGCCGATAGATTCTCCCTTCCCCGTGACGCAGGTGAATCATAGGGAGCGAATTAGTCTCTTAATTATCGATTCGCCTGCGTTTCCAGTGATGCTGGGGATTCCCTGACTGGCTAGCCACAATCCTAAGATTTCGTGGAGACAGGGGGTTCTCCAGGGGTTGTCAGAGGAGTGTTCTGGAAGGTGTCTGGGAGGTTCCATCGGTGCCACGTCGGTGGAGAGTCCAGACCAAGGTTCCACGGTGTCTATGCCAATTTGGCAATCACTTTCAGTAAAAAGAGAGCGACTAAATTACCAGCTCATCTACCGGGGAGGGGGATTGTGCGATAGATCTCACAATAGATCTCGCGATAGAAACGCTGCGCTTCCCAAGAGTCACATGTACCCATTGTCCCAGGAGGAGACGTGGGCTATGGAGACATATGTCACGGAATCTCTGGGGCAGGGGTACATTCGGCCCTCCATCTCACCCGTCTCCTCGAGTTTCTTTTTTGTGAAGAAAAAGGAGGGAGGTTGGCGTCCGTACATTGATTATAGAGGTCTAAATGCCATCACAGTGGGGTTTAGTTACCTACTACCTCTCATCGCTATGGCGGTGGAATCATTTCACGGAGCACAGTTTTTCACAAAACTGGATTTCAGGAGCGCGTATAGTCTGGTGCGTGTTCGGGATGGAGACGAGTGGAAAACCGCGTTTAGTACCACATTGGGTCACTATGAGTACCTCGTCATGCCGTATGGGTTAAAGAATTCTCCAGCCATCTTTCAATCCTTTGTAGACGAGATTCTCAGGGACCTGCACGGGCAGGGCGTGGTTGTTTATATCGATGATATTCTGATCTATTCCGCCACCCGCGCCGCGCATGTGTCTCTGGTACGCAAGGTGCTTGGTACACTGCTGGAGCATGACCTATACGTCAAGGCTGAGAAGTGTGTGTTCTCCAAACGAGCTGTCTCCTTCCTGGGTTATCGCATTTCCACCTTGGGGGTGGTGATAGAGTGTGACTGCATTAAGGCTGTGCGTAATTGGCCGACTCCTACCACGGTGAAGGAGGTGCAGCGGTTTTTGTGGTTTGCCAATTTATCCGGAGTTTTGGCCAGGTAGCGGCGTTTGCGGTGGTCGGCAGAGGCGGACAGAGCCTTCAATAGGTTGAAGGCGCTGTTCACGGATGCACCCGTGTTGGCGCACCCGGACCCCTCTCTAGCATTCAAAGTGGAGGTGGACGCGTCCGAGGCTGGGGTGGGTGCCGTGCTATCACAGCGCTTGGGTACGCCACCAAAACTCCGCCCCTGCGCTTTCTTTTTGAGGAAGCTCAGTCCGGCGGAGCGTAACTATGATGTGGGGGACCGGGAGTTGTTAGCGGTGGTCAAGGCCCTGAGGGTGTGGAGACACTGGCTTGAGGGGGCTAAGCACCCCTTTCTCATCTGGACCGACCACCAGAACCTGGAGTATATTCGGGCAGGTGGACTCGGACATCGAGCAGGCTTACGGGCGGAGCCTGCCGCCTGGTGTTCGTGAAGCTTTGGGGCACCTTAAATTACATTTTGGGGGGAAAAAGCCAGCTCGTCTCCGTCATTCATTGAATCAGATGGCTCATTCATCACAAAGCCCACTGATATTACAAACTACTTTAATTACTTTTTCATTGGCAAGGTAAGCAAACTTAGGGATGACATGCCAGCAACAAACGCTGACACTACACATCCAAGTATATCAGACCAGATTATGAAAGACAAGAATTGTACATTTGAATTCCGTAAAGTCAGTGTGGAAGAGGTGAAAAAAATGGTTGTCTATCAACAATGACAAGCCACCGGGGTCTGACAATCTGGATGGAAAATTACTGAGAATAATAGCAGATGATATTGCCACTCCTATTTGTCACATCTTCCATTTAAGTCTTCTAGAGAGTGTGTGCCCTCTGGCCTGGAGGGAAGGTAACGTCATTCTGCTGCCCAAGAATAGTAAAGCCCACTTTACTTGCTCAAATAGGCAACCAATCAGCCTGTTACCAACCCTTACCAGCCCCTGTTTCCAATGTGTTTGACCAGATACAATGTTATTTCACAGTAAACAAATTGACAACAGAATTTCAGCATGCTTATAGGGAAGGACACCCGACAAGCACAGCACTTACACAAATAACTGATGATTGGCTGAGAGAAATTGATGATAAAATGATTGTGGGGGCTGTCTTGTTAGACTTCAGTGCAGCTTTTGACATTATCCATCAAAGTCTGCTGCTGGAAAAACTTGTGTTATGGCTTTACACCCCCTGACATAATGTGGATAAAGTATCAAGGCACAAGGCGAGACCCAGATGCAGACACAGGAGGCAGATGGTTGAGTATTACAATGAGTAATAATCCTAAAGGGTAGGCAAGAGAATGGTCATGGACAGGCAAAAAGATCAAAACCAGATTAGAGTCCAGGAGGTACAGAGGGGCAGACAGGCTCGTGGTCAAGGCAGGCAGAATGGTCAGTCAGGAGGATACAGAGTCCAGAAACAGGCACGGTTCAAAACCGGGAGGACTAGAAAAAGGAGAATAGCAAAAGGAGTATGGGAAAAACACGCAGGTTGATTTGACTAAACATACAAGAACTGGCACAGAGAAACAGGAAACACAGGGACAAATACACTGGGGAAAATAAGTGACACCTGGAGGGGGTTGGAGACAATCACAGGAACAGATGAAACAGATCAGGGCATGACATAAAGAGTTACTTGTCTAACAGAACACAGAGGGTGTTCTTTAATGGAAGCCTCTCAAATATAATCCAGTTGGAATTAGGAATTACCCAGGGTAGCTGTTTAGGCCCCTTGATTTTTAAAATGTTTACTAACAACAATGCCACTAACTTTGAGTAAAGCCAGAGTGTCTATGTATGCGAATGACTCAACGCTATACACATCAGCTACTACAGCGACTGGAATGACTGCAACACTCAACAAAGAGCTACAGTTAGTTTCAGAGTGGGTGGCAAGGAATAAGTTAGCCCTAAACTTTTTTTAAACTTAAAGCATTGTATTTGGAACAAAACACTCACTAAACCCTAAATGTTGTAATAAATAATGTGTAAATTGAGCAAGTTGAGATGACTAAACTGCTTGGAGTAACCTTAGATTGTAAACTGTCATGGTCAAAACATATTGATGCAGTGGTAGCTAAAATGGAGGAAGTCTTTCTACAATAAAACAATGCTCTGCCTTCTTAACAACACTATCAACAAGGCAGGTCCTACAGGCCCTAGTTTTGTCACACCTTGACTACTGTTCAATCATGTGGTCAGGTGCCACAAAAAAGGACTAAGGAAATTTGCAATTGGCTCAGAACAGGGCAGCACGGCTGGCCCTTGGATGTACACAGAGAGCTAATATTAATAATATGCATGTCAATCTCTCCTGGCTGAAAGTGAAGTAGAGATTGACTTCATCGCTACTTGTATTTATGAGAGGTATTGACATGTTGAGTACACCGAGCTGCCTGTCTAAACTACTGGCACACAGCTCGGACACCCATGCATACCCCTCAAGACATGCCACAAGAGGTCTCTTCACAGTCCCCAAGTCCAGAACAGACTATGGGAAGCACACAGTACTACAGAGAGCCATGACTACATGGAACTCTATTCCACATCAAGTAACTCATACCAGCAGTAAAATTAGATTTTAAAAAACAGATAATGGAACAGCAGGGACTGTGAAGCAACACAAACATTGGCACACACACACACACACGCACACACGCACACGCACACACGCACTATACATACACATGGATTTAGTACTGTAGATGTGTGGTAGTGGTGGAGTAGGTGCCCAAGGGCACACAGTGTGTTGTGAAATATGTGAATGTATTGTAATGTTTTTTTTAAATGGTAAAAACTGGTTTAATTTTGCTGGACCCCCGGAAGAGTAGATGCTGCTTTGGCAGAAGCTAATGGGGATCCATAATAAATACAAATACTAACAAGCCACACTTGCAAGGAGTTAAAAAGTAGATTGGACCTGGCTGCATAGGGTCAGAAGGATAGTGCACCTGAAAACAACAAAAGAACATGAGACAATTGATTGAAATGTATCTTCATCCCTGTCAATCTGTCTCTACACCTCTCAGTGAAATGTATTTGCCTGCATCCCCTACATATATATATATATATATATATAGTCAGCAACCATCTTCTGGTAGACAGACTGCTCACTCTGAACAAGCAGAGATGCTGCTCTTGCTTCTTCAACTTGGCTGACTTAACAGCTTCTGGCAGATCTGAAGACCTGATAGTTGTTCCTCTGGCACAGCCAGCACAAGTCTGTCCTCAGCTTAGTGCTTGAGATGTGGGGCAGCAATTTTCTCCACAGATTCCTGAAGGAAGACAGCCCGACTACACGTACCTCTGGAAAATACAGAACAAATGTGAGATCAATAAAAGTAGTGCCAATCATGTTGGAGGTCAATTAAATAATCAAAATGTGTTTATGCTTTACATACCAAGGGTTGTCATTGATTCCTTGTAGAGACGCCACACTGCTACTTTTGTCACATGGGATGGCAGCAGCTTTCCACCAAAGTGTTTGTGTCCTGGGTGTGTGTCTTGGTAATACTATTGCATTGTCCTCTGTGTAGTTGTTGATGAAGTTCACCACTCGCAGCAAGTCCTCATGCTTCAGTTGTAACCTGTGCAAGCTTGGGACAGCTCTCTTTTTGATGGGAGGCATTAGACCATTATCCTTGTATGACTGGTGGAGGAGAGTCAGGCGTGTTCTACTGATGCTAAAAGAAATTCCAGATACTAATGTTACACACACTCCATACATGTAAGTTAATGTTAGCTAGCAAGCCAGCCATCCAACATCTGCCTACTTAAGCTAGCTAACAGCAAGCTTTAACTTGGGGTATTTTGTTTAGACATGTAACATTAATGTTAGCTCGCTAAAAAAATGTACTAAAATCCTAATCCATAAAGTAAAGATAGCAAGCCAGCCTTCAAACTGCAGCTGGCTAGCTAACAGCAAGCTTTAACTAGCAACACAAACTGATTGTCATACAGTGCCTTGCGAAAGTATTCGGCCCCCTTGAACTTTGCGACCTTTTGCCACATTTCAGGCTTCAAACATAAAGATATAAAACTGTATTTTTTTGTGAAGAATCA
Source organism: Oncorhynchus masou masou (assembly GCF_036934945.1). Classification (NCBI taxonomy): domain Eukaryota; kingdom Metazoa; phylum Chordata; class Actinopteri; order Salmoniformes; family Salmonidae; genus Oncorhynchus; species Oncorhynchus masou. The sequence goes on along the minus strand of NC_088226.1, from coordinate 33,932,361 downwards.
ACAACAAGTGGGACACAATCATGAAGTGGAACGACATTTATTGGATATTTCAAACTTTTTTAACAAATCAAAAACTGGAAAATTGGGCATGCAAAATTATTCAGCCCCCTTTAAGTTAATACTTTGTAGCGCCACCTTTTGCTGTGATTACAGCTGTAAGTTGCTTGGGGTATGTCTCTATCAGTTTTGCACATCTAGAGACTGACATTTTTTCCCATTCCTCCTTGCAAAACAGCTCGATCTCAGTGAGGTTGGATGGAGAGCATTTGTGAACAGCAGTTTTCAGTTCTTTCCACAGATTCTCGATTGGATTCAGGTCTGGACTTTGACTTGGCCATTCTAACACCTGGATATGTTTATTTTTGAACCATTCCATTGTAGATTTTGCTTTATGTTTTGGATCATTGTCTTGTTGGAAGACAAATCTCCGTCCCAGTCTCAGGTCTTTTGCAGACTCCATCAGGTTTTCTTCCAGAATGGTCTTGTATTTGGCTCCATCCATCTTCCCATCAATTTTAACCATCTTCCCTGTCCCTGCTGAAGAAAAGCAGGCCCAAACCATGATGATGCCACCACCATGTTTGACAGTGGGGATGGTGTGTTCAGGGTGATGAGCTGTGTTGCTTTTACGCCAAACATAACGTTTTGCATTGTTGCCAAAAAGTTCAATTTTGGTTTCATCTGACCAGAGCACCTTCTTCCACATGTTTGGTGTGTCTCCCAGGTGGCTTGTGGCAAACTTTAAATGACTCTTCCATAAAGGCCAGATTTGTGCAATATATGACTGATTGTTGTCCTATGGACAGAGTCTCCCACCTCAGCTGTAGATCTCTGCAGTTCATCCAGAGTGATCATGGGCCTCTTGGCTGCATCTCTGATCAGTCTTCTCCTTGTATGAGCTTTGTATGAGCTGAAAGTGTAGAGGGATGGCCAGGTCTTGGTAGATTTGCAGTGGTCTGATACTCCTTCCATTTCAATATTATCGCTTACACAGTGCTCCTTGGGATGTTTAAAGCTTGGGAAATCTTTTTTGTATCCAAATCCGGCTTTAAACTTCTTCACAACAGTATCTCGGACCTGCCTGGTGTGTTCCTTGTTCTTCATGATGCTCTCTGCGCTTTTAACGGACCTCTGAGACTATCACAGTGCAGGTGCATTTATACGGAGACTTGATTACACACAGGTGGATTGTATTTATCCTCATTAATCATTTAGGTCAACATTGGATCATTCAGAGATCCTCACTGAACTTCTGGAGAGAGTTTGCTGCACTGAAAGTAAAGGGGCTGAATAATTTTGCACGCCCAATTTTTCAGTTTTTGATTTGTTAAAAAAGTTTGAAATATCCAATAAATGTCATTCCACTTCATGATTGTGTCCCACTTGTTGTTGATTCTTCACAAAAAAATACAGTTTTATATCTTTATGTTTGAAGCCTAAAATGTGGCAAAAGGTCGCAAAGTTCAAGGGGGCCGAAAACTTTCGCAAGGCACTGTAGCTAGCTAAAGTTAACTTCTTGAGGTATAGGGGGCAGCATTTTCACTTTTGGATAAATAGCGTGCCCAATTTCAACTTCCTGCTACTCATGTCAAGAATATAAGATATGCATATTATTAGTAGATTTGGATAGAAAACACTCTGAAGTTTCTAAAACTGTTTGAATCTTGTCTGTGAGTATAAAATAACTTATGTAGCAGGCAAAACCCCGAGGACTAACCATTCAGAATTTTATTTTATTTATTCTGTCTGTTCAGTGAGTTCTCATTGGGAAGCGATATATCTTAGGCACTTGTTTTCAGTTCTTACCGCTTCCACTGGATGTCACCAGTCTTTGGAATTTGGTTGAGGTTTTTCCTTTGTGCAATGAAGAAGTACAGCCATCTTGGAAAAAGGTAATGCTGTTGAGAGTGCGCAAGACTTGAAAAGTAGCGTTAGCTTCCTCTCGTCCTGTATTGAAAACAGATAGACCCGTCTTCAATTTGATCGATTATTTCAATTTGATCGAAAGTTGTATTACAAAAGTAGTTTGAAATGTTTTGGCAAAGTTTACAGGCAACTTTTGAGATATTTTGTAGTAACGTTGCACAATTTGGAAGCTGTTTTTTTCTGGATCAAACTCGCCAAATAAATTGACATTTTGGATATATATGGACGGAATTAATCGAACAAAAGGACCAATTGTGATGTTTATGGGACATATTGGAGTGCCAACAAAATAAGCTCGTCAAAGGTAAGGCATGTTTTATATTTTAATTCTGCGTTTTGTGCAGCGCCTGCAGGGTTGAAATATGCTAATCTCTTTGTTTACTGTTATTCTATCATCAGATAATAGCTTCTTATGCTTTCGCCGAAAAGCCTTTTTAAAATCTGACATGTTGGCTGGATTCACAACGAGTGTAGCTTTAATTTAGTATCTTACATGTGTGATGTAATGAAAGTTTTATTTTTATATAATTTTATTTGAATTTGCCGCACTTCATTTTCCCTGGCTTTTGGCCAAGTAGGACGCAAGCGTCCCCTATACCATAAGAGGATATTATTAACCAAGTATAAACAGCAAAAAAATAAACGTCCCTTTATCAGGACCCTGACTTTCAAAGATAATTCATAAAAATTCAAATAACTTCACAGATCTTCATTGTAAAAAGTTTAAACACTGTTTTCCATGCTGTTCAATGAACCATAAACAATTAATGAACATGCACCTGTGGAACAGCTAACAGCTTAGAGACGGTAAGCAATTAAGGTCACAGTTATGAAAACAAAGGACACTAAAGAGGCCTTTCTACTGACTCTGAAAAACACCGAAAGAAAGATGCCCAGGGTCCCTGCTCATCTGCGTGAACGTGCCTTAGGCATGCTGCAAGGAGATGGCAACAACAACTGCCCGAGTTACACCAGGAATGCACAATCCCTCCATCAGTGCTCAGACTGTCCGCAATAGGCTGAGAGAGGCTGGACTGAGGGCTTGTAGGCCTGTAAGGCAGGTCCTCACCAGACATCACTGGCAACAACGTCGCCTATGGGCACAAACAAGCAGGATCGATTTGGATGTGGAGGGTCTGTCACGGTCTGTGCGTTAGAGGGAAGACATCCTCCTCCCTCATGCGGTACCCTTCCTGCAGGCTCATCCTGACATGATGAAAGCTTGATGAAAGCTTCACGGCAGACTGCAACCCCTTTTATTAAGAGACACCATGGAAAAATATTTAACAGGGATGAAAAGAAAGGCTGACAGAGACTAAGACGAGGAAATATGAAGAAGCGTATGTAGCGCTTGGCTTCACTGTGACTACGGTGGGAGACGAGGAAAGACCGGTATGTTTACTGTGTCTAAAAATGTTGGCAGTGGACAGCATGAAGCCAAATAAATGAAGGCGTCACTTAAAGACATTACACCCCAACCACGCTGATAAGCCCTTTGAGTTTTTGCAGCGAAAACGTGCAGAATATTGCCAACAATCGTCCCGCTTTGTGAATGCTACTTCAGTAAACCAACGAGCACTGTTAGCATCATATAAGGTGGTGTACCAAATTTCTCAGTGCAAAAACCCCACTCCATAGCAGACATTAGACATGGTCTCTGTCATGCTGGATGACGCAAAGGCTGCAAAAATAAAAGTACTTCCCTGAAAACAGTTCCCAATATGACTGGGTGAGAGATCCTTTCAATGCACCAGCTCCAACTGGTTTCAGCTCTGCAGAGGAGGACCAGTTCATTGATATGACATCTGACTCCACATTGAGACTGAGGTTCACATCACAGACACTGAGTGAATTCTGGCTGAGTGTAGAGAAGCAGTATCCACTCTTAGGGCAGAGGGCCATGGGCATTCTTCTTCCTTTTGCAACATCTTATCTTTGTGAGACTGGCTTCTCTGCTGTTGCTGCACTGAAGATCAAGTACAGGTCCCAGCTAAACATTGAGCAGGAGCTGAGAGTTGCAGTATCATGCTTCAAACCCCGCTTCGAAAAGCTGTGCTCTGCAAAACGTGCTCATTGTAGCCATTAATCCTGACTTCCTCATTTTGATTTAAAAAAATCTGTAACAGGAAATAATTGAGAAGCACTGCCATAAGGTAAAAGTGATAACTAAGTGGCTCGGAGAACAAAACATTGATATTTTGGGTCCATGGCCAGGAAACTCCCCAGACCTTAATCCTATTGAGAACTTGTGGTCAATCCTCAAGAGGCGGGTGGACAAACAAAACCCAAATTCTGATAAACACCAAGCATTGATTATGCAAGAATGGGCTGCCATCAGTTAGGATGTGGCCCAGAAGTTAATTGACAGCATGCCAGGGTGGATTGCAGAGGTCTTGAAAAAGAAGGGTCAACACTGAAAATATTGACTCTTTGCATCAACTTCATGTAATTGTCAATAAAAGCTTTTGACAATTATGAAATGCTTGTAATTATACTTCAGTATTCCATAGTAATATCTGACAAAATTATCTAAAGACAATGAAGCAGCAAACTTTGTGGAAATTAATAATTGTGTGATTCTCAAAACTTTTGGCCACGACTGTATGTAATAAGACTTAAGATTTCATGGGGTAACAATGTAAGAAATACTACATAACAAACAAAACACTGTATAGTTTCCTAAGGACTCGAAGCCAGGCAACCATCTCTGTCGGTGCCTACTGAATAAATGAATCAAAATAACGTTTTTTATTAAAATAGGTCAATCATTATTTAAATATGTCGGTTACCCGTAGTATAAAAGTGATAATGCCGTCGAAGCCGGTATTTGGAGGATATATTGGCACCCCTGCCAATATACAGCACATTTGTAAAGTATTCTGACCCCTTGACTTTCTCCGCATTTTATTATGTTCCAGCCTTATTCTAAAGTTGATTAAATTGTTTCCCCCCTTGTCAATCTACACACAATAATGACAAAGCAAAAAGATGACTTTAGAAAAAATTTGCAAATTTATTACAAATAAAAATCTGTAATATCACTTCCATAGATACCAAACAAAAAGACGGAATGACTGGGTCGCGTCTCTGGCAATCAATCTGAACGAATGACCAGCCGTCTTGGGTAGCAACCCTAGATTTGTGTCGGACTGTATATTGTGGAAGGATGAAATAGTATGAATAAATGTATCAAAATAAAGTTTTTAATTCAAATATGTCAATCATTATTTCAACATGTTGGTAACTTGTTGTATAAAAGTGATAATGCCATCAAAGCCGGTATTCGGAGGATATATTGGTACCTGGAACAGGTTTTCATCAAGGATCTCTCTGTACTTTGCTCTGTTCAACTTTCCCTCGATCCTGGCTAGTCTCCCAGTCCCTACAGATGAAAAACATCCCCACAGCATGATGCTGCCACCACCATGCTTCACCTTAGGGATGGTGGTTTCCCCTAGACATGACGCTTGGCATTCAGGCCAAAGAGTTCAATCTTGGTTTCATCAGACCAGAGAATCTTGTTTCTCATGCTCTAAGAGTTTTTAAGTGCCTTTTGGGCAGTTATGTGTCTTTAACAGAGGAGTGGCTTCCATCTGGCCACTCTACCATAAAGGCCTGATTGATTGAGTGCTGCAGAGGTAGTAGTCGGGCCCTTCACTCCCAATTGCTCGATTCATCTAATCAATTTTAGAATAAGGCTGTAACGTAACAAAATGTTGAAAAAGTCAAGTGGTCTGAGTACTTTCCCAATGCACTGTATGTACAGTTGAAGTTGGAAGTTTACATACAGTTATGTTGCAGTCATTAAAACTAGTTTTTCAACCACTCCACAAATTTCTTGTTAACAAACTATAGTTTTGGCAAGTCGGTTAGGACATCTACTTACTGCATGACACAAGTAATTTTTCCAACAATTATTTACAGACAGATTATTTCAATTATAATTCACTGTATCACAATTCCAGTGGGTCAGAAGTTTGCATACACTAAGTTGACTGTGACTTTAAACATCTTGGAAAATTCCAGAAAATTATGTCATGGCTTTAGAAGCTTCTGATAGGCTAATTGACATAATTTGAGTCAATTGGAGGTGTACCTGTGGATGTAATTACAGGCCTACCTTCAAATGCAGTGCCTCTTTGCATGATATCATGGGAAAATTAAAAGAAATCACCCAAGACCTCAGAAATATAATTGTAGACCTCCACAAGTCTGGTTCATCCTTGGGAGCAATTTCCAAATGCCTGAAGGTACTACGTTCATCTGTACAAACAATAGTACGCAAGTATAAACACCATGGGACCACGCAGCCGTCATACCGCTCAGGAAGGGGACGCGTTCTGTCTCCTAGAGATTAACGTACTTTGGTGCGAAAAGTGCAAATCAATCCCAGAACAACAGCAAAGGACTTGTGAAGATGCTGGAGGAAACAGGTACAAAAGTATCTATATCCACAGTAAAACAAGTTCTATATCGACATAACCTGAAAGGCCGCTCAGCAAGGAAGAAACCGCCATAAAAAAGCCAGACTACAGTTTGCAAGTGCAGATGGGGACAAAGATTGTATTTTTTGGAGAAATGTCCTATGGTCTGATGAAACAAAAATTGAACTGTTTGGCCATAATGACCATCATTATGTTTGGAGTAAAAAGGGGGTCCCTTGCAAGCTGAAGAACACCATCCCAAACGTGAATCACGTGGATGGCAGTATCATGTTGTGGTGGTGCTTTGCTGCAGGAGGGACTGGTGTACTCCACAAAATAGATGGCATCACGAGGAGAGAGAATTGTGTGGATATATTGAAGCAACATCTCAAGACATCAGTCAGGATGTTAATGCTTGGTTCGCAAATGGGTCTCCCAAATGGACAATGACCTCAAGCAAACTTCCAAAGTTGTGGCAAAATGGCTTAAGGACAACAAAGTCAAGGTATTGGAGTGGCCATCACAAAGCCCTGACCTTAACCCTATAGAAAATGTGTGGGCAGAACTGAAAAAGTGTGTGCGAGCAAGGAGGCCTACAAACCTGACTGAGTTACACCAGCTCTGTCAGGAGGAATGGGCCAAAATTCACCCAATTTATTGTGGGAAGCTTGTGGAAGGCTACCCGACACGTTTGACCCAAGTTAAAACCTGTTAGAGATAGGGGGCAGTATTTCCCCTTTGGATAAATTGCTAATATATGCATATTATTATTAATAGTGGATAGAAAACACTCTGGAGTTTCTAAAACCGTTTGAATTATGTCTGTGAGTATAACAGAACTCACAGGGCAGGCAATCTTCCAAACAAGTTTTGAAATCCTGAAAGTTGGGGCAACTTTGACGTCATCACCCCCTCACTTCCCAACAAGTTATGGATCTGGAAACACTTAATATTTCTTCCACTAGATGTCCTCATTCAGTAGAAAGTGTAATGGAGCATTGGCTGTGAACTTTGTCATAATGGGAAGGAAAGCAGTAAGTGTCACAAAAGATTTCCATGTGCTTAAAGGCGCGTTTGCGTTTGAGTGATTCGGCTGTTCCAATCAGCCCCAGATGAAAATGAGTGGTCCGGTTGGAATGTTATTCGATCTGTATGGTTATAACATCCTGAAGATTGATTCTGCACTTAGTTTGACCAGTTTCGTCGACCTGTAATATGTAATTTGGAAGTTTTGATGCAAAGTTATCCTGGACCAGAATTCATTTTTTTTGGGGGCATTTGAGCTGAAAGTGGTAGCAAATGCTGATACTTGGACACTAGAATTGAACATTATGAAACAAAATGATTTATTGTTGAACAAGGACTCCTTGCACTACATTCTGATGGAAGATCATCAAAGGTAAGGGAATATTTATGTTGTAATTTTGTATTTCTGTTGACTTCAACATAGTGGAGAAATATTGTTACGTCTGAGCGCCGTCTCAGATTATTGCAATGTTAGGCTTTTTACATAATGTTAAAAAGAAATGTGACACAGCGGTTGCATTAAGAACCAGTGTATCTTTTTAATTATATGTGTCACGAACCTCGCCGAGGATGGTGCCTCTTCCTGTTCGGGCGGGGCTCGGCGGTCGTCGTCGCCGGCCTATTAGCTGCCATCGATTCCCTTTCCGTTTGTTTTGGTAATTGGGTAATTGGGTACACCTGTTTTGTATTAGGGTTTGTTTGTAGGTTATTTAAGGGCACTAGGCCCGCTGGGTATTTGTGCGGGCTTGTTTTTTGTTACTCTGTGTTGGATGGTGTTATTTTGTTCATATCCTTATTCGCCGGACTATTTCTGTCCTATTGTTTGGACTGGCAACTTATATACGCCCTGTGTGTTGGCGTAACCGTTTTTGTTGCGCTGGGAAATAAATTTGACAAAACGACTGAACCCTGCTCTCTGCGCCTGATTCCACCCAGCACTCCTAGTTATCGTAACAGAAGCCCGCACCACCAGAAAAATGGAGTCAGCAGGAGCAGCGACCACCCCTCTCCCCACTATGGAGGAGCGCGTCCATCACCACACAGCTGTCCTCCATCAGATCGGTACAGCGATGGACCAGATGATGGAGAGGATAGACTTCGGACCGGTGCTGGAGGAGTTCCTCTGGGAGTCGAGATGGTCGGCGGAACACTCCTTGGCTACCCCAGGTGAGTAAGTACCAAACTCACCCAGAGCTCCTTGTTGGTCACATGTTTTTGTTAATTTTTTTCCCTTCGTTTTTCCCCTCTCTTCAGCATAAGGCGCTAGTCGATTCAGGCGCAGCTCGGAGTTTTATGGATTGCGGACTCGTAAATTGGGTATTCCATTAGTGCAGATAGACCCACCTGTCCCCGTGCACTCCTTAGATAGCCGACCGTTATGGTCAGGGCTGGTCAGGGAGGCCACGATTCCTCTGGACATGGTAACGCAGGGGAATCATAGGGAGAGGATCAGTTTCTATCTTATTGATTCACCTGGGTTTCCAGTGGTGTTGGGGGTTCCCTGGCTGGCTATTCACAATCCCCTTATTTCCTGGAAACAGGGGGCTCTTAAGGGGTGGTCAGACGAGTGTTCAGATAGGTGTATAGGAGTTTCCATCGGTGCTACGACGGTGGAGAGTCCAGACCAGGTCTCCACCGTGCACATTCCCCCAGATTATGCCGATTTGGCTATCGCTTTTAGTAAGAAGAAAGCGACCAAATTACCACCCCTTCGAGGGTGGGATTGCGTGATAAACCTCCTGGAGAACGCTGCACTTCCCCGGAGTCACGTGTACCCACTGTCACAGGAGGAGACGCTGTATTAGGGTTTGATTGTAGGTTATTTAAGGGCACTAGGCCCGCTGGGTATTTGTGCGGGCTTGTTTTATGTTACTCTGTGTTGGATGGTGTTATTTTGTTCATATCCTTATTCGCCGGACTATTTCTGTCCTATTGTTTGGACTGGCAACTTATATACGCCCTGTGTGTTGGCGTAACCGTTTTTGTTGCGCTGGGGAATACATTTGACAAAACGACTGAACCCTGCTCTCTGCGCCTGATTCCACCCACCACTCCTAGTTATCGTAACAATATGTAGAACATGTATCTTTAGTCAAAGTTTATGATGAGTATTTCTGTTATCTGGCGTAGCTTTCTATAATTCCTCCGGATATTTTGGAGAATGTTTTGAACATGGCGTCAATGTAAACCGAGATTTATGGATATAAAATGCATATTATCAAACAAAACATAAATGTACTGTGTAACATGTAGATTTTCAAGAGGTTAGTGAATGATTTAAAAAAAAATCCTGCTTTTGTCAATTTATATTTTACTGGACAAAATTGCTACGTTTTTTATTTGTTTTGGTGGTGGTCTAACATAAATATATGCTGTGTTTTCACCGTAAAACATCTTAAGAATCTGACATGCTGGGTAGATGAACAAGGTGTTTATCTTTCATTTGAGGTATTGGACTTGTTAATCTTGATACTCCCCACCCCGGATCCGGGATCGTGAATAAAGCCTCAGGCTCATTAGCATAATGCAACGTTAACGATTTCTGAAAATCGCAAATAAAATGAAAATAATGCACCTGCTCTCAAGCTTAGCCTTTTCTTAACAACACTGTCATCTCAGATTTTCAAAATATGCTTTTGAACCATAGCAAATCACTAATTTGTGTAAGAGTATGCTAAGCTAGCTTAGCATTTTGAGTAGCATTTAGCATGCAACATTTTCACAAAAACCAGATAACCAAATAAATAAAATCATTTACCTTTGAAGAGCTTCGGATGTTTTCAATGAGGAGACTCTCAGTTACATAGCAAATGTTCAGTTTTTCCTGAAAGAATCTTTGTGTAGGAGAAATCGCTCCGTTTTGTACATCACATTTGGCTACCGAAACGAACCGAAAATTCAGTCACCAAAACGTCAAACTTTTTCCGAATTAACTCCATAATATCGACCGAAACATGGCAAACGTTGTTTGGAATCAATCCTCAAGGTGTTTTTTCACATATCTCTTCATTGATATGCAGTTCGTGGAAGCCTGCTTTCCCCTCAGAATCGCATGGAAAAATACCAGCAGCTGAAAAAGACGCACCAATTTCGACGGAGGACACCGGGCGGACACCTGGAAAATGTAGTCTCTTATGGTCAATCTTCCAATGATATGCCTACAAATACGTCACAATGCTGCAGACACCTTGGGGAAACGACAGAAAGGGCAGGCTCATTCCTCTCGCATTCACAGCCATATAAGGAGACAATGGAAAACGGAGCCTCAAAAATCCTGCTGGTTTCCTGGATGCCGTTTCATCTTGGTTTTGCCTGTAGCTCCCGTTCTAGGGCACAGAGGTTAATGTGTGGAGGTTAAATATTTCTAAGAATATTTTTGCATTCCCTGTGCCACCATTTCAGCTGAACGGGGGGGGGGGTGTTCCTGTAGGGGATCCTATAGCCTTAAGAAGTTTTAAACAATTTAAAGGCAATGCTACCAAATACTAATTGAGTGTATGTAAACTTCTGACCCACTGAGTATGTTAATGGAAGAAATAAAAGCTGAAATAAATCATTCTCTCTACTATTATTCTGACATTTCACATTCTTAAAATAAACTGATGATCCCAACTGACCTTGAACAGGCAGTTTTTACTCTGATTAAATGTCAGGAATTGTGAAAAACTGAGTTTAAATGTATTTGCCTAAGGTTTATATAAACTTTCAACTTCAACTGTATGTATATACAGTGGGGCAAAAAGGTATTTAGTCAGCCACCAATTGTGCAAGTTCTCCCACTTAAAAAGATGAGAGAGGCCTGTAATTTTCATCATAGGTACACTTCAACTATGACAGACAAAATGAGAAAAAAAATCCAGAAAATCACATTGTAGGATTTTTTATGAATTTATTTGCAAATTATGGTGGAAAATAAGTATTTGGTCACCTACAAACAAACAAGATTTCTGGCTCTCACAGACATGTAACTTCTTCTTTAAGAGGCTCCTCTGTCCTCCACTCGTTACCTGTATTAATGGCACCTGTTTGAACTTGTTATCAGTATAAAAGACACATGTCCACAACCTCAAACAGTCACACTCCAAACTCCACTATGGCCAAGACCAAAGAGCTGTCAAAGGACACCAGAAACATAATTGTAGACCTGCAGCTTGGTTTGAAGAAATGAACTGTGGGAGCAATTATTAGGAAATGGAAGACATATAAGACCACTGATAATCTCCCTCGATCTGGCGCTCCACGCAAGATCTCACCCCGTGGGGTCAAAATTATCACAAGAACGGTGAGCAAAAATCCCAGAACCACACGGGGGACCTAGTGAATGACATGCAGAGAGCTGGGACCAAAGTAACAAAGCCTACCATCAGTAACACACTAACCTGCCAGGGACTCAAATCCTGCAGTGCCAGACGTGTCCGCCTGCTTAAGCCAGTACATGTCCAGGCCCGTCTGAAGTTTATTGGAGAGCATTTGGATGATCCAGAAGAAGATTGGGAGAATGTCATATGGTCAGATGAAACCAAAATATAACTTTTTGGTACAAACTCAACCCGTCGTGTTTGGAGGACAAAGAATGCTAAGTTGCATCCAAAGAACACCATACCTACTGTGAAGCATGGGGGTGGAAACATCATGCTTTGGGGCTGTTTTTCTGCAAAGGGACCAGGACGACTGATAAAGAAAAGAATGAATGGGGCCATGTATTGTGAGATTTTGAGTGAAAACCTCCTTCCATCAGCAAGGGCATTGAAGATGAAACGTGGCTGGGTCTTTCAGCATGAAGGAGTGGCTTCGTAAGAAGCATTTCAAGGTCCTGGAGTGGCCTAGCCAGTCTCCAGATCTCAACCCCATAGAAAATCTTTCGAGGGAGTTTAAAGTCCGTGTTGCCCAGCAACAGCCCCAAAATATCACTGCTCTAGAGGAAATCTGCATGGAGGAATGGGCCAAAATACCAGCAACAGTGTGTGAAAACCTTGTGAAGACTTACAGAAAACCTCTGTCAATGCCAACAAAGGGTATATAACAAAGTATTGAGATAAACTTTTGTTATTGACCAAATATTTTCCACCATAATTTGCAAATTCATAAAAAATCCTACAGTGTCATTTTCTCGATTTTTTTTTTCTTCTCATTTTGTCTGTCATAGTTGAAGTGTACCTATGATGAAAATTACATGCCTCTCTCATCTTTTTAAGTGGGAGAACTTGCACAATTGGTGGCTGACTAAATACTTTTTTACCCCAATGTATATTGAATTTTTATGTTTTCCATCAAGTCATCCAACTAGGGCAGGGGGTGGTAGGGGCAACAAAATTAAAAAAACGGATCCGGAATGATGCAAGGAATGTTCTTTGATAGTCTAATCTGTCTGCTTGTAACTGACGTCAATGATCAGCTGATAGCCCCCCGTCTTTTCTGATGCCAATCATGTGTTTAGGAGAAACTGTAACTCGCTTTGCTTACAATTTGTGATGACGAGTGAGTTTGTTGTTGCAGAAATAAACAGACCTACGCTATAAAAAATATGAAAAAATGGTATGCTATGAATTATGTTATGAATGGTCTGTGCGTTGACCTGGAGAGGAGAGATGTCTTGCTGGGTAGAGAGGTAGAGCTAGAGTGATGTCCCCAGCATGTGGGAAAAAACAGCCAGAGCAAGGTAAGAGCATCTCTGTCTGTCTGATACCACTGTGGGTGGCAAGATGGAGAGGATGCTGGTCTACATTAAGGTTTAATGCCAGGTTGCTTTGTTTTGCTTTTCTCTGTAATATTTAAGATGCATTTCAGTATCCAGCCACTCGGCAACTTATAGTACATATCATTCGGTCACATATTTCTTCCTTCTCTTTTTTTCAATTAAAAAGTTACTGCTACAGCAACTTTCAGCGGATTTCTCCCCTGCAGGTTGTTTCAAATGTAAGTGGCAATGTTGTCCAATTCTCTGTGTCTTAGAACCATGCTATGTCTCTTTCTTCTTCTTCTCTCTCTCTCTCTCTCTCACCCACACACACACTCCTGCCAAGTTGCACTTGTTTTTTTTGTTTTGGTTTTTTAGCTGTGAAGAGCGGTGGGGAGTTGAGACACTGTAGGCGAAATTTCCTTTTGTCGGATAGCTGGCATCAAAGTCATTCAAATTGATGAGTTACGTTGGTTTATTGGTTGAGCCTTCTTGGGTGTGTGACGTCACACAGGTACGCTGCAGAGACATTTGTTTTGCTTGCTCGCAGGCATGAGCAGTGAGCACCGAACGACTTGGAAAACCCAGCTTCAGCTTAATTAATTGGGAAATAAATGAAAGCCTCACTAGCTAGCCCCCAATCTATTTTAGTTTCACTCTGCGATCATTCATAAAATGAGTCCACTCACTGTTATTTTTACCTTTCCACAAACCTTCTGTTGCTTGATATGAGCAGTTAAGCCAAATGTATCAAAGAATAGGAAATCCACGATTAGCTGGCTATAATAGTGGTTAATGCCTCTCTAGCTACAGCTGAGGGAATTTGTTTTGAGTAGGGTGTGCTGACCAATATAAAATAATCACATTTATAATAAATCATTGCATGCATCTATGCAGGCTAACAATAAAATACAATTCCTAATGTCATGAGTAGCCTAAGCATAGGACAAGATTCGGTATCAGTAGTCACTGCAGCCTAAGTTAATGTAACTCATGACTGTTGTGAACAGCAGGCCCATTTCTTTGTAATGCGCAATCACACCGCGTGTGTGAGAGAAAAAAAATGAGAGGGGTGTTATAACTAAATCAGGAAACACAGGACTGTGCCTAATAAAACTGAGCACAAAAAGACGTTTCAACACACCACCGGACTGTTCACCATAACATCTGGCCAGCTGTCACACCGTCAGTTACTGAACCTTTCAACCAGAAGCACCAGAGTGAGAGTGAGTGAACACCAATGTAGCGAAGCCTATACAGTACTCTGTACCCTACACAGCACCGACCACAGAGTACTGGATGCAGGCCCGGGCGGACGATCAAATGCACTAGTCAAAGACACAAGTTACAATTAGCATTTGCTCATCTCCACCGGTCTCCAGTGTCTATTCCTGGTTCTTGTCAAATTAAAGACAGGCAGATTGTTCATGAATTCACTAATTGTCTAGTCGTAAAAGCTTTCTAACAGCCTATAAACAAATATCAAAACTCTCTTACTGAACTTAATTGTTTGGGGAAAAACCTCCTCCAGTGTGTCCGTCGGCATGCGCAGTGCTGCAATAATCTTTATCTTTATTTGCATCTCATCTGAATAAAATTACATTAAAACCCATTTAATCCAGCTCCCTGGTGCAGCCAGACACAGCAGAATAGTCACATGAAGTCATAATGATGTGTTTTGCAATGCAAAGCACCGCCTCTATCTGCTCTGTCAGACCCTCGCTGGAGTCGAGGGGGTCCCCTACGCCTCAACTCAGCCTAAGCCTGAAATATCAGCCCTGAAATAACACTTGATGTAATTATTTTCCAAGGAAATCTATGTGAGTCAGATAGTGTGGCCAACTTGAGGCTTAATCCAGCATTGCTAAAAACAACAGACAACCTAAAAATCCAGCCCCATAGGCTTTAAAGGGACAATCTGTGATTGCTACATCCATTTTTAGACTTTTAAATGAATGATATATACCCATTGATTCTTGAAGAATCAAACTTATAAACGCCTCGTGAGCTTAGTTCAACTGTCATACTGTCATCAGAACCAACAATATAAGCTTGTTTTACTCCTTTATTTGTAAACAATGTAATTATAGACAAATACTATAGAGCCTCAAAACATGATTAAAACTATAATTTTGACATCATGGATGGTCAGTCCTTGTATCTATAGCTCTATCTATGCATTTGAGAGTGTTTACATTTCTCCGGCCCCATCCCTCTGCTGTTTACTAAAACAGGGGCCTAGTGAGCTCTTTGTTGTTGTTCAAACTGCAGATTGCCCCTTTAAGGAAAGGATTAACATGTATCAGAAAGAGAGAAAGAAGCGGAGGCTGTTTAGAGTAGAATGAGCTTGTCATTATACAACAAATGGAGCAGCAGAATTATCTCAGATTCAGTTGCAACTGCCAGAAGTAGATGTTTCAGAAATACATTGAGATCAGAGATTTTGGGAGGTATCTTTCCATGGCTGCTAAGATGTTTTATCACAGAGAGAGAGAGAGAGAGAGAGAGAGAGAGAGAGAGAGAGAGAGAGAGAGAGAGAGAGAGAGAGAGAGAGAGAGAGAGAGAGAGAGAGAGAGAGAGAGAGAGAGAGATGTGCACGACCTACACAGCATGCAGGCAGGCAGAGCTTAATCTGCATTATTTAACACCTCTCATTAACCTGAGCTCCAATATGGGAGGAATCAATAGCTACGTTGAGCTGAGAAACACAGCTTCAGAGACTGGCTGTGTGTGTGTGGGCGTGTGTGTGTACGTACATGTGTGTGTGTGCACTGCTCATTCCTCTCATCTCTCTCTCCGTCCTCCCCGTCTGTGAAAGATATATGGGGTACAGGGCAAGATATAATTGCAGATGTGGACCGAACACATTTACTCAGAGAACAAACTCATCTAGCCTGGAGAGGGACACTGCTATTGCACTGATTCTTCTCTCTCTGTGGTGTCACATGTTAAATAGCACACGCTAATCATGCTGCTCTGTGTTTTGTATGAAAAAAAAACCCACCCATAGACAGATATGTGATAAATGGGTTGCACTTAATCGGATATCAATATGCCTTGATTATGAATCATATACAACCTAATGTTATGCTATACTGTAAGTAATAGCATAACATTAGAACAGCACTCACCTGAGACAGTATCTCATTACAGACAGGCCCTTTGGACAGAGTCCAGGCCACACAGTGCACTGCAAGTCACCTTTCAACCTTCATTCAACTGGCTGCAACTCCGAAACCCAAACTCGATTCTATATTTTCAATAGGGCAAGAGAGAAGGAAACAGACATAGTACTGTATGGGAAAACAGAGGGCAGAGAGAGAAATTGAGAGAAAGATAACGTGCAAGACTGAGAGAGAGAAACAAGAGAGAGACGAGACAGAGAAAGAGAGAGATAGAAAGAAAGAAAGATGATCAAACAATGTAAAGTGCCAGCTCAAATGGACTGGAGAGGAGAGACTCCTGGCTCTGAGATTTTCTCCAGGTCATCAAGCATCTCGTCAGGCAGGCGTGACCTGCTCCGCAGCGTGTACACACACAGGCACTGTGCCATGCCTCCACACTGGGTCTACAGAGCATTTCACAGCTCTACTTGGGGTTGTCTTTGGTAAAACGGTAGGGTATAGGCTCCCCTCCGGTGCTTTAAGCCCAGCGCCATATGTGCTCACAGAGTGTGCTGCATTGGGGGTTTCCATAGGCAGCGTGGCATGAAGACCCGGTTGCATGAATATGCCAGAGTGATGCTTAGTACCTGACTGTGATGGCTGCTGGGGAAGGGAGGCTGGCTGACTGGATGGCTGCCCCTCCATCTGGGCCCTTGTGCTCTACATCTCCTCCACCTCCTCTCTCCTCCTCCCTTTAGTGTCTTCCTGCTCTGTATGCTACCACAGTGACCATGAATCACTGGGTTGTCAGGTCTATGGTCAGTTCAAGGGCCCTACGCTTGTTTACATATTTCCAAAGTAATTTTGCAAAGTAATTTGCTAAAGACAACTAAAGGCCAAAATAAAATGTCATCTAAGACAGTTTTGACTAACCCTGCCCAAAACTAATAACTAGCTGCCTATTGAAGTCTCTTCTCTTAGATAAGGTGGGAAAGGTGTTAAACCGTGTGAAAAGTAAAGCTAACAAAGGCCAGGTTCTTTCCTTTCCCTTTGAAAGCAGATTGACATTAAGCTCAGGATTCAGTTTGAAAGTCAAACACACCGTCCTCTTCTGCATTTTTTTATTCTCCTTAAACTTCACTGCATTAAAAAAGTAGAGCCTTCTCTGACCTTGAGGCTAACTTCCAAGTTTTCTTTTGGTGTTCTTTTGATGTGTGTTCCCAGTTGAGACTGACAAAGAGCTAGCAGTCATAGGGAGGAAGGCAGGGGCTAGGAAAGAACGCACTCGCACGGCGAATGAAGGAATGGAGGGATCTGTCAAAGTCCATCTCTTCAGATTAACGGAAGCAGGGGGGGGCACTACTCTCTCTCTCCCCCCCTAAAAAAATCCAGTGGGTGGAGGGATAAACTGAGGAAGAAGGGAGAAAGGATAAGGGAGAAGGGGACTGTGTGACCAGAATGCTGTCTGAGTAAATGTCTGAGCAGATGAGGGTCACTTTGTTCCACAGCCAACATTTGGCATCTGGGTTCTCAAGGACTCCTCCATGTTCAGGATTTCACTCCAACCAGTCTCCTAAATCATGTCGAATTGAGTACTGTAATTCCGACAGGTTTTCCCCATGTCTCAAGATTGAGAAGAAATACATAAACAGGAAAAGAGGGAGAGAGAGAGATAGAAAGAGAGAGCGAGGGGGGGGGCAGAGAAAAATAGAGATAAGGAGAACGAAAGAGAGAGAGCGAGAGTAATACACGAGAGGACAGATGCCACCCTCTAAAGAGGCTTCACGCTTTTGTCTGACAACTCATTGTGAAGGAAGGCCTTCACAGGTACCTGCCATCTCTATTTGGTGTGCGAGGGCCGAGTATGAGAGAATGGATGTATGAATGTTTATGTTTAGATGTTTATCCTTTATTCTACTGGCCAATAAATAAGCCTGGATCATAATCCATATCTAATCAACTTGCAGTTAGTGATATTCATAATTTCATCATTACCCCCTGACCCATTATTCTTAACTATTTGTATGAATTGGAGTTATGTGATTACATTTTCTAGTGTTATTATTTGGTTCCCTCTCTCTCCTCCCTCTATCTCTGAACACAGGTGATGACCTGCACCTGTAACAGAGGAGAAATGTATATATTTGGGTGCTATGGGGTGGGACTTCAAGTCTCCTGGGTTCCCAGGCCCTGGGGGGGAACATGAGTATTGCCACCCATACAATGTTTTTGTTAGTTTCAGCCTGAGGGCCATGTATTTGTAATAAACATCCCTCAACTTTCGCATCAGAGAATGTGGTCCTGCGATTCCTTTTATACATATGGTCCAGGCAACAGACTGTCTGTGACACTCATCCAGACAATTCCACTGATCTATCGATCGCTCCATACGTTGAGTCTGAAAATGCCAACCCTGTGCTCACGTCAAAATGGGGGCATTGTACAAGACAAATTCATCAGCGATTTGGATCGTCTCAAACCAATCAAAGTATCAAAGCCAATGACGTGATTCTATACATAGACCATAGTAATTACTACCCAGGGTGTAATTGCTTAATATGACCACTAGGGAGCACACCTCTCATGCCCTCTCTTGGTCCTCATGGCGGAATCAGGAAGCAGCACATGTTTTCTCCCCATGTACTCAAGCCCTGTCAGTGTGATGATTGAGCTCTCTATACATTGAAGAAACCATATTATAAATTCATAGCCCATAGCTCAACAATCATCTTACCAATTTCAGGTAAATGACAGCATGTCAGTGTCTATACTACAGGTCTTTCTGAAAGGTGTGTACTGATTTGATTGCCCTCTAAACATGGTTGACCATGGAGACCGAGTCTGATGCTGTGCTCTCTTACCTTTGTGGGGCCACGCTCTCTTACTTCTGTGGGGCCACAGCCCTCCAGGTAGGGTGGTCCCTCCGCTGACAGATATACTGCTGATGCTTATTTGCAAGAGAGCACTCGGACCTGGAAAAGAACAGAGGGGCGATTGAGAGGAATTATTTTGTACGTATTCAACCTTATTGACTGTGTGCTATTATATACTGAACAAAAATATAAACGCGCCATGCAACAATTTCAAAGATTTTCCTGAGTTACAGTTCATATAAGGAAATCAGTCAATTCAAATCATTTCATTAGGCCCTAATCTATGGATTTCACATGACTGGGAACATAGATATGCATCTGTTGGTCACAGATACCTCAATAAAGGTAGTGTGGATCAGAAAACCAGTCATTATCTGGTGTGACCACCATTTGCCTCATGCAGTGTGACACATCTCCTTTGCATAGAGTTGATCAAGCTGTTGATTATGGCCTGTGGAATGTTGTCCTCCTCCTGTTCAATGGCTGTGTGAAATTGCTGGATATTGGTGGGAACTGGAACCCGCTGTTGTACACGGCGACCCAGAGCATCCCAAACATGCTCAATCGGTGATATATCTGGTAAGTATGTAGGCCCAGGAAGAATTGGGAGATTTTCAGCTTCCAGGAATTGTGTACAGATCCTTGCGACATGGGGCTGTGCATTTTATGCTGAAACATGAGGTGATGGTGGTGGATGAATGGCACGACAATGGGCCTCAGGATCTCGTAGCGGTATCTCTGTGCAATCAAATTGCCATCGATAAAATGCAATTGTGTTCATTATCCGTAGCTTATGCCTGCAAATACTATAACCCCACCGCCACCATGGGGCACTCTGTTCACAACGTTGACATCAGCAAACTGCTCGCCCACACGACACCATACATGTTGTCTGCGGTTGTGAGGCCGGTTGGATGTACTGGCACATTCTCTAAAACAAAGTTGGAGGTGGTGTATTGTCGAGAAATTAACATGAAATTCTCTGGCAATAGCTCTGGTGGATATTCCTGCAGTCAGCATGCCAATTGCACATTCCCTCAAAACATGAGACATCTGTGGCATTGTGCTGTGTGACAAAACTGTACATTTTAGTGTTGCCTTTTACTGTCCCCAGCACAAGGTGCACCTGTGTAATGATCATGCTATTTAATCAGCTTCTCGATATGCCACACTTGTCAGGTCAATGGATTATCTTTGCAAAAGACAAATGCTCACTAACAGCAATATAAACAAATGTGTGCTCAAAATTTGAAAGAAACAAGCTTTTTTGTGTGTATGGAACATTTCTGGGACCTTTTATGATAACTCATGAAACATGGGACCGACACTTTACATGTTGTGTTTATATTTTGGTTCAGTGTAGATAAATACAGGGTGGCGCTGTTGCTGGTGTGCTCATAAGTAATCTTGTGTGAAATTATATAGGCAACTCTTGACTGGCCATGATTTTAACTGCAGCAAAGAGGTATAGCCTATGTAAGTATAATAGATTAACATAACTGCAATATTAAATACAAAAGTTCAGCAAGGAAAAGCCTAGAAATAATATGCTTTACCCACGAAGCACAACCCGACATCTCTTGGATGTCTTTTTTTGCAGGTTGGCATTTATTGTCATGAATCTTGCCCTGGAGGCAGCACTGCGGAGTTGTTACTAGCTGGCACAGCCACAAAGTCATAAAATCTGATTTTAAACCTAACCCTAATCTTAACCACACTGCTAACCCTAATGCCTAACCCTAACCTTAAATTATGACCAAAATCCAAATTTATGTATGCATACATTTTTACGATTCAGCTGGCCCATCTAGCAGATATCACTCAGTTCTGCCTTTTGGAGCAAGATTCATGACAATAAACTTTCATCTGCTCTTTTTTTTGGTGCGGCCAAAACAGGCATTGATTTGAACAACTTCCACGTATGTTAATTTTGGGTCAGGTCCAGACCAAATCTGAACCAATCATATACGTCTATGTTTGGTTCAGATTTGGTCCGGTCCAGACTGGCGTATATTTGGCCCAAGCATAGATGTCTATAACTAGTTCAGATTTGGTCCAGACCGGCATTGATTTGGCCCAAACATAGATATCTATGTTTCACAAGTTTGGACAGCACAGTACCTTAGAACACAGTAGAGTACAGTACATTACAGTACAGTGAATAACAGTAAAGTATAGCACAGTACAGTAAAATACAGCACAATATAGTAGAGCACAACAGTGTACAGTAGAGTAAAGTATAGTTCAGTACAGTAAAGTATAGTACAGTGTAATGTACTCTATTTTAACCTCCTTTACTTTAATGTACTCTACTGAATTATTAAATTTTTTATCCCTTTGCCTCCCCAAATTCGTGGTGTCCAATTGGTAGTTACAGTCTTGTCTTATCGCTGCAACTCTCGTACGGACTCGGGAGAGGTCGAAGGTCGAGAGCCGTGCGTCCTCCAAATAACAACCCAACCAAGCCGCACTGCTTCTTGACACAGCGTCCACTTAACCCGGAAGCCAGTCGCACCAATGTGTCGGAGGAAACACCACACACAGGGCGACCGTGTCAGCGTGCACTGCGCACGGCCCTTCCACAGGATTCACTAGTACGCGATGGGACAAGGACATCCCTGCCGGCCAAACCCTCCCCTAACCCGGACGGCTCTGGGCCAATTGTGCGCCATTTAGCTACTAAGGTAGCTAAACAACAACATATCAGCCATAACAACGTAAAAGCATTTCTGTAACCGCTACTGAGAAAGTTATTGTATGTGAAGTGGTCTGTTGGTTTATTCTGTATGTATGTCAGAGTTTGAATATCATCGCTGCCGTTTTAGAACTTTTGAAAAAGCTAACATAATTGCATGTGACATATGGGTGCAATAAGAAATACTCAATGTTGCAATCTTCAATTGGCTGCTCTTTGTGATATTACATGGATTAAACAAATATTATTGTGATATAATGCTTACTTCATAGAGAATATATGTGCCATAGAATCAATGAGCGGAACATTTGTATTTTAATTTTGCTTACTGGGTAGTTATTGAATACTGATGTCTATATTATTGAAAAACATATTCTACAATAAGCAGAATCCTTGGCCTCAGTAAAGTGATTAATTTGTATGCAGATGAATTAAAAGAAAATTCTGGATATTCTTAACTCCATTAATGCAAAAACCAGAATAATTCAAGAGCAGTTATGACTGAGGGAGTAAAGATAACTGGCAGATACTGTAAATGGGAAAATATAATCCGTTTCACTTTCCCCTCAGCTCTATGGTGACACCATACTCTGCAAGTAGAGCTCTGCTCGAGCCCCCTGAGGCGCATGCCGTGTGTAATTAACATCTACATTGTGCCTCGTTTCTCTGTCTTGTCTAAACTCACCTTGGTGTGAAAACAGTTTAACCGCCCTTCTCAGTTTCACCTGTGTCAAAAGTCATGTATTACACTGTGTTTCATTTACACATCATTTTAGTGTTTACATGGTGTGTCATATAAACTGGATAAAGGGGTGTAGTTATTCCTTCATTATGAAAATTATGTAATACTCCATATTTGTTTTGGAAAGTTTGGACATAGAAATCACTCACATTTTTTGTTGTTGAAATTAGTGCATAATCAATTTGATATAGGGAAGACTAAAATAAACTAAATTGGAAAATACCTTAATTTAGCAGTCCAACTAGCAGTGTTTACTGTCAAGTGTGTGTGCTCCGTGGGCAGGAGGGGTTAACCTGGATTAAATGTCCAATTGATGACGTTGGAGAAGTATGGAGATTCGCAACGTTGGGGAGCCCAATAAAAATGTGGTGTGGTCTGCTGTCTGAAGGTAGGTAGGGCAAGTAGACTGTGGTGTGAGCAAACATATCCTACCACAGTAGCTGTCTCACCAGCCAGGAGCCCAACAGTGTCAGTGCGACTCGCCTCTGTTCTCGGGAAACAACCCTGTCAAACGTCAGAGAGCAGCGAAGAGTTTAACGTTTCAAAAGTCTCGTCTCCCTGCTCAGAGGAATTTCGGCTATGTGTGTCGTCACAGCCAAACGAAACGGTGCACTTCGACAACGTTAACAACTTGTAAAGTTGGAAATACAGCACTGCAACGGCGTGGAAGACATTTCTCATAGATGTCCACTCAATTGGAAAGAGGCCTACAGCTAGAGAAGACCAGACTTAATGCGCTGAAACTCGAATTGGGTGAGGCGATTGATGTTGAGAGTCTTGACGGATGCCTGCCCGAGGGGCGGCACGGCGACGCGGAGAAAGGAGCGAAGGTGGCCGAGGAGCAGACAGCGACGCAGCGCAAAATGACCCGCAGCCCCAAATGCGCCCGCTGTCGGAACCACGGCGTCGTGTCTTGTCTCAAAGGCCACAAACGCTTCTGTCGCTGGCGTGACTGCCAGTGCACAAACTGTATGCTCGTGGTGGAGAGGCAGAGGGTGATGGCTGCGCAAGTCGCCCTGCGGAGACAACAGGCGACAGAGGTGAGCCATGCGGCAGGGACATCCGTATTATACTGGTGGGATAGAATTGAAGAAAGATCATTTTTATATAATCTAGGCCAAAATGCTGTAACCCTGTGAGCAGGACCAGCGAAATGAAGGACTATGAAATAACACATATGGATAAGGAAATTAATATTCATTGCTATTTTCCTTTAGTGATAATGAAAACAAAACAACGATATTGTTCACTTTTACATAAAAACCATAGGCTGTTTTTACTTAACATTTCTGAATAGTTAGTGTTAAAAAAATTTTTTAATTAAGTTATTCCACTCATAAAACGAATTTGTTTACACAGCATTTTGTCATATGAATTATAGGCTTTACACCAGGGAAACTAACATCTCATTATTCTGTAACAAACTAGCCTATAATATATCACATGGCTATGGCTATGACCGTACGCCTACCATGTGCAGTACCTGCCTGTATTTACTGCTCTAGTGTTTTTAATATATATTGCCTTAAGTCATTTCGCCATGGGGTTAATGCATACAGTGCTTTCAGAAAGCATTCAAACCCCTTGATTTATTCCATATTTTGTTGTGTTACAAAGAGGGACTAAAATGGATTTAACAGTCATTTTTTCAATGATCTACACAAAATACCCTAATGTCAAAGTGGATTGAATCTTTTTTTTCTTCTCACCTATCTACAAACAATACCCCACAATATATATATTGCAAATGAAAGAAATATTCAATTTTCATAATTTTTCACAGCCCTTGGTCCATACTTTGTAGAAGCAGCTGCAATTGCAGCGTCTTGGGTATGTCTGTATCAGCTTTGCAGATCTGGATTTTGTCCCATTGTTCCTTGCAGATTTTCCTCAAGGTCTGTTAAATTAGATGGGGAGCGGCGGTGACCAGCAATCTTCAAGTCTTTCCACAGATTTTCAATGGCCCAACCAAAGCCCTGACTTGAATATTATGTAAATATATTTTAATGTATGTTACTTCTACCCCGTTCCTTTGCAGGGTAAGAAAGTGATCAGGGGAGCAGCCACACCATTCCGTCGCACCGCTTATCAGCGCTACACCAGAGCACCTAGCATCTTAGCAAAGAGTATCCTAGAGGGTAGGTATCAGTGACAGACCAGATCACCTACTGAAGCACCCCTAGCTAACAGTAGTCTATCCTGCACAGTGCCTTCAGAAAGTATTCACACCCCTTGAATTACAAACTGGGTCTAAAATGGATTTAATAGTATTTTTCCCCCAACAATCTACACAAAATACACTGTAACGTCAAAGTGGAACAAAATGTATAAACATTTGTAAAAAATAAATAAATAAAAATAAACACTAATATATCTTGATTAGGTAAGTATTCATCCTCAAATCAAATGTTATTTGTCACAATGCGCCGATAACAATAGGTGAAACCTACCGTGAAACCAACAAAGCAGTTCAAGAAATAGAGTTAAGAAAATGTTTACTAAATAAACTAAAGTAAAAAAATAAATAACAATAACGAGGCTATTTACAGAAGGTACCAGCACCGAGTAAATGTGTAGGGGGTACAGGTTAGTCGTGGTAATTTGTAAAGTGACTATGCATAGATAATAAAAAGTTAGTAGCAGCGGTGTAAAATCAAAGGGGCAGGAGGATCAATGTAAATAGTCCAGGTGGCCATTTGATTAATTGTTTAGCAGTCTTATGGCTTGGGGGTAGAAACTATTAAGGAGCCTTTTGGTCCTAGACTTGGCGCTCCAGTACTGCTTGCCGTGCGGTAGCAGAGGGAACAGTCTATGACTTGGGTGACTGGAGTCTTTTAATTTTTTGGGGGCCTTCCTCTGACAGCGCCTAGTACATAGGTCCTGCATGTCAAGAAGCTTGGCCCCAGGGATGCACTGGGTCGTACGCACTACCCTCTGTAGCACCTTAGAGTCAGATGCCGAGCAGTTGCCATACCAGGCGGTGATGCAACCGGTCAGGATGCTCTTGATGATGCAACTGTATAACTTTTGAGGATTTGGGGACCAATGCCAAATCTGTTCAGTCTTCTGAGGGGGAAAGGTGTTGTTGTGCCCTCTACTGTCTTGGTGTGTTTGGACCATGATAGTTCATTGGTGATGTGGACACTAAGGAACTTCAAACTCTCTTCAAACTGGGGGTAGCCTGTCAGGAAGTCCAGGATCCAGTTGCTGAGGGAGGTGTTTAGTCACAGGGTCCTTAGTTTAGTGATGAGCTTAGTGGGTACTATGGTGAACAGCATGCTCACATACAGTGAGGAGAACAAGTATTTGATACACTGCCGATTTTGAAGGTTACAAAGCATCATCTGTGGATCTGTTGGAGCGGTATGCGAATTCGGAATGGGTCTAAGGTTTCCGTCATGATGGTGTTGATGTGAGCCATGACCAGCCTTTCAAAGCACTTCATGGCTACCGACGTGAGTGCTATGGGGCGGTAATCATTTAGGAAGATTACCTCCCCTTTCTTTGGCACAACGACTATGGTGGTCTGTTTGAAACATGTAGGTATTACAGACTTGGTCAGGGAGAGGTTGAAAATGTAATTGAAGACACTTGCTAGTTGGTCTGTGCATGCTTTGAGTGCATGTCCTGGTAATCCGTCTGGCCCACATCGGCTATAGAGAGCATGATCACACAGTTGTCCGGAACAGGTGGTGCTCTCATGCATGTTTCAGTGTTCAAATCAAATCAAATTTTATTTGTCACATACACATGGTTAGCAGATGTTAATGCGAGTGTAGCGAAATGCTTGTGCTTCTAGTTCCGACAATGCAGTAATAACCAACAAGTAATCTAACTAACAATTCCTAATCTACTGTCTTATACACAGTGTAAGGGGATAAAGAATATGTACATAAAGATATATGAATGAGTGATGGTACAGAGCAGCATAGGCAAGATACAGTAGATGGTATCGAGTACAGTATATACATGTGAGATGAGTATGTAAACAAAGTGGCATAGTTAAAGTGGCTAGTGATACATGTATTACATAAGGATGTAGTCGATGATATAGAGTACAGTATATACGTATGCATATGAGATGAATAATGTAGGGTAAGTAACATTATATAAGGTAGCATTGTTTAAAGTGGCTAGTGATATATTTACATCATTTCCCATCAATTCCCATTATTAAAGTGGCTGGAGTTGAGTCAGTGTCAGTGTGTAGGCAGCAGCCACTCAATGTTAGTGGTGGCTGTTTAACAGTCTGATGGCCTTGAGATAGAAGCTGTTTTTCAGTCTCTCGGTCCCAGCTTTGATGCACCTGTACTGACCTCGCCTTCTGGATGATAGCGGGGTGAACAGGCAGTGGCTCGGGTGGTAGATGTCCTTGATGATCTTTATGGCCTTCCTGTAACATCGGGTGGTGTAGGTGTCCTGGAGGGCAGGTAGTTTGCCCCCGATGATGCGTTGTGCAGACCTCACTACCCTCAAGGGGAGCCTTACGGTTGAGGGCGGAGCAGTTGCCGTACCAGGCGGTGATACAGCCCGCCAGGATGCTCTCGATTGTGCATCTGTAGAAGTTTGTGAGTGCTTTTGGTGACAAGCCGAATTTCTTCAGCCTCCTGAGGTTGAAGAGGCGCTGCTGCGCCTTCTTCACGATGCTGTCTGTGTGAGTGGACCAATTCAGTTTGTCTGTGATGTGTATGCCGAGGAACTTAAAACTTGCTACTCTCTCCACTACTGTTCCATCGATGTGGATAGGGGGGTGTTCCCTCTGCTGTTTCCTGAAGTCCACAATCATCTCCTTAGTTTTGTTGACGTTGAGTGTGAGGTTATTTTCCTGACACCACACTCCGAGGGCCCTCACCTCCTCCCTGTAGGCCGTCTCGTCGTTGTTGGTAATCAAGCCTACCACTGTTGTGTCGTCCGCAAACTTGATGATTGAGTTGGAGGCGTGCGTGGCCACGCAGTCGTGGGTGAACAGGGAGTACAGGAGAGGGCTCAGAACGCCCCCTTGTGGGCCCCAGTGTTGAGGATCAGCGGGGAGGAGATGTTGTTACCTACCCTCACCACCTGTGGGCGGCCCGTCAGGAAGTCCAGTACCCAGTTGCACAGGGCGGGGTCGAGACCCAGGGTCTCGAGCTTGATGACGAGCTTGGAGGGTACTATGGTGTTGAATGCCGAGCTGTAGTCGATGAACAGCATTCTCACATAGGTATTCCTCTTGTCCAGATGGGTTAGGGCAGTGTGCAGTGTGGTTGAGATTGCATCGTCTGTGGACCTATTTGAGCGGTAAGCAAATTGGAGTGGGTCTAGGGTGTCAGGTAGGGTGGAGGTGATATGGTCCTTGACTAGTCTCTCAAAGCACTTCATGATGACGGAAGTGAGTGCTACGGGCGGTAGTCGTTTAGCTCAGTTACCTTAGCTTTCTTGGGAACAGGAACGATGGTGGCCCTCTTGAAGCATGTGGGAACAACAGACTGGTATAGGGATTGATTGAATATGTCCGTAAACACACCAGCCAGCTGGTCTGCGCATGCTCTGAGGGCGCGGCTGGGGATGCCGTCTGGGCCTGCAGCCTTGCGAGGGTTAACACGTTTAAATGTTTTACTCACCTCGGCTGCAGTGAAGGAGAGTCTGCATTTTTCCGTTGCAGGCAGTGTCAGTGGCACTGTATTGTCCTCAAAGCGGGCAAAAAAGTTATTTAGTCTGCCTGGGAGCAAGACATCCTGGTCCGTGACTGGGCTGGATTTCTTCCTGTAGTCCGTGATTGACTGTAGACCCTGCCACATGCCTCTTGTGTCTGAGCCGTTGAATTGGGATTCTACTTTGTCTCTGTACTGACGCTTAGCTTGTTTGATAGCCTTACGGAGGGAATAGCTGCATTGTTTGTATTCAGTCATGTTACCAGACACCTTGCCCTGATTGAAAGCAGTGGTTCGCTCTTTCAGTTTCACACGAATGCTGCCATCAATCCAAGGTTTCTGGTTAGGGAATGTTTTAATCGTTGCTATGGGAACGAAATCTTCAACGCACGTTCTAATGAACTCGCACACCGAATCAGCGTATTCGTCAATGTTGTTATTTGACGCAATACGAAACATGTCCCAGTCCTAGCTTTTGTCTGTAGGCAGGTATCAGCAAAATGGAGTCTTGGTCAGCTTTTCCGAAAGGGGGGGCGGGGCAGGGCCTTATATGCGTCGCGGAAGTTAGAGTAACAGTGATCCAAGGTTTTTCCGCCCCTGGTTGTGCAATCGATATGCTGATAAAAATTAGGGAGTCATGTTTTCAGATTAGCCTTGTTAAAATCCCCAACAACGATGAATGCAGCCTCCGGATAAATGGTTTCCAGTTTGCAAAGAGTTAAATAAAGTTCGTTCAGAGCCATCGATGTGTCTGCTTGGGGGGGGGGGGGGGGATATATACGGCTGTGATTATAATCGAAGAGAATTATCTTGGTAGATAATGCGGTCTACATTTGATTGTGAGGAATTTTAAATCAGGTGAACAGAAGGATTTGAGTTCCTGTATGTTTCTTTCATCGCACCATGCCTCGTTAGCCATAAGGCATACACCCCCACCCCTCTTCTTACCAGAAAGGTGTTTGTTTCTGTCGGCGCGATGCGTGGAGAAACCCGTTGGCTGCACCGCATCGGATAGCGTCTCTCCAGTGAGCCATGTTTCCGTGAAGCACAGAACGTTACAGTCTCTGATGTCCTTCTGGAATGCTACCCTTGCTCGGATTTCATCAACCTTGTTGTCAAGAGACTGGACATTGGCAAGAAGAATGCTAGGAAGTGGGGCACGATGTGCCCGTCTCCGTAGTCTGACCAGAAGACCGCTCCGTTTCCCTCTTTTTCGGAGTCGTTTTTGGGGTCGCTGCATGCGATCCATTCCGTTGTCCTGTTTGTAAGGCAGAACACAGGATCTGCGTCGCGAAAAACATATTCTTGGTCGTACTGATGGTGAGTTGACGCTGATCTTATATACAGTAGTTCTTCTCGGCTGTATGTAATGAAACCTAAGATGACCTGGGGTACTAATGTAAGAAATAACACGTAAAAAAACAAAAAACTGCATAGTTTCCTAGGAACGCGAAGTGAGGCGGCCATCTCTGTCGGCGCCGGAAGTATAGTATGTTGCTTGCCTTGAAGCGAGCATAACAGGCATTCAGCTCATCTGGTAGGCTTGCATCACTGGGTAACTCTTGGCTGGGTTTCCCTTTATAGTCCGTAATAGTTTTCATGCCTTGCCACATCCGACGAGCGTAAGAGCCAGTTAGTAGGATTCAATTTTAGTCCTGTATTGAGGCTTTGTCTGTTTGATGGTTTGTCTGAGGGCATAGCGTCATTTCTTATAAGTGTCCGGATTAGTGTCCCGCTCCTTGGAAGTGGCAGCTCTAGCCTTTAGCTCGGTGGGGATGTTGCCTATAATCCATGACTTCTGGTTGGGATATGTACGTACAGTCACTGTGGTTGATGACGTCGTTTATGCACTTATTGATGAAGCCGGTGACTGAGGTGGTATACTCCTCAATGGCATTGGATGAATCCCGGAACATATCCCAGCCTGTATTAGCAAAACAGTCCTGTAGCGTAGCATCCGCGTCATCTGACCACTTCCGTATTGAGCGAGTCACTGGTACTTCCTGCTTTAGTTTTTGCTTGTAAGCAGGAATCAAGAGGATAGAATTATGGTCAGATTTGTGAAATGGAGGGTGAGGGAGAGCTTTGTATGAGTCTCTGTGTGTGGAGTAAAGATGGTCTAGAGTTTTTTTCTCCTCTGGTTGCACGTGACATGCTGCTCGAAATGAGGTCAAATGGATTTAAGTTTGCCTGCATTAAAGTTCCCAGCCAGTTGGAGTGACGCTTTTGGATGAGCATTTTCTTGTTTACTTATGGCCTTATACAGCTCTTTGAGTGTGTTCTTAGTGTCAGCATCGGTTTGTGGTGGTAAATAGATGGCTATGAATAATATAGATGAGAACTCTCTTGGTAGATAGTGTGGACTACAGCTTATCATGAGGTATTCTACCTCAGGCGAGCAATACCTCGAGACTTCTTTAATATTTGGCATCACGCACCAGCAGTTATTGACAAATAGACACACACCCCTGCCCCTCGTCTTATGAGACATAGCTGCTCTGTCCTGCCGATGCATGGAGAAGCCAGCCAGCTTTATATTATCCGTGTCGTCGTTTAGCCACGTCTTGGGGAAACATAAGATATTACAGTTGTTTATGTACCATTGGTAGGATAGTGCTAATCGTAGATCGTCCAGTTTGTTTTCCAACTGCACGTTGGCCAATAATACAGAGGGTAGTGGTGGTTTACCTACTCGTTGGCAAATTCTTACAAGGCACCAGACCTCTTCATGCAGATAACAGGGATTCGGGTCTTGTCTCGTTAAAGCAGTATATCCTTCGCGTCAGACTTATGAGTTACAAACTATGCGACAAAACAAACAAAATAGCACAGTTGGGTCGATACATGTTAAAATCCCCTTTGGCATCGATTACAGCGGTGAGTCTTTCTGGGTAAGTCTAAGTGCTTTCCACACTGGGATTTCGTGTGAAATCCCTGAGTGGGTTCCTTCCTCTCTGGCAACTGAGTTTGGAAGGATGCCTGTATTTTTTGTAGTGACTGGGTGTATTGATACTCCATCTAAAGTGTAATGAATAACGTCATGCTCAAAAGGAATATTCAATGTCTTTTATTTGTATTTTTTTTTACCAATCTACCAATAGGTACCTTTCTTTGCGAGGCATTGGAAAACCTCCCTGGTCTTTGTGGTTGAATCTGTATTTTAAATTCACTGTTCGACTGAGAGGCCTTACAGATAATTGTATGTGTGGGGTACAGAGATGAGGTAGTCATTCAAAAATTATGTAACCTTTTACTGCAGTGGGCTAAATCAGGTTCACACAGTGTTTCTTGGTAGTCTTAAACAAATCTGTTTTGAAACAGAAGTATACACCACACACACATGGTTCTGGGCTTAAACAAAATAAGACACCTGTATCATATAGAGATGTATTACATTTTGAGTTTGCATCCCAATATTACACTGTATACCACAGCATTGTTGATTACTCGTTTCTGATGGGCTAGGAATGCATTCTAGAATGGACATTAAAACCCGATAACGGGACAGTTGGAAAATATATCAGAACAGTTGGAAAAAATATCAGGACAACTTGCAATCATGACCCAATAATATACGCCTGCACATGCCGACCGTACTTGCTGCAAAGTTACAGAAAGCTAAACCAACAACCACACAAATGGAAATAGGTTACATTGTAAACGCATGTCCAATAAGTGAAGAACATAGCTTGCTAGCAAAGGTTTGTTTTTGCAGACATATTTGTTTGGGAGCATCTCATGACCTAACGTGGTGAGTGATGAACATTAATTTCTCCTGTCCCCCTCCACCGCTAAAGCTGTCAAATCCTTCCACGTTTCAAGTTTTACCAGCTGTTTTCAGCAACTGATTTTTGAATTTGGTCTTCATATTGGCAGGTTTGCTAGCAACAAACTATTTAGCTATTTTATTGCCTAGTGTTTGATATGCAACGCAATCTCCTCGTAATTAACAGTCAGTATTGACGAGTGCCCGGACAAGGAGGCAAACTTTTCTAGCTATGCCAAGCAAAATCAGGCATTATCAGCTCATTGTTATGGATGTATCCAAATGAATGTGAATATAAAACAGCTAATTTGCTGTTATTCTGGCTGCAGATGTCGTGAATGTGTTAGCCGTAGCTAGCTGGTTAGCTAGCAAGCAGGGGATACGAATGTATCCAGCGAGCATGGCAACGGAAGATAAAGAACGAACGACCGGGGCGTGTCGATAAATATCGAACTAATCAAACATATGACTGGGTCGTGTCTCTAGCAACCAAAAGATGAGAAAGTATGAATGAGCTTTTTTTTAAATGAAAATATCAACAAACAAAATGTAATTTCTACCCGTAAATATGTGCTTATCGTTGTTTTCTTTGTCAACTGTGGTATAAGTGGGATAAAAGCCTCCGTTCTGTACATTACCTTGGAAAAATTAACTCGACTCTCGTTCGGATGTATCGTCCATTATTTCCAAGGTAATGTACAGAACGGAGGCGTTTAGCCCTTAGTTATATAAAATACATCAATGAAGATTGAACTATAACACCATCTGACATATAAACACCAGATAAAAAAAACATGTTTTTTTTAAATAGATATATATATTATGAAAGTACAGAGTGAGTCCTTGCAACTTATTATGTGACTAGTTAAACACATTTTTACTTCTGAACTTTAGGCTTGCAATAACTAAGGGGTTGAATACTTATTGGCTCAAGACATTTCAGCTTTTAAAAAAGTATTCATTTGTAGACATTTCAAAAACATAATTCCACTTTGACTTTATGTGTAGGCCAGTGACAAAAAAAACTACATTTAATCCATTTTAAATTCAGGCTGTAGCACAAGAAAATGTGGAAAAAAAGTTAAGGGGTGTAAATACTTTATGAAGGCACTGTAGATTAGAGGATGAAGCTTCATTAGCATCTAGCTCATTACCCCATCTCCTGTCTCAGACCAGACAGTGGGCTACACCACACGGGATAAGTCAGTAATTACACTGCCTGTTTCGTCTATAGGGACTAGATCTGTTTGTATTTTATTTATGGTAATTACAATTATGCAAATGGAGGTTATGGAATTACAAGCTGTGTTTACCAGGGAGCGGCTGGAAGACAAAATGATGAGGTCATGTTACCTCTAAGTTCCCCTGAGTAAGCACATGAACATGTACACACACTACAGCAATGTCATCACAGCTGTGTTTAGAGCATCTACTTTGGCTTTATGAATTTCAACTTCATTTACCAAAATAAAGTTGGTAAATTAATGTGTTCATTGTTTAACTTCCTATTTGGTAGATTTAAGTTATTATAGTGAAACAGACTGTGTTCTCAAGGTAATCATTATACAACTTAATGACATCAGTGTTGTACATTACCCAATAGGGTACAAACTCCCTATGGCGGAGGACGGCCCTTGGTCCAAGCGACATCACTTCCCCTCTGTCAGTGCCAGGATGAGGAAGAGGAGGGCGTTTGCTGATAAGGAGCTGGAGACTGTGATGCTGGAGAGAGAGCTGAGACAGAGAGAGCTGGAGGACATATCAGGTCTCACCCTGCTTCACCCCCCGGCCCTGGCAGTGATGCCCGCCTCCCCCCACCACTGCTGCCCACACAAGGACCATGGGGCATCCACCTACGTGCCTGTGTACAAATACAAACCGGGCCCTGTGCTGTATGAGTGTGACTTCCACTGTTACCAGGACGAGCTCAAGGCCAGATCAGCAGAAAGCGGTTATAATTATGGTCAGTTCATGTCAAAGTGTAACTCTAACTCTGGGGTTCTGGAACACATGGAGCAAACCAGGGAGAGAGCAGTGGAGAGCTGGGAGTGCTCCAGGATGAGGGAGAGCTGTCGAGAGCCGTTACCCGTGCCCTTACTACAACTCCAACAGCAGGGTAGTAGTTATTCTGAAGGCTCAGCTGATCTGGACAAAGATAAGGCCGTGCCAAAATGGGTCAAAGACGATCCAACCGTTCCAACGGCCATCATGCCAAAAATAGCCATCACACACTCTGACTCTCCCTCTGAACCAAAGCATATGTTTCAGGGAGAGATAGAACCCTACAAACCCAGCAGGTTCCCAGAGCCCCACTTCCTCACACCCAAGGACTGGTCAGCAGGTGGGATTAGGCATCATGACAGGCCTCAGATCAACTCAATGAAACCCACAGTGGTGAGGCGGCCATTACCGTTCTCAGTGGAGTCATTGCTGAGGGCCTGAGGAACTCATGTCCATAAGTGCATTTTCTATTAACAACACTGGTTACTGTAAAATGCATAACTAGTGAAATAATGTATTTAAGAAAATGAGTATACCCCAATCTATGTCAGTATTTAGTTTTAAAAAATGTGCTTTCAAAGGATTGTAAGATAGTATTTTTAGAGCACAAGATACATGTATACAGTGGGATCCAAAATAAATGACACCCTTGATAAAGATGAGCAATAATGACTGTTGTATAAAGTAAATAATAAAGATTCTGTGCTATAATGTGCAGTGCCTTCAGGAAGTGTTCATACCCCTGGACTTTTTCACATTTTGTTGTGTTGCAGCCTGAATTCAAAATGGATTTAATTGTTGTTGTTTTTCTCACCCAATACCCCATAATAACAAACAGATTTGTTTTGTTTGACCAAATAGAGAAATATCTCATTTACATAAGTATTCACATGCTATGACACTCCAAATTGAGCTCAGGTGCATCCAATTTCCTTTGATCATCCTTGAGATGTCACAACAACTTCATTGGAGTCCACCTGTGGCCAGTTCAATTGTTTGGACATGATTTAGAAAGAAACACATGTCTAAGGTCCCACAGTTGACAGTCTATGTCAGAGCAGAAACTATACTATGAAGTCCAAGGAACTGACCGTAGATCTCCTAAATGTAATTGTGATGAGGCAGATACAGTACCTGGGAAGAGTGTAAAACAATTTCTAGAGTGTTGAAAGTTTTCAAGACCACAGTGATGACCAACAACCCATTGACCTGCATAGTTCCTTGGCTGACATGGAAGAACCTGCCAGAAGGACAACAGTCTCTACAGCACTTAACCAATCTGGGCTTTATGGGAGAGTGGCCAGACGGAAGCCAATCCTGATATAAAAGAAACATGACAGCACACCTGGAGTTTGCAAAAAAGGCACGTGAAAGTCATAGGCAAAAGATTCTGTGGTCTGATGAGACTATTTGGCCTGAAAATGTAACTATTTGGCCTGAATGCAAAGCGCTATTGTCTGGAGAAAACCAGGCACAGCTCATCACCCGTTTAACATGGCAGCATCATGCTATGGGGATGCTTTTCAGCAGCAGGGACTAGGAGACTGGTAAGGAGGGAACAATAAATGGAGCCAAATACAGGCAAATCCTTGATGACAATTTACTTCAGAGTGCAAACAACCTTAGACTGGGGGCGAATATTTACTTTCAAACCGAACAATGATCCCAAGCATATAGCCAAAGCAACGCTGGAATGGCTTCAGAACAAGAATGTGAAAGTCCTTAAGTGGCCCAGCCAAAGCCCAGATTTGAATCCCATTGAGAATCTTGAAGATAGCCGTTTACCACCCTCCCCTTCTAATTTAACAAAGCTTGAGAAAATCTGCAAGGAAGAATGGGAGAAAATCTCAAAATCCAGACGTGCAAAGCTGGTACAGACATACCCAAGATGACTCAAAGCTGTAATCGCCGTCAAAGGTGCTTCTACAAAGTATTGATTCAGGGGTGTGAATACTTATGTAAATGAGATATTTCTATATTTCATTTTTGTTTTCACACAAAAGTTCTTAGAAAAATGTCAAATAGATCAGTGATTGAACTGTTGCCCAAAGCGTTAGTTTTGAATCACAGTATCCACACTGCCTGCTCCGGTCCTCCCTCTCAGGGTTAACACTGTCAAAATAAACTCTGTGGTGTTCAAAAATCCCTTTAATTCTAAAGAAAACTAACAAAGAAAGGAGTACATGGGGAGGCAGGTGGCCTGCAGCTCTCAGAGAGAGAAAGAACATTAGAAACCAAAGAGAAACACCTCCAAGCCTGTTCAACACTTTTCTAGTCCCCTATATACATGTTATAAAATATATTAATACCAAACAATTGCCTCATTCCATGCCTTTGTTCAAAAATAGAACACACACACACGCACACACCCTTTCTTTAGTCAGATCAGACAGAGACAGGATGGGGAGGGGCTGGTGCCAGCAATACCTACCCAGCAAACCAACATTTGTTCTACTGTATGAATGTTCCCTGAACATTCATTATGTTGCGGCAAATGTTCTCCTAACACAAAAACGATCCAGTTGTGCTGATGATTATACTATCCAGTTGTCTATATGATTATAGATTGTATAAAACATTCGCCTGATGTAGCAAGAACCTTCCCAGAACGTTGCTCTCACATTTTGTTGTGGCGGTATGCTATAAAAACATTACTGGTACATTGTGTTATTACATTAAGACGAATGAGAACATTTGGGAAATGTTCTGTGGTGGTTGATACAGATGTTGTGCACAACCTTCCAAGGATATTTCGTTTATTTTCTGAAAGAAATGTTGGGATGTTATCCTATTGTTAGACAAAGCCCTAACTCGAACTAGAATCTTGGGAATCTTCGCTAATGTCCTGTGAATGTCCCAGGTTTGCTGGGTAGGCAACATACGCTGTTCTTTATGCTACGCCAAGCTTGACGCTACTTGGGTTTGTTTCAACCCGCAGCTGATCTGCATCCTTCACTATGTTTTCTTTCTTCTCGCTTTCTTGTCCTCCATTGTAACCTGGGCGATATGAAAGCCAGATAGTTTAGACAACTCTGGACTGTGTGGCGTCAACCGTGTGGCGATAGCACACTGCTCCGGTCTTTGTGTGTCGCTCACTATCTCAGCACATCTCGGAATGCAGAAAGATAGGCCTTTCCCTCTCTTTTCTCTCTCAGGCCTTTCATAGACAGTAGGCTCTGCATTGAAGAGAGAGAGAGGTGTGCCCACCAGTGCCAATGACAGACAGAACAGAAGAACGTGGTGTCTGTGTCTGTAATTTAGTCTATCAATGTGGATTTAGCAATATTAAGACGTTGCGGAGGGCAGAAATTACCATTCTCACCGTAGTGGGTAAACACAAGCACCCCTCACTAAGGGAGATAATGACTCGTGTAAAGAATAATACATGGGATATAAATCATTTTTTTCCCTCGCAAAGAGGAAGACCCAATCATTCATCCCCACATTCCATTTTGGGGCATCTTTAGAACGGCTAGAATGGTGTGCTGTGAGTTTAATAGATTGTGACTTCACTCAGAATGCTGGTCGTGTCCCATTTCTCATTAGGATTGTGTGGGACAGAAATATTAGCCATATTGTTCTCTGTCTGCTCTTTGGAAACGTCTGAATCGGCTTCCTATCGGCAGTTTATTAAAAAAAATCTTTGTTTGGCCTGGGTCGTGTGTGTGCGTGTGGCATCTGACAGAGCAGTTCGATGCTGTTTTAAACCAACCCGATTCATAACAGCTCTCCAAAACAGCTTCAACCTCCAGTCTTTTGTCACCCACCTTTTTGGCTGCTTTAAGATTCCTCCGTTCGCTTATACCTCTTTTCCATTTGAGCCATATTCATTTCAGAGAGATGGTTTTAAAAAGCTTGCTTTGGCCCTCAAGCTCTACTTCCTTTACTAAACACACCGCTGCTTGGCTTGTAGCAGACCCTGACCAAACTGTTATTTCAAACACAGACCAAGCCTCTCTCCAACCCCAACCTCACAACCGCCACAGGTTTACCTACTCTGTTGGCCTAGCGCAGTGCCGAGCACGAAGCCACCGGCCCGCAATGTTAGTGTAATGTATATAGTAGTGTCTGAGATCCCCTGACAGGTCATGAGCAACGATTAGTATCAGAGACAACATGGAGGCTCTTTGATCCAGCTCCTCTGACTCTGGGATTTTCTGGATTCTGCCCTGTTCTTGAGTTTGGCAGGCAGGTTCACGCCCCGGAAGGTCCCGGAGCCCTGGCTGTCCCAGTTCAAGAACTCTGGCCCTCAACCCTCTCCCTCTGCTAGGACTGCTATCCCTCACAGTGTGAGCGGGCTGGACAGGGACCACTCGTACTTCACCCTCTGAGACCGGTTAAATAAAGGCCAGTTGTATTGAGTCACGTGCCTCAGAATATACCAAGACCAGTTAAAAACTGAAGGTACTCCAATGCAACACAATATACACAACGTGTTGCACAGTAAAGCGAGCGAAAGTAACGGCACAGTAGAAGAAGCAAAGTGGGTCAGTATAACAACACAGTGAAACAGACACAGAAACTAGTGAATAAAACAGTATTTCTCAGGACAATTTTTTTCTCTCACTTAGGATCAAGCGGAACAGGATTGTCCTTCTCTGATCTCGACTTCGAGCCTCTCCTAAAAATATACTTTCTGGTTTGGTCTAACCACCCCACATAACACTTACAGAAGCACAAACACAAGCACTTAGTAATAGACAGGCTGTGTAACTGAGACAGCCTTGGCGCAATAGACATTTCACAGCTTTAAAAACATATTTGAAACCGTCCATATAGACTTCTCTCTCTCTCGTCTCTCCCCACATACATCTACCTGCTTGGGGATTTTCCATCCATCCACTTGGGTTGAGTGGGCAACTCCCCCCTCTGCCACTCTCTTCTCAGGCTAAGTGAACAGCTAACAGCCCCTGGCACCTACGGTTGCAGCTGTGCAGCGATACTGTTACCTTCACTTGGCCACTGGAGCTCTACCTCTGCAATATGACAAACCACAACGCAACCTCTCCTCTGTCAGCCTGCCTCAGCCCCTTTCAGCCACACAGGCCAATAGGACAGAGGGCTACATAGAAGCTGCTGGGTCATGTGCAGTTATGAAGATAACAATTATGATTATGGTTGATGGTGATGATGATGCATTGTCATTTGGCGCCAGTGACCTTCACCTTCATCTCATTTCATGATAGGGTTAAATCACCTCTCTATCGCCAGATACAGTGACGCACCACTTGTGACTCAGGGGCGTACCATTTGCATCCGAAATTGATCACTGCGACACGGAGGGGAGAGGATCTCTCTGCCTTATCCCCACCACGGTGCTCTCGGTTTAACTTCATAGTCCACCCCAGCCTCAACCCTCACCACCTTCAACCTCCATGCCATGCCAGGGCAGAGGCATGCAAGCACAGCCAGTTCAATACTTTTATTGGCAGAGGGTGCCAGTTGTAACAGTCCTGAAAAAAGCCTTGATCCTCCACCCTGTGAACCATTAGCGCGGTATTTACCCAGCCTGGTTCTGATTCTAACCCCAGAGTAACCCACACCAACAACATGCCTAACATATTCCCAGTCCCGGTAAGGCAATCCACCACAGTGTTATTTGGGTCTCCGTCTGTAAAGCTCCTACGCTGACTTATTGGCACACTCTTAAGAATGATTGATTACCACGGGGACCAATCTCGTAAAAGGGGAAAAGTGGAGGGTTATTGACATATAAAACTATGTTTTGATGTCGGGTTACGAGACCTCTGGGGAATAACAGCTGGCAGAAGCTGAGAGCTAGGAGGGTGGGGTGCTGGAGCAAGGCAAGATGGCAAGATGTAATATTGTATGAGAAAATGTGCTGTATATGACTGACTGGAAGGCGCCACAAGATTGTGTTAGCCCGCTGAGCTAAAGCCTAGTCATTAGCGCATTAAGCAGCTGGCCCTCACCTTCCAATAACAACAGCTGTTTAAAAGCTATTTAGGGTTACAGACATACTGTAGCTAACCATAGTTTACATAGCTAACCATCCACCTTGATCCACACACAAAGAGCGCCAGCAGAGAGAGCGGAATACCTGTGAGTGGTTAGAGTCTGGAATACAATTTACTCTAATAGCTGTGGCAATATATAGTGTCAATAAAAGGCTGCTCTTATCCATCTCAGGTTTCCATGCAGCATATGTTAGGATAATTCACAGGGATCAAACAGGCCTCCCTATTCCAGTCCTGTGTTTTGACTGGAGATCAATATATCGGATGATGAGGTGAATGAAGCTTGTCTGTTTTTAACTTGAATTCTAAGGTCCCTATAGGAATCCCCTCCCCCCCCCCCAAAAAAAAACATTTGATAAAATATTGAATTTGGCTTCCTTCCTGGCTTCCATGCCAGGGCAGAGGCTGGGGTGGACTATGAAGTTAAACCGAGAGCACTGTGGTGGGGATAAGGCAGAGAGATCCTCTCACCTCCGTGTCGCAGTGATCAATTCTGTCATTTAGTTTAGAATTGTAGCATAACCACAATGTTGTTGATCCATCCTCAGTTATCTCCTATCGCAGCCATTAAACTATGTAACTGTTTTATAGTTACCATTTGCCTCATGGTGAAATCCCTAAGCGGTTTCCTTCCTCTCGGGCAACTGAGTTAGGAAGGATGCCTGTATCTTTGTAGTGACTGGGTGTATTGACACTCCATCCAAAGCGTAACTGATAACTTTACCAAGCGCAGGAATATTCAGTGTCTGTTTTGTTTATTTTCACCCATGTATCAATAGGTGCCCTTCTTTGCGAGGCATTGGATCTTTGTGGTTTAATTTGTGCTTGAAATCCACTTCTCGACTGAGGTATTTTACAGATAATTGTATGTGTGGGATGTAGAGATGGGGTAGTCATTCAAAACTAATGTTAACCACTATTATTGCACACAGTGAGTCCATGCAACTTATTATATGACTTGTTAAGCACATTTTTACTCCTGAACTTATTTAGGCTTGCCATAACAAAGGGGTTGAATACTTAGTGACTCAAGACATTTCAGTTTTTAATTTTGAATTCATTTTAACCGGTACAGTTAACTTCAGATGAGTCCAGGTTGTAGAGCAAAATGGAGAACACCATCGGGTTTGTGAGAGCCTCCTCTTTTCCATATCAGTTTGTAGCCCAAACAGTTCAGACGCGACAGACGTTTTCGTGAGAAGACCAGTTTCCTGTTCTGAGAAACAGCGCTGCAGTTCTGCCTCTTTCCACTGAAGATGCGGAAGGCCAACATAGTTGGATGCGGTGGATTGAGACTCATGCAAAAAATAAATTAAAAAAATAAACATGCAAAAAACAAACAAACAGACATCTCTAGCTGAAACAGAAATATTTTGATTGGGTATGTTATGTTAATTAGATTGACAGTCAACCCCAGTTTAACTTCTGGTCATTATGTGTCACACACAGATAGGCTGTTTAAAAAAAAAAATGAAACACTTCCTTTTAATTTGATCGCTAAGTCTCTGTTTTGACAGATGACTTTCACGAGTATATAAGCAGATCCATAAGAAGCTGAACACTGAGTCTGTCGACCGGAGTAACCCACGCCAGCTCCACGCTCCAACTGACTGACCACATTCAACATGAATGATTCTGTATATCACTCTACATTTTGAATAAGGTTACTTGTCATGATCGTGCATAAACCGATTTTTACCTCTAAAGTGGTCCAGTGCAGGCTAGGGCAAAGCAGCATGACACAAAATGAATAAACACAGGTACAATCATGGTGTAGAATTACAGACATCTATCAAAAAGTCTTCCACTGACACTTCATTGACTGAAATGGAAAGAGAAGGGGATTCTACTCTCTGAAGGTGATGGTATCTATTACTATGCAACCCTATTGACTGCCTCCCGTTTATGTGGTGCTTGTGGGAAAAGGCTGTACTTGATTCAGATGAGTAGGACTACGCATTACTTCAGGCTTTCCACCGGTTATGAGGACTGCCTCCGAGAAAGACTATGGGAACCATAGACTGTGAGACTGTTTCTCCTATGGAGGAGAAGATCATTTACACTCTCAGAATGGTACACACACACACACACACCGCACCGGCTGTGTGGGCACACGCATGCAAATACAACACACGATCACAGTCTCACTACAGAATGAGATGTTTGTCCACGTGCTCCAAATTTCGCAGTTGCTCCACGCACAAACGTGTTTTTGTTGCTCCTGCTGCTCTGTATCTTTCCATTTCTCCAAAACATTATTTAAAAAATTTGATTTAATTTAATTTAAACTAGGCAAGTCTGTTAAGAGTGAATTCTTACTTACAATGACATACTCTGGCCAATCCGTACCCTAACCCGGATGACGCTGGGCCAATTGTGCACCGCCCCATGGGACTCCCGATCACAGCCGGTTGTGATACAGCCCAGGATCAAACCCGGGTCGTTTAGGCGAGGTGCTGGCTAGCGGAGTAGAACACTTGAAAAATAAAAGGAGGGCCGCAAACTCTAGGAGCTAAGATGCAATAATGCAATAACCTAATAACCAACGTTTTGGTTGTCTTCATCAGGGTGTAATGACAAACACTGCAGGTCACTAGTTTATATAGTGTCAAAGGACACACAGGTGTCTGTAATCATGGCCGGGTGTGTCTTGATATCATTGGTTAATTCAGAGATATCAACAGAACATGCAAAAAACATGAATGAATAGCGTACGATCATTGATCAAACATTTACAATGAAACGCAAAATCACAACAATCACAAGACTGGCTTCAGATCAAAGTCTACGTCAAGACCGAAGGGGACCAAGGGTCTTTAAATGAAAGATCCAGGCAGCCTCTCGTTTTAACAATAAATTGTCGAGTTCACCTCGTCTCCTAAGGAGGGTGACGTGTTCGATGCCGATATAACATAGGGACGAAATCGAGTGGTTCGCTTCCAAAAAGTGGGCCGCAACTGGGTATGGCGAGTTCTTTCACCTAATGGTGCTCCGATGCTCCGAGATTCGTACTTTTGAATCACGCTTCGTTTTACCCACATCTTTTTTTATCACAAGGACAAGTTCTAAGATAAAGAAGTGCCTTAGTAGAGCGCGTGATAACACCTTTGATTGGGATCTGTTTCCTTGTTTGGGGTTGTGTGAAGGATCTACATTTGAAGATTTTGCATCTGAGCTCCTAGAGTTTGCGGCTCTCCTTTTCTTTCTCAAGGGTAAAGTTTAAACATTCATTCCAAATGGTTAAGGTTTGGGATAGGGATAGGTTTGGGATAGGGTTAAAACCAAAACATTGAAAACCAGTGTCCTCGACTGGGGTCGAACACGCAACCTTCTGATCCAGATTCATGGGATTACCCATTACCAGCCTAATTGATGGTAATAACGCTCAATGTTGCCCCTAGTGGCTGGTTTAGAAGTCATTTCCCGACAGCCTCAGGATATATATAGACG
Source organism: Oncorhynchus masou masou (assembly GCF_036934945.1). Taxonomy (NCBI): domain Eukaryota; kingdom Metazoa; phylum Chordata; class Actinopteri; order Salmoniformes; family Salmonidae; genus Oncorhynchus; species Oncorhynchus masou. The sequence continues at coordinate 33,889,069 of NC_088226.1, read as the reverse complement.
ACCAATTTCCACATCAATCTTGAACAACTTGGCTGTGCAAGCAAGCACACATGCACACACAAATACACACACTCTCAAACAGACTCTCAAGTAAGACAAAAGATAACACACACTGTCCTAGTTTCTTATAGAATCACTCAACCACACACACTTACTCCATAATACACATTCTCTGCTCAGACACACACAGATGTACACACACTCTTGTTAAACAGTCACCAACGTCATGGCAAACTTAAACTGAGTCGTCTCGCACAGACAATCATGAGAGTGGAGTAGAAACAGTTGCTCTTTATAACCAGCTAGCTCTGTGTCAATATTACTCTTTCCCCCTCAGTGCACACAGCACAGGGCTCTGTTTCCCCACACCATCAGGCCTACCTGCCTGCCGGCCTTCAGCCTCTCGCCTTCCCTTCCGACCTGGGGCTGTCTTTGGAGCCTGCTCTGTTTCTGCCACACACACACGCACGCGCGCATGCACGCACGCACACACACACACACACACACACACACACACACACACACACACACACACACACACACGCACGCACACACACACCTGCTTTAACAACACCTCCACCTGAGACACATATACACACACACACAGGGACACGGACACACAAAACCTGCTTTCATACATCCATTTCAGACACACACACCACATTCACACACAGCCTAATCGTATTTGTCACTACCACTCAGGCCCCCTTCCCTCCTCCCCTCTCCCTCCACTCCACCCACACTTGGCTGATGGCTTTTTCCCAAAAATATTTGGGCTGTAACAGAAGCCGTTCTGTCTTGTGTTTTCACTTCAAACAAACCTATTAATCACCTTAATCGCCCTCAATTAACCCCCCTGCACCAGATGGTCTCTCTGCACGTCAGACCAAGAGGAACCAACCGCTCGGCGCTCGCCTCCGTCGCCCCCCAGCCGGCTCGACCAAACAGGTGATAAATCACCCACAAGGTACCTCTCCTGCGCCAGCGCAAGGTAATTCATATAACATCACTGTACCGGATGACAAAACATTAGCCACAGGGAAAAGGCCATTTGAAAACTGGAGAGGAGAGATGGGTGGATTTGTTAGTGTCACTGGCTTTGGGAACAGGGGAAATCCCCAGTGTGGAGTGAAGTGAAGTAGAGAGAGAGAGAGAGAGAGGAGGGGATGAAGAGAAAGAAAGAGAAAGGTAGAGAGAGAGAGAGAGTAGAGACAAATGAAAGGCACTGAGCGATGTTTTACGCTTGAGCGCCTTGTATCCCCTTTACTGCAATAACTTATTGAGTTACTTACACTGGTGCTCTGCCAAATGTTTGATATCTAAGACGAAAGTATGTCGCTTTGAACACATACTTACAGATGGCTCTCTCCTGTTACAACACTGAGAGGCTTGGATCATCACAGACTTCGGGGAGGCAAGGCAGCGTGTTGACAGGTGGGACAAGACTAGATTTAATAAGAGACAGTTGTAGCAATTGCGATGTGACATTTACACCCAACGCCCGTGTGTGTCACAGTCTATGGAAAAACTCAAAAAGAAAAACAACTGGATGGGTGTGAATCACGTAACGCAATTCCTTATCACACAGATACAGAGACAGCATTGACAAATTTATTTGTCACACGTGTCGAATGCAACAAGTAGACCAAGTAGACCTTACCGTGAAATTCTTACTTATAACCTTTAACCAAAAATGTAGTTCAAGAAATAGAGCTAAGAAAATATTTACTAAATAAACTAAAGTGAATTAAAATTAAAACAATTAACACACAAGAAAAATACAGAACAACAACGAGGCTATATACAGCGGATACCGGTACCAAGTCAATGTGCAAGATTACAGGTTTGTCAAGGTAATTTGTAAAGTGACAATGCATAGATAATAAACAGCGAGAGTCACTATCATAATAGTGTATAGCGGACAGAAAATCTAAATGACGGACAGGAAGGAGAGAACATGGCAGACTCAAGCTAATGTTTTCAGCTAGTGCGTTAGCTAGTGTCTATTTGAGAACACCTCATTGAGTTGATTGTGGTATCATTCCACGTGAAGACTCTGCTATACTGTTATAAATCCATCTTGAGACCTCTTTAAACCTCCACCCACTCACTGACCTGTGATCAGTCAAGCCCTTGGTTGTGAGTAACGCCCCTGACACCCAGTCTCACAGCCCTGTTATGGCAACAGCTCTTCTAGAAGGCTGTGGTGACAGGTAGATGGTCCTGAAAGAGCATAGTGAAGGGGGTTTTAATTGTCAGGCTTTCTTCGTCACTGAGTGATTCTTAACACAATGGGCACAGGTATGTTTCTTGTGTATTCAGTAGAGATGAAGGAGTAGCAGGGGGACTGTTTGCTCATTTTGGCTGAGACCCAACGGGGGTTTAATAAGACACACTAGTTCAGTGGATCACTAGGCCTTAGCTCTGAACACAAAACATGGCTTATAGAGGGTTGATTGGATAACTAGCTACGTCTCAGAGTATATGCAGGGTTAATCAGCAGAGGCTTGACAACACGGTTCTTCTGAGAGCGTAATGGTTAAACATGTGTTGTGGGGATTATACCAATGCACAGTAGGCCGTCTCTATCCCTTTGAACCAGAGCAGGAGAGTGAGACAGACTTAAAGACACACGCACGCACACACACACACACACACACATACACACACACACAGAGGGCCCTGTAGGAGTCATTACGGACCAGAGGTCGATCAGGCCAATGTTCACACACTTCCCCTCCGAGACCTTTTTAAATTACACTTTCATTTCATCACATAGGTTATATACAGTACAAACATACTGTATCAAAGTATAAAAGGAAATCATTTCCCTTTTTTAGCATACAGTTTCTAAATTATTTATTTTATACAATCTATTTATCAAGGTTGACAATTAATTATGGACCTGACTGTATGTGCATACTGTATGTATTCACAGATGAGCCTACAGACAACCCTTCCTCCAGTGTATTAGCAGCTACTTTATAGAGACTGGAGAGTTGTGACCTTGGAATATACAATACATCAGATTGTGTAACAGCGTAAGAGTGTGTTTGATTCTTTCAGCAAAAGTGACTATTTATTATTCAAATAAAAATGTACAGTGTATGCGGAAAGTATTCAGACCCCTTGACTTTTTCCACGTTTTGTTTCGTTACATTGTTATTCTAAAATTAAATAAGTATTCAGACCCTTTGCTATGAGAATCGAAATTGAGCTCAGGTGCATCCTGTTTCCATTGATCATACTTGAAATGTTTCTACAACTTGATTGGAGTCTACCTGTGGTAAATTCAATTGATTGGACATGATTGGACAAAGGCACACACCTGTCTACTGTATATAAGGTCCCACAGTTGAAAGTGCAGGTCTGAGCAAAAACCAAGCCATGAGGTTGAAGAAATTGTCCATAAAACTACGAGATAAGATTGTGTCGAGGCACAGATCTGGGGAAGGGTACCAAAACATTTCTGCAGCATTGAAGGTCCCCAAGGTTTACAGTAGCCTCCATCATTCTTAAATGGAAGAAGTTTGGATCCACCAAGACTCTTCCTAGACCTGGAGAAGAGCCTTGGTCAGGGATGTGACCAAGAACCCAATAGTCACTCTGAAAGAGCTCCGAGTTACTCTGTGGAGATTGGACAATCAGTGTGGGGTGTGGTGTGGGGTTGCTTTCCTGGTGACACTGTCAGGGATTTCTTTAGAATACAAGGCATACTAAACCAGCATGCCTACCACAGCATTCTGCAGCGTTACGCCATCCCACCTAGTTTGTCCTTAGTGGGACTATCATTTGTTTTTCAACAGAACAATGACCCAACACACCTCCAGGCTGTATAAGGGCTATTTGACCAAGAAGGAGAGTGATGGAGTGCTGCATTATATGACCTGGCCTCCACAATCACCTGACCTCAACCCAACTCTTTCAAGACTGTCGGAAAAGCATTCCCGTTGAAACTGGTTGAGAGAATGCCAAGAATGTGCAAAGCTGTCATCGAGGCAAAGGGTGGCTACTTTAACACCTTTTGATTCCATATGTTTTATTTCATAGTTTTGATGACTTCACTATTATTCTACATTGTAGAAAATAGTTTAAAAAAATAAAGAAAAACGCTTGAATGAGTAGGTGTGTCCAAACCTTTGACTGGTACTGTATGTAAATGTCATATTTCCATTTTTAATTTGTTATACATTTGCAAAAAAATTCTAAAACTTGGTTTTGCTTTGTCATTATTTGGTATTGTGTGTGGATTGATGAGGAACAAAAACGATTTAACCAATTTTAAAATAAAGTTGTAACGTAACAAGATGTGGGAAATGTAGAAAGATAACAAAAGCTCCCTTTTTAAAGTTGGAATCTGTATTTGCGATATTCCAATAATAAGACGTTACTTCAAACACTGTTTTCTTTTGTTGGACACCATTGCACGAGTGATATAACAGTAGAGTATGTACTACAAAAATGTGTTACCACAACGCTGGAGCTCCTCTCCTCCGTTTAATAAACAAATCAAAAACAAATATATCTGGGGCAGCAAGTGGCGTTATTTCTACTAATACAGATTTCAGCTTTAACAACAACAAAAAACTCTATCACTAGCTATGTTTCCATGAACTTGTCCAGTGATTTTTTTTGTTGACATTTACAAAGTTTGCATGGAAAGTACAATTGCCTGCTTTTCTATTGAACTATCTTGTGTCACTGAAAACAGCTGGACGTAGTGACGTCACACGTTAAAATATTGTATAAAATAAGAATGTGAAATGTCTGAATAATAGTAGAGAGAATGATTTATTTCAGCTTTTATTTCTTTCATCACATTCCCAGTGGGTCAGAGGTTTACATACACTCAATTAGTATTTGGTAGCATTGCATTGCCACGTCGCAGTTGTAAATGAGAACTTGTTTTCAACTAGCCTACCTGGTTAAATAAAGGTGAAATAAAAATAATAATAATAAAGTAGTCCTCCTTGCTCACACACGCTTTTTCAGTTCTGCCCACAATTTTTCTATGGGATTGAGGTCGGGGCTTTGTGATGGCCACTCCAATAAGTTGACATTGTTGTCCTTAAGCCATTTTGCCACAACTTTGGAAGTATGCATGGGGTCATTGTTCATTTGGAAGACCCATTTATGACCAAGCTTTAACTTCCTGACTGATGTCTTTAGATGTTGCTTCAATATATCCACATAATTTTCCTCCCTCATGATGCCATCTATTTTGTGAAGTGCACCAGTCCCTCCTGCAGCAAAGCACCCCCACAACATGATGCTGCCACCCCTGTGCTTCACGGTTGGGATGGTGTTCTTTGGCTTGCAAGCCTCCCCCTTTTTCCTCCAAACATAACGATGGTCATTGTGGCCAAACAGTTCTATTTTTGTTTCATCAGACCAGAGGACATTTCTCCAAAAAGTACGATCTTTGTCCCCATGTGCAGTTGCAAACCGTAGTCTGGCATTTTTATGTGGTTTCTTCCTTTCTTCTTCATTGCTGAGCGGCCTTTCAGGTTATGTAGATATAGGACTTGTTTTACTGTGGATATAGATACTTTTGTACCTGTTTCCTCCAGCATCTTCACAAGGTCCCTTGCTGTTGTTCTGGGATTGATTTGCACTTTTCGCACCAAAGTGCATTCATCTCTCGGAGACAGAACACATCTACTTCCTGTGCGGTATGACGGCTGCGTGGTCCCATGGTGTTTATACTTGCGAACTATTGTTTGTACAGATGAACGTAGTACCTTCAGGCATATGGAAATTGCTCCCAAGGATGAACCAGCCTTGTGGAGGTCTACAAAAACTATTTCTGAGGTCTTGGCTGATTTCTTTTGATTTTCCCATGATGACAAGCAAAGAGGCATTGATTTTGAAGGTAGGCCTTGAAAAGCATCCACAGGTACACCTCCAATTGACTCAAATGATGTCAGTTAGCTTATCAGAAGCTTCATGACATAATTTTCCTGGAATTTTCCAAGCTGTTTAAAGGCACAGTCAACTTAGTGTATGTAAACTTTTGACCCACTGGAATTGTGATACAGTGGATTATAAGTGTAATAATCTGTTTGTAAACAATTGTTGTAAAAAATGACTTGTGTCATGCACAAAGTAGATGTCCTAACCAACTTTCCAAGACCATGTTAACAAGGAATTTGTGGAGTGGTTGAAAAACTAGTTTTATAGACTCCAGCCTAAGGGTATGTAAACTTCCAACTTCAGCTGTATCTGTTTCATGTCTCAGGTAGCCTTCAAGCGCTAGCATGGATGAAATGCAAGAATTGACAAATATTTGTCATAGGCCTATTGTAATTTTCATGTGCCTAAGCCTACTTATCGTCAGAGTCCGTTTCATGGTGAACCTTGCACTCATGGAATAAATCTGAAACCCTTTTTCAAATTGCGGACATTCTTGAAAGTCAAGACAATCCTTGCCCTGCAAAGAAACATTATTTTATTGGTGAGTAAATAGATTTTCCAAGCAGTAGGCATTTTCGTGATGACATCACGGGCCCGCAACTTCAAAATGATTCGACAATCACCATTTATTTGAAAAGCACTGTTTCCATCATACATTTTCTCAATAAAGGAAGTTTGACAAAAAGTACACCCCTGTCTAACGGATAAAATGATAGTCGATATTTCAAAAAATGTCTCCTACATCTGACGTGTCCGTTACATGGCTTATTGAGTCGAATAAACCTGGTTCAATGGAAACCTGCCTTCTCAGGATTGAAAGGCCAATTCACTGACACTGAATATAGTGTTGTGAATATTGACTGAGTAGCAATCAGAGGCAGTGGAAGGTTTTACTCACTGAAGTCTTTAACTCCACTCTCTCCTCACCATGTCCCCATCATTAACACACCGAGTGAAGAGTACCGACTCGAGACTATTATTTATCAATCATTATCGTGTGTGTGGAGGGAGGAAAGCCATTCCCTTCCCTGCTAGTTTCCACTGAGTATAGTACTCAATCACTGCCCTCCTAGTCACGGACACCAGAGAAAGGATCTCAAATCGCATCCTTTTCCCTATGTGGTGCACTACTTTTGACCAGCGCCAATAGGGTTCTGGTCAAAAGTAGTGCACTATGTAGAGAATAGGGTGCCATTTGGGGTGCAAGCCCAAATTATCAGCAGGAATTAAATTGGCTGCTGAACTACCACCACTCTGAACCATGAGAAAATACAGCTCCATCAGCTGACAAATGGGGATAGTTTTTCCCCCAAAATGACCGAGTATTATGAGGTTGTGGATGGATGGCTGACAAAAATAGGTCTGACATTAACAAGTTCTGTTTAACTTAAGGGGTTCATGCACCGATGAGAGGAGCTGCTCTGTCGATTTTGGATATTGTGTTCCACTTAAGCGGCCTGGGCTTTTCCTGAGTGGAGCACGGCACGCAGAACAGACTGAAACACTGAATCTACTTTCAGCTTTCAGGGGATTTCACGTTTTCTCGTGATTTATTAAATGAGAATATTGACTTGCATTGCACAATGATACAGTACATGCATTAAACTTTTTCACCTACTGTGAAGTCACAGGAACTTATGAACATATGGTACAAGCTGAGGAGCCTCGTTAAGACAAACAGAGTGTGGATTCTCTCTGTTTGTTTGTCATCACCTTCTCCTCTCTGTCTAGTAATGTTACACCTAACAGGGTCACAATCTGGGAGAATGTAGGTCAATATGTATGGGTCACACACACACACATGGGACATCTCTCTGTGCTGGGAGAGAGTGGAGAGAATGGAGATACTGGGACTTATTGTAACGCCTGTCGTAGGTGGAAGAAGGAGAGGACCAAGGTGCAGCGTGGTAAGTGTCCATGTTCATATTTATTATGACTCAGAACACTAAGACCAAAATAACAAAAATAGAACAACACGAAACAGTTCTGTCTGGTGCAGACACAGAGACAGAAAACAACTACCCACACCCATAGTGGGAAAACAGGCTGCCTAAGTATGGTTTCAATCAGAGACAACGATTGCCAACTGCCTCTGATTGGGAACCATACCAGGCCAAACACATAGAAATACAAAACCTAGACTACAAAACCTAGAATGCCCACCCCAACTCACGCCCTGACCAAACTAAAACAGAGACATAAAAAAGGAACTAAGGTCAGGACGTGACAGTACCCCCAAAGGTGCGGACTCTGGCCGCAAAACCTAAACCCATAGGGGAGGGTCTGGGTGGGCATCTGTCCGCGGTGGCGGCTCTGGAGCGGGACGTGGACCCCACTCCACCATAGTCTTGGCCCACTTAAGCGGCGCCTTTGGAGCGGCCTCGGACTGGGGACCCTTGCAGCAGGCCCCGAATAGGCGGCAGACTCCAGCAGTACCGGACAGGCGGGCGACTCTGGCAGCGCCGGAGTGAAGGGCGACTCTGGCAGGGCCGGAGTGAAGGGCGACTCTGGCAGGGCCGGAGTGAAGGGCGACTCTGGCAGGGCCGGAGTGAAGGGCGGCTCTGGCAGCGCCGGGGGGAAGGGCGGCTCTGGCAGCGCCGGAGTGAAGGGCGGCTCTGGCAGCGCCGGAGTGAAGGGCGGCTCTGGCAGCGCCGGAGTGACAGGAGGCTCTGGCAGCGCCGGAGTGAAGGGTGGCTCTGGCAGCTCCTGACTGACGGGCGGCTCTGGCAGCTCCTGACTGACGGGCGGCTCTGGCAGCCTCTGACTGTGGGGCGGCTCTGGCAGCTCCTGACTGACGGGCGGCTCTGGCAGCTCCTGACTGACGGGCGGCTCTGGCAGCCTCTGACAGGAGGGAGACTCTGGAAGTGCTGGACAGGAGGGAACCTCTGGAAGTGCTGGATAGGCAGGGGCACCTGGAGGGAGGAGACAGAGAGACAGCCTGGTGCGTGGGGCTGCCACAGGAGACCTGGTGCGTGGAGGAGGCACCGGATGGACCGGACCGTGGAGGCGCACTGGAGGTCTTGAGCACCGAGCCTGCACAACCTGTCCTGGCTGGATACCCCCGGTAGCCCGGCAAGTGCGGCGGGGTGGAACAGACCACACTGGGCTGTGCTGGCGAACCGGGGACACAATGCGTAGTGCTGGTGCCATATAACCCGGGTCGAGGAGACGCACTGGAGACCAGATGCGCTGAGCCGGCTTCATTCCTCCTGGCTTGATGCCCACTCTAGCACGGTCGATACGAGGAGCTGCCATGTAGCGCACCGGGCTATGCCTGCGCACTGGAGACACCGTGCGCCTCACGGCATAACACGGTGCCTGCCCGGTCAACCTCTCTCCACGGTAAGCCCTGGGAGTTGGCTCAGGTTTCCTACCTGACTTAGCCACAACCCCCGTGTGCCCCCCTCAAGGCATTTTTGGGGCTGCCTCTCGTCCCTGTTGCGCTGCCGTGCTAACTCCTCATATCTCCGACGCTCAGCTTTAGCTGCCTCCAGCTCTTCCCTGGGGCGTTGATATTCCCCAGCCTGTGCCCAGGGTCCCTTACCGTCCAAAATCTCCTCCCATGTACAGGAGTCCAGAACCCTTTGCTCCTGGTTACCACGCTGCTTGGTCCGGTTGTGTTGGGTAGTTCTGTAATGCCTGTCGGAGGTGGAAGAAGGAGAGGACCAAGGTGCAGCGTGGTAAGTGTTCATGTTCATATTTATTATAACACAGAACACTAAGACCAAAATAACAAAAATAGACCAACACGAAACAGTTCTGTCTGGTGCAGACACAGACACAGAGACAGAAAACAACTACCCACACCCATAGTGGGAAAACAGGCTGCCTAAGTATGGTTCTCAATCAGAGACAACGATTGCCAGCTGCCTCTGATTGGGAACCATACCAGGCCAAACACATAGAAATACAAAACCTAGACTACAAAACCTAGAATGCCCACCCCAACACACGTCCTGAGCAAACTAAAACAGAGACATAAAAAAGGAACTAAGGTCAGGACGTGACACTTATAGGATTGTCAGACTGGGTGTCAGCCCTGATGCCTCCACTTCTCCTTCTCCTATCCTATTCTCCCATCTCCCATCACTTCATCTCCCTCCAGCCATCTCAATCTATCTCAGCCCTATCACTGACATGGTTCTGCACTGCTCTGATCTACCTGTCTTTGTCTTGTTTGGATGGGGCTGATGCTATCCTAGCTCTGTGGGTAAAACTACACTGCGTCTGTCTGTCTCCAGAATCACAGTATAATAAGTGCCACAGTCTCACCCAGTAATTGTACAGAGAAAACACAGAGAAAATAACTAGTACTGTTTTAAATCATTTTCATTCACCCAAACGAACTAAACATAATAAAACATCCCCATAAAAATGTATACGTTTAAGCAAGAGAGATGTTTGTTTTGCACGGGCTGTGTCACAATCCACCTATGTCCACCTTCCGTATCTGTAGTAGAAAGTGGCAGAGCTACAGCCGCTGTTTGTCAGACCAGGCAACATCCCAGAAATCAGTTCTCGCGAAAACGTCTTTAGTTTTCAGAAGGATTTGGCCTAATAACTATTATAACCCAACTTTTGGAAAGGGGAGACGCTTACGAACGCGATAGTGTTTTCTGTTGTGTCACAGGACTTGTCTGAAAGTAACCCGGTACGGAGGTAGTTTTGTGGCCCCTTAAAAGGGGGTTAAATACAGTGAACGCCGAAAGTATTGGGACAGTGACAATTTTGTTTTTGTTTTGACTGTGTACTCCAGCACTTTGGATTTGAAATGATACAATGAAAGTGTAGACTGTCAGCTTCAATTTGAGGGTATTTTGACCCATATTGGATACCATACCCCCAAGACATGCTAACCTCTCACCAGTACATTAACAGGAGAGCTAAGCTTTTTCTTGTGGGTTTATTATATTTATGCCTCTGTAACTTTCTCACTTACCATTATTCATGATTCATTCAGGATTATCTGTAATCATGGTAGCATCCACATTCATGTAGAAGTGTTAAGAAACATATTTTATTCTTATTTGCAATAAAAGTGACTCCAAAATGACACAAGACATTTTCTACCATTCATTTCTATCGGGCACAAAATGATTTAAAACGCAACCAAACAAACAGCAAATGCATCCAAAAAGTTTGTGGAGTCACAAGCTTGATGTAAGCATTGTGTGTAAAAGGAATATGGGACCAAATGCTACACGTTTTACTACTTTAATACACATCTAAGTGAATTTGTCCCAATACCTTTGTTCCCCTAAAATGGGGTGTGACTATGGACAAAAAGTGCTGTAATTTCTAAACGGTTCACCCGATATGGATGAAAAGTTTACATTTTGCCCCTGAACCCCAGTCATTGGGTGAGTTCAAATCAAACGGGCTGGAGTACAGAACCAACAACAACAACAAAAAGCAAGAGAAAGACAGCAAGAGAACCAGTAATACCACAGAGAGAGAAACATTGAGGAGAGATGACATGAATGATAGTGGGATGATATAATAAGATGGCCTATAAGGTTGATATAGTTGTTATCAATGTGGACCAGCCTTGGTGTTATATTGTACCATCCTCTAGTCATCACAGGTACTTAACCCGGTCGTTACCGAACAACTCTCAGCCCTCCACTAAGAGATGTCATCTACCCAGCTCACCTAATGCCAAGAAACCCAATCAGATATCTGGGTTAACAAAACTCCACAAAGCTTCTACATTATGCTTACAGCGGCCTGGTATAACTCGATTACCCCCCAGTACAACATTTAAACCAGCCTAACCCTATCACCGTCCTGTCAGAGTCTGGCAGAGTAGCGGTGACACCCCACAGACAGAGGTAGTCCTAAGAGGCAGAACAGATGCCTGAACAAAGGAGGCCACTTGAGTTGAGTGTGTCTCTAAGTGGGAGGGGGATATTGCTATAACGCGATCCTCCAAATAGAGTCAGACGTGACAGGTAGTGAGTCACCATCTTCCTTCCCTCCCAGGTAGAATCCAACTCCCAAGGATGGAGGGAGGGGGAGGAATGGGCCTCGATCTCTGTTCTTACCTGTCCGTTCCTGCAGTCGACCACCTCGGTTTGGGATCAGCTTCAACGGTCTCTCATCTCCCCTCTATCTGTCAGGCTCCAGCATACGGTCTATGGGCTCCAGACATCACTACTCAGTTCAGCTCTGAACAAACAAATCGGACTTCGACCGACAGTTAACATGACAACGCATCTCTTGCTGATAGCAAGTCAGTGAAGCTCTGACTGGTTGGCTGAATTGTTTGCATATTTCTACTCTGTGGTCTGGTGACGGTTGAAAATATAAGAAAAAAAAGCATATGCCACCATAATCTCCTTTTTGAGTTCAGTTTTTTTGACCAATGTAGCTGTCTGCAGGGGTAGACCATCAATGATGACATTTGTCATGTTGGCCATGATTGTCAGTCCCATTTATTGTATGATAGAGCACCCAAAAACAACAGGAGAAAAACCAGAGAGAAACTGGACACTTGAAAAGAGATAAAAGTCGGAGTTTCCCTGCAGCTCGCCATCTCTTTGAGAGCACGACAGCCATTGCTGCCAAAGCAGTTGATCCCTGCCCAAACTGGACGGATACACAACACATGTACAGAGCATATGGAGGGAGATGCATGGAGCCATTATGTACTGATAGGCTAGCGATCACATGAAAAAAAAACAAAGATCTTAGATGAAGCCTATTACCGTACTTTATGGACCTTGAATAGGGCTTAGCAGACAACCAGCTGGCAATGTATGGCTTGTGTGTGTGTGTGTGTGTGTGTGTGTGTGTGTGTGTGTGTGTGTGTGTGTGTGTGTGTGTGTGTGTGTGTACCTCGGAGAAACAAAAACTTTTGATGCCTGCATCACAGCTCACTTTATGGACTGAGTTCATTGTCAGCTAGTCATTTTCTGACACTTTAACAGGAGAGTTGTAAGATGATGCACTGCCAAGCCACTGCCAGGTGAAAAGTGTGACGATTGGTTGTTGGCAGTCGCCTCGGCATCACAAAAGCTGGCCGCAGACCAGAGCTCCATGTGAAGCCATTCCTCATGAGGTGTGTGTGTGTGTGTGTGTGTGTGTGTGTGTGTGTGTGTGTGTGTGTGTGTGTGTGTGTGTGTGTGTGTGTGTGTGTGTGTGTGTGTGTGTGTGTGTGTGTGTGTGTGTGTGTGTGTGTGTGTGTGTGTGTGTGTGTGTGTGTGTGTATACGCATGCATGCGTGTCCATGCATGTGTGGGTGTTCATGGATGTTTTCCAATATACTGTTCTGAACTTCCTTCCCGGTAGGAGTGTGATCTGAAAGCTGAACTAACAGTATGGTAGTCCTCCACTCCATCCAACCCATACTAACACATACCCACCTACACACACAGAGCTACAACTGTGTTGCAAACATCGATTAAATCCCAAACATCGACTAAATCCCAAACATTGACTAAATGGAAATTTCAACAAGTTGGTGTTACATAAATAAACCCGTATGTTTGAATTAGATTGAAGATGAGTGTGTGTCTCCACAACATGTTTCTGACATTTGAAGAGGAATGTTGCCTGGTACTACAAAGTGAGGTGTCACCCAGAGATATTGCTTCAGATCACAGAGGACTGACAGAGGGAGAGCAACCTACAATCTGTCCTAGATATTCATCCGCTCAGGTTAACAGGGCTCAGTGTGTTCTTGCTTTGAGATGCACAGGAATCAGCGAAGCAAACAAAACCCTGCCAACATGAAGCACCAGACAAATAGCCTGTTAACCCATTTATCTCTGTAGAAGGCTACATTGGAGAGAGGTTGAGATATCAAAATATTTTGAAATTGGAGTTCTCAGTTATTCTATAGATACACAACACGACCGAAGGTATGTGGAAATCTGCTTGTCGAACATCTCCTTCCAAAATCATGAGCATTGATATGGAGTTGGTCCCCCCTTTGCTGCTATAACAGCCTCCACTCTTCTGGGAAGGCTTTCCGCTAAATGTTGGAACATTGTGAGCGGGCTTGATTCCTTTCAGCCACAAGAGCATTAGTGAAGTTGGGCACTGATGTTGGGCGATTAGGCCTAGCTCGGCATTCCAATTCATCCTAAAGGTGTTCAATGGGGTTGAGGTCAAAGCTCTCAAGCCAGTCAAGTTCTTCCACACTGGTCTCAACAAACCATCTGTATGGACTTTGCTTTGTGCACAGGGGCATTGTCATGCTTAAACAGGAAAGGGCCTGCACCAAACTGTTGCCACAAAGTTGGAAGCACAGAATCATCTAGAATAGCATTGCTTGCTGTAACGTTAAGATTTCCCTTCACTGGAACTAAGGGACCTAGCCCGAATCATGAAAAACAGCCCCAGACCATTATTCGTCCTCCACCAAACTTTACAGTCGGCACTATGCATTCGGACAGGTAGCGTTCTCCTAGCATACGCCAAACCCAGATTCGTCCGTTGGCCTGCCAGATGGTGAAGCGTGATTCATCACTCCAGAGAAAGCTTTTCCACTCAGTCCAATGGGGGCGAGCTTTTCACCACTCCAACCGACGGTTGGCATTGCACATGGTGATCTCGGCCATGGAAACCCATTTCACGAAGCACCCGACAAACAGTTCTGGTGTTGCCGTTAATTCCAGGGGCAGTTTGGAACGCTTAGAGTTGACCGGGGCAGCTCTACCAGGGCAGAAATTTGACAAACTAGCATGTTGGAAAGGTGGCACTCTATGACAGTTGAAAGTCACTTCAGCAATGCCATTCTACTGGCAATGTTTGTCTATGGAGATTGCATGGCCGCGTGCTCAGTTTTACACTCCTGTCAGCAACAGGTGTGGTTGACATAGCTGAATCCACTCATTTGTAGGGCTGTCCACATACTTTTGTATGTCTAGTGTGATTGTATGATGGACACGGTCCATTTTAATGTTCTGCGCTTGGTCTTCTAACACAAACAGAGAGGACTGTGTGTAGTTCTAATGAGCTGTCTGGGAGTCTATTTTCCGTTAACAATTACACCAATCTCCATTTAATCTGCTTAGAGAGCAACCAAATCAAACAATAGGGGTGCTCTACCGAGACCTTTTTATCGATTGAGTTTCAATTGTAAGTTTCAAGTTACATTTGTCACATGCACAAGTACAGTGAAATGCTTAACTTGGAAGCCCTAACCAACAGTTCAGTATTCAATATCGAATAGTATTACTAATATTTGCATTGTTGAAAAAAAATAGGATAAATAAGAAATGAGAGAATACGCTAAACACAGAGTCAGTACCACATGTACAATGTGCAAGGATACTGAGGTAGGTATGTACACGTAGGCAGGGATTAGGAGAAAGTGACTGGTAGCAGGATAAATAATATTACAAATAGAAAACAGTATGGCAGCAGCGTAGGTGGTGGGTGAGTGTGTGTGTGTGTAAGTGTGTCAGTGTAGGCGGATATACAGTGCATTTGGAAAGTACTCCGACCCCTTCAATTTTTCCACATTTTGTTAAGTTACAGCCTTGTTCTAAAATAGATTCAATTGATGAGGAAAACAATGAAATCTACACACAATACCCCATAATGACAATGTGACAATTTTTTGAAAGAAATACCTTATTTACATAAGTATTCAGACCATTTGTTATGAGACTCGAAATTGATCTCAGTTGCATCCTGTTTCCATTGATCATTCTTGAGATGTTTCCACAACTTAACTGGAGCCTACCTGTGGTAAATTCAACTGATTGGACATGATTTGGAAAGGCACACATTTGACGCCCGGCAAAACTGAGCAATCGGGGGAGAAGGGCCTTGTCAGGGAGGTGACCAAGAACCTGATGGTCACTCTGACAGAGTTCTTCTGTGGAGATGGGAGAACCTTCCAGATGGACAACCATCTCTACAGCACTCCGCCAATCAGGCCTTTATGGTAGAGTGGCCAGAAGGAAGCCACTCTTCAGTAAAAGGCACATGAAAGCCCACTTGGAGATTACCAAAAGGCACCTAAAAGACTCTCAGACCATGAGAAACAAGATTCTCTGATATGATGAAACCAAGATTAAACTCTTTGACCTGAATGCCAAACGTCACGTCTGGAGGAAACCAGACATCCCTATTGTGAAGCATGGTGGTGGCAGCAGCATCATGCTGTGAACAGATGAGCAGAGAAAAGTACAGAGAGATCCTTGATGAAGCATGGTGAAGCATCACCTGCTCCATAGCGCTCAGGACCTCAGACTGGGGGCGAAGGTTCACCTTTCAACAGGACAACGATCCCAAGCACACAGCCAAGACAACGCAGGAGTGGCTTCGGGACAAGTCTCCGAATGTCCATGAGTGGCCCAGCCAGAGCCCGGACTTGAACCCAATCAAACATCTTTTTAATTTTTTTATTTTACCTTTAGATTTTCTGGATTTTTGTTTTAGATTCCGTCTCTCACAGTTGAAGTGTACCTATGATAAAAATGACAGACCTCTACATGCTTTGTAAGTAGGAAAACCTGCAAAATCGGCAGTGTATCAAATACTTGTTCTCTCCAATGTAGATACTAATAGTAATGGCAATCAATAGTCAATGAACAGCAGCGTAATGGTAAGCATTTCAGTGTTAGTCTACACCTGTTATTTACAAATCGTGACAAATACAATTTGATTTGGTAATAATGAACCTAATCAATAATCATTTTAGCAGCAGCGTAGGTGTGAGGGGGAGCAGTAGTTGTTAACCATTTACTAGTCTTATAGCCAGGGGATAGAAGCTGTTTAGGGGTCTGTTGGTCTGAGCCTTGATGCACCGGTACCATCTGCCAGACTGGAGCATGGAGAACATGTCTCAGGAGGCTGGATCCTTCGGCAATTTTTCGGTCCTTTTCTCAGACACCGCCAGGCATGTATGGGGCGACAGGTAATAATAACACATTTTAGTACGCCTTCCAGGGTACTCAAGGACATCTTGCATTAAAAGATGGCCTATATAAAAGCAAGTGCAGCACATAAGATCATAAAATCAATTGCATCAATCAAAGTAACATTTCAATCAAAGAACAAGATGAAACAGGACAGATAAAAGGAGGATGGAGGGGTTGGGTAGAGTAGAGTATACAAACCTGGTTTAAGGTAAGGTTGTGGGTTCACATAGGTATACTGAGAATGCACAGAAGGGGGGGGGGTAGGACAGAGTCAATTATAGAACAAGGACTATAGGTTTTCGGCATCCTTGAAGAAGTCTGTTTTTAGGAGGTTTTTGAAAGTGTCTGCATGTTGTATGTGTGGGTGAGTGCATTCCAGAGCCTGGCTGGGCACCCATGGTGGAGAGGCGTAATGGGGGGGGACAAGGAGACCATCGGAGGAGGAGCGGAGGGAGAGGGAAGCTGCTTAGACAGGGAGAAGGTCTGAGAGGTAGGAGGGTGCCAGGTTGTGAACGGCTTTGTAGGTGAGGAGTGTCTTAAAGTGAATAAGGGATTGCACATGGAGCTATTGTAGATTGATGAGGATTAGTGTGATGTGTACCGTGGATTTGGTGTGGGTGAAGATTGTGGCAGTTGAAGTCTGTCGGTGAGTTTGGTGGGGATACCAGTGAGCAGTGTTGCAATAGTCCAAACAGGAAGTGACGAGGGCATGGATGAGGGTTTAGGTGCTGGAGTGTGAAGGTGAGGGGCGGAGCCTGGAGATATTGCAGAGGTGAAAGAACGCTGTCCTGGTGATGGTTTCTATGTGGGGTTCGAATGAGAGGGAACTGCACAGGAAGAAACAGCGGCTTGTGTTGACAGAGAGACTGGAAACTATCTATGGTGATGTTGAGCTGTTTGTAGAGAGGGGTAGCCTAGCGGTTAAGAGTGTAGGGCCGGTAACCAAAAGGTCGCTGGATTGAATCCCAAAGCTGACAAGGTGGGAAATCTGTTGACGTGATCGTAGTCCTTTACACTCGCGCGTGGCAGATTTTGGTAATAATAAGCGCCTAAATTGGAACGTCGTGGCTGTACAGTGACATGCTATACATCAGAGCGCTGCGCTTCACAGCGCTGTATGGGTTTTGACTGACAGCCATTCTGAACTTCAGTACCACGCACCACAAGAAGTTGCCTCTACCCCTCCCGATAATTGGGCAACCTTTCTAAATGTTTTGTTGTCTGAGTGAGGGAAATGCTACAGATTAAGATTACTATGCATTTTTAAAGAGGAGACGTCGAGGAATATAATAACCAAGCCAAACACCCCGCGAGTCCAAATGTGCACTTCACATTTCCAAATCATAAAACTCAAGTCGGCTTTGACAGAGCCAACGTTTATGATCACTATGTTTGATAAACCCTGGATTGTTCTGAACAGAACGAGGCTGTTTGTTTATTGTGAAAAAAATGTGCACCTGACTGCACTCATGACTCCTTTTGGTTCCGAACCCAAAATCTCTCTGAAATGCCTTGTGAAAGCCTAACAATGTAGGATCGTATTTTATAACTTAACTAGTCATGTTGGCAATAGAACAAGCTTTCAAATGATGCCCGCCTGACCCAGTTTGCGATTTATAATAGACCGTTTTTGGATTGAGTAAACAACAACCGTAATTGTTCCAAACGACACAACTACAAGTGGTGTGCTTGCTGTAGTTCCTCAACGGCACAGCTAGGAGAGCTCAAAAAAGTACTGTATTAGTTGAATACTCTTCTTTGAGTCATTAAAGCGCATTGAAATTGCTTAGGAACTGTGCACACTTTGGAGAGGTGTGTGGCACACTTGAGACCAGTTAGTCCCTCTCACTCAAACGCTTGTAATTTTTGTTGTCTTAAGTTGCACCTACCCCACATTTTCCAGGAATAGTCTTATCATGTTGCTGAATGTATGCAGAGTATTTTCAGATTACGTTATCAAAATATGAGGCAAAAAGTACAGTGAATGTAAAATGCACATAAAATCAACAGTTGAAATGTTTTTGGATTCAGTCTTGTGTCCAGGTGAACTGTTGTGTCTTCACCATTGGTCTGATCCTTTCTCCATCATCTCCAAACTGTTCCTTTTCACTTGCTACCTTATAGGCCAATTCCCGAGTGTAAAGGGTTAGGCAAGGTACTTATAACACTAATTGCTGCTGCGAGTCGCTCTGTCGATACCCATACAGGAAAAAGCACATTAATTACACATGTGGTCACGTGATCTTGCGTCAAGGTAACATGTTACAACCTGTAAAAGCAACGTGACAACATGAAACAGCGCATGTGAAAACATGAACTGGTGAAATACATGTGTCAAAAATGGGGGTGCAACATTTTAACGTGATAACATGAAGCTACATGTGACAACATTTCAACGTTTTTCACATATAAAACTGCTAATTCAATTTTCACATGCAAATGTTTTTCAATTGAAAATACAATTCCACATGTGAGAGTTAGATTTTTACTGAAAAGTTTTTCACAAGTGCAAATTAGATTTCAACATGTCACATATGAACGTTTTTTTTTTTTGGGGGGGGTGAGAAGATAGTGTTAACATAACAACTGACCTCACATGTGTCTCTTTTGTTTTCACATTTCAGCTCAAGATGTGAAAACAGCTATTTCACAGGTTCTTAAGGATCTGAGGGGCCATGCCAGATCATTTTAGCCTCCTGAGGGAGAAGAGGCACTGCCGTGCCTTCTTCATGATTGTTCTGGTGTGAGAGGAGCATGTTGCTTCCTCAGGTGATGTGGACATCGAGGAACTTAAAGTTCTTGACCCTCTCCACAGAGGCCCCGACGTTGTGGATGGGAGTGTGCAACCGCCCCTGTTGAAGTCCAAATGGTGTTTGTTGTTACTATTATTTTTTATCTTTCTTGTTTTTTTCTTCTTTTCAGTGTAGTCTGAAAACCCTTAAGGTTTTTCTTCTTTTGGTCTTTTTGTTAGGCTTGATTGGTCCACCTGTCTGAAGAGCAGAGGAGACTCAAGACAGACCATTTTAGAGAGGTGCACATAGAGAGAGAGGAGATGGAGGTATGAGAAGAGATGGAGGGATGGGAAAAGGTGGAGGGTGCAGAGCTTCAATTTGGAATTTTCATTAGAGCTAATCTGATAAATGAATAATCTAGACATCAATGGGAAGCTATGGAGAACATGCCCACTCCTTGTATCGCCGCCTAACCTCGACACAACCTCACCACTTTAACTCACCCTTTGTCTTACCACCCTTCATACCCCTACTCTCTCACCTAACTCCCTCCCCCCCTCTTTACTCCCTGGTCTATCCTCACATCCACCTCCTCAGAGACAGAGAGAGACATGGAGACAGGGTCAGGCCCCTCCCTCTCTAAGGAAATCCCAATCCCTTTTTTTTTGGCCCGCTGTAAGTGGGTAGCTGCCGACTGACAAACATGACGTCTAGCTGGCCTGTCACTGCGAGTGTGTGTGTGTATTTGCGTGTGATTTCTGACATGAATTACACTGTTAATATAAACATGGCTGCTTTCTAGTCGCCAGCGAAAGGAGGGCAAGCTTTTAAGAGATTACACGCCAGGTGCTGAACAGGAGGACAAGACAGAGCCAGTTACAGAGCTCTCCTGTCAGTGTTGAAGTTAGTTAAAGTGGATGTAACTGTTATATGAGATGAAAATATAAGGACATGTCTCATGTCTGGATGAGTCCCATTTCACGAGTCAGTTGTCATACAATGTTAGCCTACCATGTTAGCCTACGGATTAGCTTGGCAAATGAGATATGCTCACTAACAGGGATGTAAACAAGTTTGTGAACATGAACATTTTAGAGCAATAAGCTTTTTATGTGTATGGAAAATGTTTGGGATTTTTTTTTTTTATAGCTCATGACACATGGGATCGACACGTTACATGTTGCGTTTATATTTTTTTTCAGTGTATATAATATAGATTGAATTAATCATATCCCCATGAACATCAATCTCCAGCTTCCTTTCAAAGTCTGCTATCCAGAGCCTGTTTTCAGCCTTTCACTAAGAGCAGTGTATTGAGTCATGAAGTGTCCTCTTCACTCCAGTGATGTGACCTTTGGGTCATTTTATGATCTGCCTTTGCTCTCTCGTTCTCTCTCTCTCTGCCCTGTCCCTCTCCTTTATTCCTGCAGTGACCTGTGACCTCTGGGATGAGTTCTGCTGTCATGACTTCCTGTCACCTGTGAGGTATGCCAGGGGACGTGGTCAGGTTAGGGCATGGCCCCACAGGTGGATCCCCTTCCTGAACAAAGATCACTCTGCTCTTGTCAGGAATGTGACATGGAGGACGACCCGGTCTCTTCTGCCATCCCTCTCTCAACAGCAGTACCATTCAGAAGAGGTGAGGCATGGTGAGCCGTGGACGCTGCGCTGGTGTCATTAGCCCTGAGCTAAACGCAGGTTGGCATTTATTGTCATGAATCATGCCCTGAAGGCATCTCTGCAGAGTGGTCACTAGCTAGCACAGCCACAAAGTCGTAACATTTGATTTTAAACCTTACCACACCGCTAACCCTAATGCCGAACCCTAAATTCTTTTTTTGTTTTCATGAATTTTTACAACATAACCAACTTTTTCTTTGCAGCCTCCAGGGCAAGATTTGTGACAACAAATGTCAACCTGCGCGCTAAGCTGTCCTGCTATGACAACAAAAATATGAAATTGGTTTGCTCCCTCAGGCAGGCTTTATTGGATATCAATTATGTGGTTAATGTTACGTCAAACATATTTAATAAGGTAGGATATGCCTCCAACCCATTTCCACTCGTTGAATTTAAGACTTCAAGGCATCGGCGTAGTTAGGGGTGGGCTAGCGTAGTTAGGGGTGGGCTTCTAGGGCTGCAGCCCTGAGTGTTTTCAGTCCAGCCCCTAACCTTTTGATGGTCAAATAATTGTGAAATTGCGGCCTGTAAAAAATACCATGCAAACGCCTCGGAACAGGCAGGCAGGATGTTTGACTCTGCACACAGCAGTTTCTAAAGCCAGCATGGCATGTTGTATCTGTTTTCTTCCTATAAATTTGGCTCTAGCGTGTGAACGGCTTAGGCTATTAGCTATTATGACCCCAAAAATGAAAGCTAAGACCCCTAGGAACATACAGTATGTGTGCCTTCTGTTTCCCTCCACAACGTTCACAAGCCGTGCATAAGTCGTTAGAAGGGACTAAATTCATTAAATTGTGATAATCTTCCTATAAATTTGGCTCCAGCCTTGGAGCGGATCGGGCTACTAGCAATTATGACTCCATTCCTGAAAGTTAAGACATATCTTGTGTTCTAAGAAAGATGAACTACACAATGATTACCTGATGATCTTCCTTCTGCTTTCCTGAATATTCCAATACTTGTACGATGCATGTGAATCACTGCAAGGCATACTTAATTCAGACTTAAATTTGGCATGACCTGATATGACATATCTTTGTGTTCTTTATAAGGCCAGATTCAAAAGCGTCATAATTTTTCCTTCACAGCTTTGTTCCAGGGTCCTAAAATTGAAAATTGAAAAAATAAAATAAAAAGTTTGATGGTCCATTCTATCACTATTTGAAAAACAAATATGTGTTAACAGGGCAGAAAATATAGTACAGAACATGCACATATTAAGAGGGATGGACTGTACTTTCGGCATTGCAAAGGTCCGCCACATCTCTCCTTTGAAAGAAAACCGAGATTGGATTAATGATGATTTGTCTGACAACAATCGTATGCATGCTATTTTATTTTACTGAACTGTACACTCACCATACAGTTTATTAGGTACACCACTCCATTCACATTAACTGGATCACTTGAGTTGCGTGGCCTGGCTTGCTATATAAAGCAGGCAAGACAGGTATCCAGTTACCCTTTGATTAAACGCGAGACTGGGCAACATGAGTGACCTAAGCAACTGAGTGTGGTAGGATTGTCAGATCCAGTATCTCAGAAACAGCCACCCTCCTGGGGCTTTTCACGAATGGTAGTGTCTCGGGTTTACCGAGAACGGTGAGACAAACAAAGACACATCCAGCCAGTGGCAGTCCTGTGGGAGAAAACAGCTTATTGATGAGAGAGAGGTCGAAGGAGAATGGCAAGAATCATGCAAGCTAACAGGCGGGTCACAGACAGACACATAACGGCGCCGTGGGTGTGCAGAATGGCATCTTGAAACGCACACAAATCATGAATCCTTGACACGGATGGGCTATTGCAGCACACGACCACTCCAGGGTCCACTCCTATCAACTAAAAACAAGAAGAAGGCGGCTCCAGAGGGAACAACATCACCAACAACGGACAATCGAGGAGTGGAAAACAGCCTGGTCCAACGAATCAAGGTTCCGGTTGCATCATGCTGATGGCAGAGTAAGGATTTGGAGTAAATAGCATGAGTCCATGGACCCATCCTGCCTGGTGTCTAAGGTACAGGCTTGTGGTGGTGGCGTACTGCTGTCCAATCTGCAGCAACTGTGTGATGCCATTGCGTCAGCAAGGACCAATATCCCTGTGGAACGTTTCTGACTTGTAGAATCAATGCCCCTGAGAATTCAAGCTGTTCTGGGGGAAAAGGGGGTCCGACCCAGTACAAGTGGGTGGGGTTATATCCTTCCTGTTTTGCCCTGTCCGGGGATGTCCTCGGATGGGGCCACAGTGTCTCCTGACCCCTCCTGTCTCAGCCTCCTGTATTTATGCTGCAGTAGTTTATGTGTCGGGGGGCTGGGGTCAGTTTGTTATATCTGGAGTACTTCTCCTGTCCAATTCGGTGTCATGTGTGAATCTAAGTGTGCGTTCTCTAATTCTCTCCTTCTCTCTCTCTCTCTCGGAGGACCTGAGCCCTAGGACCATGCCCCAGGACTACCTGACATGATGACTCCTTGCTGTCCCCAGTCCACCTGGCCGTGCTGCTGCTCCAGTTTCAACTGACCTGAGCCCTAGGACCATGCCCCAGGACTACCTGACATGATGACTCCTTGCTGTCCCCAGTCCACCTGGCCGTGCTGCTGCTCCAGTTTCAACTGTTCTGCCTTATTATTATTCGACCATGCTGGTCATTTATGAACATTTGAACATCTTGGCCATGTTCTGTTATAATCTCTACCCGGCACAGCCAGAAGAGGACTGGCCACCCCACATAGCCTGGTTCCTCTCTAGGTTTATTCCTAGGTTTTGGCCTTTCTAGGGAGTTTTTCCTAACCACCATGCTTCTACACCTGCATTGCTTGCTGTTTGGGGTTTGAGGCTGGGCTTCTGTACAGCACTTTGAGATATCAGCTGATGTACGAAGGGCTATAAAAAAATAAATTTGATTTGATTTAGATGGGTGTACCTAATAAACTGGCCGGTGATTGTATATGAGAGAGAGAGAAGGCGAGCTTGGGTAAGAGTGTGATTCTTGAAGCAGTTTGTCTCATTGGACATGTCAGAAGCCCCGTTTATACCTGGTTCTAACATGTGTCCGTTGTCCTAATCTTGTCCCATTCTGATTGTGCTCAATTTTTTTGACATGTGTAGATGATTAAAAGACACATTGTGATTTGATTGTGATCAGACCTTCCTGACCACCTCCGGACGTAGTCAGTCACACATTGTTCCTGGATCTGCACAGTGAATCCATTTAAATCACAATTATCCTGTCCTCTACAATCATTGACAGGTTACGCCATTGATTTATGGCATCAATATGTGTCTTAAAATAAATAAATATGATTAAAATAAATAAATATGATGACTATCTGCATTTAGGATGTTGAAATTCCTTTTTTTCTGGGTGAAACCCCCAGACCCCCCTGTTAGGTTCCCCATCTTTGTGCTAAGCCCCCAATTACCTCAAATCCTAGCAATGCCGTTAACCGAATCAATGGGGTGTTCAGCAGACACACACACGCACCCGAGGGTGCCCCGTCTCTCCGCCTCTCTCCTCTAATGCCTCTAGCTAATCAGCTCTGTTAGCAAACAAGGCAGAGAGAGAATCACCAGCCTCTACGCTCCCTGTCTCACTCCAGGCCAGTGATATTAATGAAGATGAGCTAGTGTAGTGAGGAGGGCAAATAGGAGGACAAATTAGATTACAACACGACTACATAGCGGAGGGCAGAGGAGCGCCATAGATGAGTGAGCTCACATCACCCACTACTGCAACCTGGTGGAGAAACTATGCAACTGCCTGAGACAAGAAGAGAGCAGAAAGCATACAACACTTATGAATGTGCCTCTTGCCTTTGTGGCCAAAAAAAAGATACCACAGTCTGCAGGGAAGGGTAGACTATAAAGTAACTTTGGTCAGATATCTATTCTACAACAAGGTGTATTCTAATCGGTTGCGCTCAATCAGTGAGAAAGTCTACTGAGAAAGTCTACTACTGGAGGCACAACAGGGAGATTTGAGAAAGGAGTAATGGTGACATAACAGTGAGATCTGATCTGAGGATGGCTTTCCCGCAACTGGGGTGTCTCCACTGCACCTCACATAAACAAATCACAAGCATCAGCTCTCTGTCCCTCTGTCTCTCTCTCTGTGTGTGTGTGTGTGTGTGTGTGTGTGTGTGTCCAGATAAACGTTCCCCTGCTATCACCTGTCCTGCTGGCTCCATTGTGAGTGTAGTATGTATACATGGCTCGACTGCATGGCACTGAATGTGTGGGCAGTGGTGCCTGCCCTGCTCCACCAAACACAAGCGGAGAGGGGAGAGACTGGAAAAACACCATCTCACTCAGCAGCTACACACACACACACAGTCAGCCAGTCCCTTCCTTGATGTCGTACCACAGTAGTGTACAGTATGTGTAGCTGTGTGTGGGCATGATCTTAATGTGTGCGGAGACAATAGGCCATAAGAGGAGGGCTGTGTTGAGAGTTGTGTTCCAAATTGAGTAGTGGATGCCTGGCAGTCACAGACTGCACTAGGGCTCAGGGGCTCCAGGTACAAACCCCCAGAGAAATAATTTTCTCACGGTCTTAGGTCTTCACAAGTCTATGTAGAACACTGTCTTCTATGGGCTCTCTTCTGTAGTGGCTGATGAGCAGGGTTAGTTGGGATTCATCACTACCTTAACATCATCTCTAAGGTAGTCTTGCTTTCTTCTTCATGTGATACAAATATAGCCATGTATTTTTTCTATCGCTATTTGATTTGATTAGAATAAATTCCAAAGAACATTTTTTTAAATGTCAAATTCCTTTTCTGGAGTCTTTAAAAAATAATGTAATCTCCCCACCGATTCCATTAATCCCTAAGGAGTCTGGTGCACAACACGCTCCCTATTTCATAAAAACATCCGTTTATGAAGAATAAAATAAATGTACAGTTTCAAAGTGCTATTTGATCAGACATTTCCACGGTTCCCTTTGATTCTCATACACAACCACTCATGTTCCAAAGGTCATGTTCAGTAAATGAAAAGCTACACAGGAAGTTCATTAAAATTACAGTTCTAAATTCCAAATTCCACCACCAATGTGTTGTTCTTTCCCCTTAGTAAGTAAATATCAGTGGAGTTCATTAGTGGTCATGACTAAGTGGATTAGAGAGTGTGAAGGAATAAACACAGGCTCTTGTTAGTTCTGTGTTGGATTAATCAGGGAGAAAATGGCTGTATTATACTGCACATTACATAATGTTTAATTAGCAGGCTAGTTGGAGGGCAATTTGTAATTAGAACATGGCCTCGTCAGGAAAGGTCAAAAGCTGTTTGCCATGGCGCAGAGTTGGACTGTCTACTATGGAAAGGGTTGTGAATATTGAGCCGTTATTGGCTTTGATACTGAGCCATGTTCTGGGGCACAAACTCTCGATCTCTCTCTACTTTGCACACACATTAGTTCTAAAAAACACTATATGGAGTATACAGTTGCCATAAAATATAATGTTCTTTTCCATGGCCTTTCTAAATAATAGGTCTATTCAAACAAGGGGAAATAGTTACAAATTCTCCATTATGGCCTGGGGATGTGAACTACATCAAAATGCCAACCTGACAATCTAAAAATTGCCCTCTCTCTGTTCTCTGATCCAGAATGCAAAGGGAGAGAAAGTGACTGACTTGACATTAACATGGATGGACATTGTGACAGGGGACAGAGGGATGTGCTTGACATGACACACCCCGAGTCCCTCACACACACAGAGAAATATCACAAACACGAGACACAAACTCTCTCTCTCTCTCTCTCTCTCACACACACACACACACACACACACACACACACACACACACACACACACACACACACACACACACACACACACACACACACACACACACACACACACACACACACACACACACACACACACACACACACACACACACACACACACACACACACACACTAATTTGCCTCAAGATCTCCCCAATAACAAAGCTGCACTCTAACACAAGCTGATTCTCCAACTCCCTGGGAAGCTAGTCCATTTTTCCTGTTATTACTTACTATATTTTTCATTATTTTCCAGAGACAACAATAACCCTTAAATCAGGTTACGGCAATGGAAGGGAGAACAGCAGAGGATCTCTGACTTTATTAACCTGTCTCTTTCCATGAGGGAAGCAGTGACACAGAACCAACCAGCAGAGACTCACACTGCTCAGAGGGGGGGGGGGGGACAATAATGATTGTCTCAGAACAGGAGGAAGGAATGAGGAAGGGACTAAGGAAGACTGGAGGAAGGGAAATGAAAGGGAAATGAAATAAAAGGCCTTATGTGATGGGACAAGTGCAGGCGCTTCAAAGCCGTGAGATTGTCATCACTGCTTTGCAAATATACCAGTGATCCTGAGGGACCCATCCAACCAAATGCTCCATTTACAAGAGGAAGTGTGTGTGCCTTTGTAAATGTGCATGTGTGTGTGAGAAGCCCTGATCGTGACACTACAGATGGTAGACTAACTCAAGCGTAGTTCTGCACAATCTGAAAACCTCAATTTGGTTTCCAAGCATTGTGCAGTCAGTCACTAGACTGTACTTTCTCCCATTACTGTTAAATATTCATAACGGTTAACCCAGTAGGCTACGTACAGTACATCAGCAACACAGAGACGTTAACAGATGGAGATGGGGAAAGAGCAGCTGAACACTAAAGTGCTCCAAGTATCTTCTGCCAGTGTCTGCATGACAAAGACTATGTCCCAAATTGCACCCTTTTCCCTAAATAGTGGACTACTTTTGTCCAGGGCCCATAGGGCTCTGGTCAAAAGAAGTGTGCCATGTAGCGAATAAGATGCCATTTGGGACAGTGTACATCTAAAACATTCTGATTGGTGAGATTGTGGAAGGGGGGGGGGGGGGGGAGAGAAAAAAATCAAGATATGAAGACAAAAAAAAAGTAAGATTGATAGCCACTCGCAAAACCTAGTAAGCTTACAACATAAACCAAAGACAAGACAAATGGGTCTCTGTGAAAACTCGGAATCAATATCAAACACAACTGTCTTTGAAATTAAATCAACTGCAGTCTGAAAAACAAAAACTCAAAGACTGACCAAGCAATAATCTCAGGCTATATATATATATTATATAATTCGTCGAGCCTATCTGATATAAATATAGCCTTCGAGAAGAGGTCGGCCGAGGACAACCAAGGTCTTGTATTGGAACTGGACACCACCTCTGGCAGGGTTATATAGAGGGAGACCGGGGATCCTCATGTCAATACAGCTATGACCTTGTCATCACATTCTACTCATGCAGTCAGGCCTAAATATATATATTTTTAAAACACGTACTGAACGGAGAAGCTCAAGGAAAGGTTTAAAGCACCTAGCGTTTGATATAGCATCTCTAGATATCAAACAAGCAAACTTGGCATGCATTTTCTTTTATGTTTTTCAATTGCCAACGTTGAAGTAAATTGATTTAATGGTGGCCTACAAGACAGAATGTACTCTCTTCACTAGCAGGGCAAGAGCACAGTAGACTAAAGCCCCTGTAGCTCTGAACAGAAATACATTTTTAATTTCATCCACTGCTGACTGAAATAAAATGTGTACTGTGCGCCCTCGTGTGGCCACTAAAATACCTGCACATTCTGAGATTCTGTTTACTGTTGCGAGGCAACGAGAGAACGAAAGAAGACTTGTAAGCGATTGAATATTAGTTTGTATTTCGAAGGCTGGCTTGCTACGAAGTTGCACACTTACGTGGTGTCTCCCGTGTTCTCTCGAATTTACACGAACCAGGATGGCAGCGGCTAAGCAACCAAAAGAAAAGCACCCTGTGGATATTGTTCATCAGAACGCAATTCACGTCGAGACCATAAAGAAGGAGAATAGGAGCCAACGATTGTACACGCTATTTAGCATAAACCCGTACAAAAGACGTAAGCACATTCGACCGCCGTAGAAAGGTTTGTGTATTAATGTGAACGATGAGGAATTTCATGATGAATAACTACTGTAATTGATTTTGTGCAATATCTCCTACTGTGTCATAAACTGGTCACAAACTAGTATCATAGGAATGAAACCACTTCGAAAGCTTTAGCTATATACAAACTAAAAAAAAAAAAGACACCTAGCTATCACCACACTCCAATTACGAAATACAACCTCCTGAGTTGACAGCCTTTTATGCTTTGCCGACACCTCTCTGCTGTTTAAGATCACTCAGTTAGTAACATACTGCAAGGACAATACCAGGACGACAAGAGCTTCAACCAGAGGAGTCTGATCAACTCAGTTTAGGGCCACCCAACTTGTCCTGAAAACTTTTTCAGTCAGAGCGTCTGGATTATGGAACACCCTGCCAACCAGTGAGAGTATTTTTGCTAGCTTCAAGGTAGACCTGGAAAAGTGTCTAGTGTAAAAACCAGTCATGTGAAGATTAAGGCATTATGTTACTTAAAATGTCAGATACTGTAGGACCAAAGGAATTTAAACTCTGAACTGGTATCGTTATATTGTATATTTTTGCCTGTTTTGATTTGTTTTACATATAGAGATATCTTCAGCGTTATATTGTAATGATGTATTGAAGTATATAGTTTTCTGTCCAGAACTACATATATCAGCTATCTAGCTAAATCTCTGACAAATAAACCAATAGTCATCTTCTTTTATTTCTCAGTTCATGTTTTGACTGACAAGCCTATGGCCAGCCCCACCCACGACAACATAGAGGAGGATCGTAAGTATAATGGCTAGCTTTTCAATATTATCAGATGTTGGCCGGTCTCTTAGATTATATTCCCCCCCCAGCTGCTTTCCTGAAGATCATCCACAGGGCTTGTTTGGAACCAACCAAGAAATACACTCACCCCCAAACTGAGAGCCAAGAGATAGGCTGGACATCCAGACCTCTGGTAAGAACTCCCACTCTGTGAGTGATTATGAGAATAGGTTTCAAAGTTGTGTCCCCTTCTTTAGTGTCCTTAGCCTGCTCTGGCATTCCTACAATCACATTTTTCCTAAAATAGCTTTTTTTTTGCCCTGTCAAGATTGTTTCAGATCGCAGTGATAGGAGACTGAACTGGCCACGGCAGAACTCTGAGATCACCAAGTACATGGATGCAGCATGGCGTCTGAAAGAACAGACACAGAACCTGGGCTAGATCTCCGGCCTACTACAAGCCTCAATTTGGATAAACTACTGGATCATTGGCCTCTTTGCTGGATATCAATTGAGAAATATTAAATGGAGAATATTGCTTTACTGTCCCAAGCAAACAACTGGTTGCAGACAGACCTACTGTATAATGTCAAACACCATAACGTCTTTCAGAAAATAAATATTGAACTAGTACAAATCATTTGTCAAAAAGAAACAGGAGCAGGTATAGCCTGGTCCCAGGTCTGTTTGTGCCCTTGCCATCTCCATTGTGGTCATTATTGTCAAGCCAAAAATGACACCGCATGACAATGAGTTTGTATAATACCACAGAAAGGCACTCAAATCCGATTTTATTTGTCAAATGCATTGAATACAACAGGTGTAGGTAGAACTTCCCATGAAATGCTTACTTACAAGCCCTTTACCAACAATGCAGTTCAAGAAAGCTTTAAGAAAATATTTACTAAATAAACTAAAGTAAAACAATATATATAATCAAGAAACTTACATAATAGCAAGGCTATATACAGGGGGTATGCATCGTTAATAGACAGTGAGTAGCAACAGTGTAAAAACAAATATAAATAGTCTGGGTAGTATTTGATTTTTTTGTTCAGCAATCGTATGGCTTGGGGGTAGAAGCTGTTAAGGAACTTTTTGGTCCTAGACTTGGCACACTGTTACTGCTTGCTATGCAGTAGCAGAGAGAACAGTCTATGACTGGAGTCTGACAATTTTTGGGGATTTCCTCTGACACCGCCTAGTATATAGGTCCTGGATGTCAGGAAGCTTGGGCCCAGTGATGTTCTGGGCCTTACGGTCAGATGCCGAGCAGTTGCCATATCAGGCGGTGATGCAACCGGTCAGGATGCTCTCGCTGTAGCCGTAGAACGTCTTGAGGATCTGGGGACCCATGCCAAATCTTTTCAGTCTCCTGAGGGGAAAAAGTTGTTGCCGTGCCCTCTTCACAACTGTCTTAGTGTGTTTGGACCATGATAGTTTGTTTGTGATATGGACACCAAAAAAACTTGAACTCTCCACCTGCTCCACTTCAGCCCTGTCGATGTTAACGAGGCCCTGTTCGGACCTCCTTTTCCTATTGTCCACGATCATCTCCTTGGTCTTACTGCCAGTGAGGGAGGGTCTGTTGTCCTGGCATCACACTGCCAGATCTCTGACCTGTTGGTGATCAGGCCTACCACTGTTGTGTCGTCAGCAAACTTAATGTCTTGGAGTCGTGCTTGGCCACACAGTCGTGGGTGAACAAGGAGTACAGAAGGGGCCCCTGTGTTCAGGATCAGCGTGGGGGCTATCCGTCAGGAAGTCCAGGATCTAGTTGCAGAGGGAGGTGTTTAGTCCCAGGGTCCTTAATTTAGTGACAAGCTTTGTGGGTACTATGGTATTGAACACTGAGCTGTAGTCAATGAACAGCATTCTCACATAGGTGTTCCTTTTGTCCAGGTGGGAAAGGGCAGTGTGGAGTGCGATTGCATCATCTGTGGATCTGTTGTGGCGGTATGCGAATTGGGTCTAAGGTTTCCGGCATGATGGTGTTGATGTGAGCCATGACCAGCCTTTCAAAGCACTTCATGGCTACCGACGTGAGTGCTACGGGGCGGTAATCATTTAGGCAGGTTATCTTCGCTTTCTGGGGTACAGGGAATATGGTGGTCTGTGTGAAACATGTAGGTATTACAGACAGTCAGGGGAGGCTGAAAATGGCAGAGAAGACACTTGCCTGCCAGTTGGTCAGCGCATTATTTGAGTAATCCGCCTGGCACCGTGACTTTGTGAATGCCGACCTGTTTATAAGGGCCGGACCCTTTTTCCCAATTTTCACCTAAAAAATGACAACACACACCGATCCCATAGAGGTTGAATGTCTTCCTCACATTGGCTACGGAGAGCGTGATCACACAGTCATTCGGGACAGCTGGTGCTCTCATGCATGCTTCAGTGTAGGATTCAATCTTAGTCCTGTATTGACGCTTTGCCTGTTTGAGGGCACAGTGGGATTTATTATAAGCGTCCAGATTAGTGTCCCCCTCCTTGAAAGCGGCAGCTCTAGCCTTTAGCTCGGTGCGGATGTTGCTTCTAATCCATGGCTTCTGGTCAGGATATGTACATACGGTCACGGTGGGGACGACGTCGTCGCTGCACTTATTGATGAAGCCAGTGACTGAGGTTGTATACTCCTCAGGCTAAACCAGGGGTTATTCTTGTGCCAAATAAAAAAAAGTTCAGATTTAACATTTACCCAGATCTATAGAAAGTAACACATTGGCCCATCACATATTAATACTATTGATAGATGTTAAAGGCCAAACATGACAGCTGTTCAATATTACAAAATGTCATGTCATTAGGGGTAGTGAATCAGTGTCAATTCGCAGACTTGAAAAATTGCAGATTTTGCTAAGTAATATAAGTATTAACAAAAACTAAATGACAGCATACATTTATTGAAGTGGCTTGATCATTGTAATCACTATCAGAAAATAGCATCACAAACTTACACGAGATACAACAATGTATAAAGATTTATTTTAAAATAAACTTCTTTTTTTTTACATGCAGTAATAAAATAAACAAAATGTATTTGTCTTTTCATGTCCAAATTCATGTTTGGGGCTTTAAACCACCCCTCTGCAGAGGGAGTGTAGGAGGGCAGCTATTGAATTTGGTGTATATGGTACGGTTCCGCTCAGTCAGGTTGTGCACAAGGTGACATTCCAAAGCTCACATGCAGCCAAGTCCACATCTAGCCTCAGCTATATTCTAGGAAAGATGCAAGTGGACATCTTGGGTCATGGTGACACAAATTCCTTCATATCAGTCCACTGCCCCAAGGGCTCAATAACAGTTGGTGTGTGTAATTAAGTATAGAAAGAGAGCACTTCTCTTTAATATATGCGCTGGGATGCAATGTGTGTAACCCAAGACTGATGACGAGGTGCAAACCTGTCTGATGTCATAGACCGAGGGACCAATCAAACTGCAGGACCTTCAGCACTCAACTCATTAGGAGCGACCCTTCATCTTGCGTGCATTCTTGCCCGGTCGTTTCTGAAGAATCACAAAACATATTAGAAAAGGAGCAAAATTACAAAACAACTACAATTTCAAATAACATAACAGGGAAACATGTAATTAAACAATTATTTATTACTTTATTTCAAAATGTGATCAATGACGTCCGTCAGTCACTTACAGTCCCTCCTTTGGAGGGGCCCCTTCCTCCTTTTCCTCCAGGTCCCGCTTTGCCTCCTTTCCCTCCCTTTCCTCCTTTCCCATGAGCCACCTTGGCACGAAACCCTGACACATCATTATGACTGTCCTTGGTGTTCCACTTGGTTCCACTCTTCTTTCCGCCAAAGCCAAACCTCTGGTCCTTATACTTCCTCTTAGCATTGGGGCTGTCAAGTCAGAGGTTTGAGTCAAGGTACAGTACACACAAATGGGTTGTAAAAAGCACTGAATACAAATGAGTATCGGTAGGTAGTGGAGAATAAGCACTGTGCACAACATTCACATCTGTGTGTGGCGTCTTACCCTTTTTTGTTCATGGCTTTTTTATCAGGTGTTTGGCCTCCTGCTGTTTTCCCTGATCCCCCTTTAGCTGGAGCTCCTCCTTTAGCCGTCTTCTGATCTCCTTCCAGGAAGTCCAGTTTGTCAGTCATGCCTACGAGAGAGGAGGGTGTTTAAACGTCATGAATCACATTGGGCAGTTTTAGCAGATGCTGTCAACCAGAGCCACTTACCAACAACAAGTGTGAACAAGTTGGGTTGTAGGCCACAACACGTAGAACTGAGGACCTACCTTTTTGATACTTCTTCACAGCATACATCATGGCCTTCTTCTCCTTCTGTCTCTTCTGAATAACCTCCACTTGCACCTACAGGACAGATTTCATATGACCACTTGTACCAAGATGACATAATAAAAAGTTACATGCCAGTGAGACCACCACTGCTGTCCTTTAAGGAAAAAGAGATGGGAGGAGAGGATACAGACCTTCTTGCCATACTTCCTCTGTTCTCTTAGTTTCTTGGCTTTTTCTGACTTCTCCATCATTGTCTGCTTCATGATGAGTTTCTTCCTGATCTGTGGGAAAAGACAACGGATCGCATTATTCATGACCACACCAGTGTTTCAGTACCAGTAAAATGCCAGAATTTGCTGGACAAATGTGAGATTCAACAGCCATACCAATAGAAATCCATTTGAATGCCTCCACGTGTAAGATAATGTTTTATTAGGAGTTCCCGCTGGTGATTTATTGACACGACACCACTATGGAAGTGATTGCACTAATAATGCAAGAATGATAGCCCACCATGGGTACGTTAGCACCTTGCATAAAGCACATCTCCCTCTGTCCATCTGGCTAGTCAATATCCGCTGTTTCAGTGTCAATTTATTTTTTCAACTTGTGCCTTTATCCTTGTGAAAGTAGCTAGTTAGCTAGCTTGATTTGCATTTCTTACATTTTTTCTTCTTCTTTTAAACGGCCAACTACTCGACCAGACATTAGATTAGTGGTGGTGGACTTGTATGACACGTCTCACCTGTATGCATAAAGTTATGTCCGTCATAGTCTCACTGGTGCAGGAAACTTTGTGGGCCAGTACCATGATACAATGCTGCTAGTTGGCAAGCGAGAGCTCAAGACAGACTGGCAGATTAGAGATTATGCGATAACAAGACAACCTGAACCAACCTCCATGCATAGCCAATGTGATTTAAAGAGGCTATTGATTTTTGTCAGGATACTTTGTCAAATAATGTTTATAAGCATTAAAACAATTATATATCTGCCATAAACAAGCAATCACGGAAAAGTAAAACAACTCTTTTTATAACAGTTTTGGTGTCAGAGATCTACCCATACCCAATGCAATTAAGTCACATAGACATGGCAAGATATCTCTGGGTCTAAGGCTTCGTCAGGGCATCCTACCTTCTGCATTTGCTGGTCTGACTTGGCCATCTCTGCAAAGTAGTCCTCAGGTCTCTTGGTGGCTATCTTAAGCGTCAGGAGCCGGGGCATCGCCTCCAGAACAGCGGCTTGAGCTTGGCGGTAGCTGGAGGACATCACCGTAAGAGAGGATGTGTTACAATTGCCATAGCTTAAAGAGCATAATATTACAAGAAAGTCTCTCTTCAGTATGATACGAATGGATTTTTTTATTTATTTAACTTGGCAAGTCAGTTAAGAACAAATTCTTAATTACAATGACTGCCTACACTCGCCAAACCCTAACCAGGACGACGCTGGGCCAATTGTGCACCGCCCTATGGGACTCCCGATCACGGCTGGTTGTGATACAGCCCGGGATCGTACCAGGGTCTGTAGTGACGGCTCTAGCACTGTGATGCTGCGTCACTCGGGAGCCCCACACCCATGTATTCAACACCCATGTATCGGGGCAATACACTCACAAGAACATCTCTCTCTGGAAGTCGTCATCCGGGTTGAGGTCTCCGCTAGCCTTGTTGTCAAGTCTGCCCTCGGACTTGGCAACGATGTCATCAGCTGGGAGATTGACCATGTCCAGCCTCTCTACCCAGGGTAGTGTGTTCTTACGGAAGTCGGCGAGGCACTGTTTCAAACCCTCCTGTACACAACCATGAAGAAAATAAATATTAGAAAAGCCACCTGTGATTCACATACTAGACAGGGCAACACCAATTTGGTAACTTCTGGTAGATTAACAAAAATCGCAGCACATTTTTGGACTCATTCAGCAGTTTTAACTGATTAAGTACAATACCATTGGAAACAAATGTTGAAAGTTACTTATATTCCTAAAACTTACAACAATACTAATCACGTTTTTTTTTAAAGACGGTGCTGCAGTTTGATTATAGTGGGTCGCCAACGCAGTAAGTGTAACACTTGTTAATCACTAGGGTTTCTGTTAGCCAGTAATTGCCGGCTTTGGGCAACAACAACAAAAAAGCCCCTAAACAAAATAAGAACTGTCGCAGGTCAATTGTCAGGGAGAAAAAATCCCATTGCAAAATAAAGCTTTTTGGCCTATTCATTGAAGGAAATACCAGTTGATTAGGACTGTAACGGTACATACAGTGGGGCAAAAAAGTATTTAGTCAGCCACCAATTGTGCAAGTTCTCCCACTTAAAAAGATGAAAGAGGCCTGTAATTTTCATCATAGGTACACTTCAACTATGACACTCAAAATGAGAAAAGAAATCCAGAAAATCACACTGTAGAATTTTTTATGAATTTATTTGCAAATTGAGACAGCTGCACCACTTGGGAGCCCCAAAACTAACCATAATCTCTATGGGGGTGCCACAGGGTTCAATTCTCGGGACGACTCTTCTCTCTGTATATATCAATGATGTCGCTCTTGCTGTGGGTTTCTTTGATTTACTTCTACACAGACGACACCATTCTGTATACATCTGGCCCTTCTTTGGACACTTATCAAACCTCCAAATGAGCTTCAATGCCATACAACTCTCCTTCCGTGGCCTCGCAACTGCTCTTAAATGCTAGTAAAACGAATGCATGCTCTTCAACCGATTGCTGCCTGCACCCACCCGTCACTACTCTGGACGGTTCTGACTTAGAATATGTGGACAAATATAAATACCTAACTCTCCTTCCAGACTCACATTAAACCTGTTTGGGATAGGGGGAATTTTCACATTTGGATGAAAAGTGTGCCCAGAGTAAACTGCATGCTACTCAGTCCCAGTTGCTACTATATGCATATTATTAGTAGATTTGGACAGAAAACACTCTGAAGTTTCTAAAACTGTTTGAATGATGTATGTGAGTAAAACAGAACTCATATGTCAGGCGAAAACCGGAGAAATATCCAACCAGGAAGTGGGGAATCTGAGGTTTGTTGTTTTTCAAAGCTTGGCCTATCAAAAACAGTGTCTATGGGGTCAAATTGCACTTCATAAGGCTTGCACTAGATGTCAAACGTCTTTAGAAACTTGTTTGAGGCTTCTACTGTAAAGGAGGGGCTCATAAGGGCTCATTGAGTCAGTGGTCTGGCAGAGTGCCGCATACTCGTGATGCTCGTTCACGTGAGAGGTAGCCCTCGTTCCAATGCTTTTCTACAGACAAAGGAATTCTCCGGTTGGAACATTATTGAAAATGTATGTTAAAAACATCCTAAAGATTGATTCTATACATCGTTTGACATGTTTCTACGGACTCAAACGGAACTTTTGGACTTTGTCTGGACCTAGGGCTCGCGTCTCATGAAAATGGATTACTGGGCTGAACGCGCTAACAACAAGGAGGAATTTGGATATAAATGATGAATTTTATTGAACAAAT
Source organism: Oncorhynchus masou masou (assembly GCF_036934945.1). Taxonomy (NCBI): domain Eukaryota; kingdom Metazoa; phylum Chordata; class Actinopteri; order Salmoniformes; family Salmonidae; genus Oncorhynchus; species Oncorhynchus masou. The sequence goes on along the minus strand of NC_088226.1, from coordinate 33,851,399 downwards.
CAAGCATTTATTGTGGAACTGGGATTCCTGGGAGTGCATCACGATGAATATCAGAGTTAAGTGAATATTTATAATGCTATTTCTGACTAATGTTGACTCCAACATGGCGGATATTTTTTGGGCTGATTTGGTCTCTGAGCGCCGTACTCAGATTATTGAATGGTGTGGTTTTTCCGTAAAGTTTTTTTTGAAATCTGACAGTGGTTGCAATTAAGGAGAAGTATATCTTTAATTCCGCGAATAACACTTGTATCTTTTATTAATGTTTCATGAGTATTTCTGGAAATTGATGTGGCTCGCTGCAAAATCACAGGATGTTTTGGAAGCAAAACATTACTGAACGTAACATGCCAATGTAAACTGAGATTTGTGGATATAAATATGCACTTTATCGAACAAAACATACATGTATTGTGTAACATTATGTCCTACGAGTGTCATCTGATGAAGATCATCAAAGGTCAGTGATTCATTTTATCTATATTTCTGCTTTTTGTGACTCCTATCTTTGGCTGGAAAAATGGCTGTGTGTGTTTGTGACTTGGCTCTGACCTAACATAATCATATGCTGTGCTTTCGCTGTAAAGCCTTTTTGAAATAGGACACGATGGGTAGATTAACAATAAGTTTCTTTCATTTGGTGTATTGCACTTGTTAAGCATCTCCAATCCCAAATTAAATCTAGAATCGTCTTCCTATTTCCCAACAAAGCCTCCTTCACCCATGCTGCCAAACATACCCTCGTAAAACTGCCTATCCTACCGATCCTTGACTTGGGCAATGTCATTTACAAAATAGCCTCCAACACTCTACACAGCAAACTGGGTGAAGTGTATCACAGTGCCATCCGTTTTGTCACCAAAGCCCCATATACTACCCACCACTGCGACCTGTATGCTCTTGTTGGCTGGCCCTCGCTACAAATCCGTCGCCAAACCCACTGGCTCCAGGTCATCTATAAGTCTTTGCTAGGTAAAGCTCCGCCTTATCTCAGCTCACCATGGCAACACACACCCGAAGCACACGCTCCAGCAGGTATATCTCACTGGTCATCTCCAAAGCCAAAACCTAATTTGGCCACATTTCCTTACAGTTCTCTGCTGCCAATGACGAACGAATTGCAAAAAATAAATAAACATACATATATATATATACATACACACATATATGTTTTTTTTTAAATCACTGAAGTTGGGGACTTGTATCTCCATCACTAACTTTAAGCGTCAGCTATCAGAGCAGCCAACCGATCACTGCAGCTGTACACAGCCATCATCCAACCAACTACCTACCTCATCCCCATATTTGTTCTTGTTTTTCTGCTCTTTTGCACACCAGTATTTCTACTTGCACATCCTCATCTGCACATATATCACTCCAGTGTAAATGGCTAAATTGTGATTACTTCACCACTTCACCATTACTTCACCACTATTGGCCTATTTATTGCCTTACCTTCTTACTTAATCTCCTCACACTGTATACATGCTTTTCTATTGTGTTATTGACTGTATGTTTGTGTAACTCCGTTGTTTTTGTCGCACTGTTTTGCTTTATCTTGGCCAAGTCGCAATTGTAAATGAGAATTTGTTCTCAACTGGCCTACCTGGTTAAAATAATAGTGAAATAAAAAAAATAGAATACAAACAGTGACAACGGTTGGCTGTTATCAAAGTGATACATTTGACAGTCAAATTTGTGTATTGGTGTGTGGCAAATTTTATGGAGACCTACCCGAATTATTCGCGCCATATGAAAAAGAAAATTATAGCTGCATTCTAAGTCCTGCAACCCCAAGAGTGTATGACACAAATCAAAGACATTTATCCGTTTAAGCAATTGATAGTGTAATGTTGACAATAAACCTCTATAATAACAGTATGTAATCCCCCCCCCCAATCAGCGTGTGTAATGTAGTAACTGACACACTGTCCACATCATGGGGTAACGTAATATAAATGAGAGTAAAACAGTTCAATAGCTTAATGTAGGATGATAGTAAAAATGAAGCAAACTCAGACATTTCCAATAATCATATATCTCACCCGTTTAACCATTTAGAGAGTTTAAAATGATGCTGAACAGTTTAACCAGGCTTAACGATTATAGCCTACATAGGACGTCAGTCTTTGGAAACAATGGTGGGTTGCGCATGTCAACACTCACCACATTGTTGACAATCTTCTTCGGTTCATGTGTTGTAAAGTTCAGTCCAGGCTTTAACAAACCTTTTGCAAATGCATCTTGAAGCTAATGAAAAAGAAACACAGCAAATGAAAGCTTTTTATAACCTAGCTAAAGTAAAGTTAGCAAAGACATCGCTAACTAACGTTAACTAATATTTAACTTCGCTAATGTTAGCTAGCTACCAAGCACCACGCTATAGAATATCCAGTTACCTCTCCGTCAGATAATTCGCTGTCATCCTCCTCAGACGTCTCACCTAACTGCTCGTCATCTTCGTTAATAGCCATGGTATTGTTAACGAGAATCATTGGATACAGTTATTTGATGTAAAAGCGGTGCTCACATGGAGCGGTTCACGTGGGAAGGAAGTGGCGGCTTTAACAGTCCTCCGGAAATATCTTCCGGGGAAACACTCAGCCCGAATAGATCAAAGGTTCCTACACGCGACGTTTCTTTTTGCAGTATTTACAGTTTTCCTGGATTACAACTCATGGAGAAAAAAAAGACCAGAAGAGTCAGGACAAAACAAACATATTCAATTTATATTGATATGGGTGTATGCTTTAATCATTTATATTCTTTGTTTATTATGTAATTACGCATTGTATGAATGCTTTTCCATAGTGATAGAATGTAACAATAACATTCTATTCATATTATATTATATTCCACGCCTCGGAAAAAACAAAGCATGTTAGTCTCTGAATGTATCAATGATTAAAAAATAAATAATGAATAAGGAGTTGTGAGGAATCAACCATTTTTTCCCCAATAAAGGTAAGTAGCTTAGTTAAATAAGAATAATTACTTTTCAAAGTTGAATGTATGGTTCCAGGTAAGGCTATAAAAATGTGCCTATTGTAGATCAGGAGTTGTAGATGTAAATGTACAGGTCCAATAGCGCAATTTCAGATCAAAGTGAAAAGGATCAATATGGTCTTCAATAATTTAATTAGTGTCCTTAAGAGTTTTGCTTGCCCTATTTTAAAGATCAAAACCCTTCTGAATTAGTTTTTTCTTCTTCTGTCCTTTCACTGACAGATTTTAGTCTGCAGCTTTGATTTGACAACACTCTGATGTCTGCAGTGGTGGCCCAGTGCCACTACAGCTTTGGTTTGCAGAGGGGCGTGGCCAATAACCTGTTCTACTTTGATGAGCAGACTGTCATCTTCCCATCCGGGAACAACTGTGTTCGTTATAACATTGATCAGAAATGGCAGAGGTTCATCCCAGGTATCTGCATGCTCACATTTCAGGAGTACAACAATATGGCTAGGGTCAGGGTGTGTTATAGTTGTTTAGTGTCTCTGACACTATATCACTTTCTCTGAAATCTATTCATAGACTAATTTAAACCTGGCATACTTTTTGTTGTTGTTGCTGTTAACAACCTGTTAAAGATATCCAACTTCCAGTTATGTTGTCTTTGTGATTCATCTTTGATTTTGCTCCTTAGGTTTGGAGAGGAGTCAGGGAATGTATGCCCTGGCCATCAGCTCAAACCGCCGCTACCTGGCGGTGTCGGAGCGTGGAGAGAGGGCCACCATTACGGTGTACGACCTGCAGCACGAGCAGAGCCGGAAGAGGAAGGTGCTGAATGGAGGGGACATCCATGTCCAGGAGTTTGTCTCCATGGCCTTCTCCACCGACTCCAAGTACTTCATTGGCCAATCAGGAGCGCCAGACTACACCCTCTTCTACTGGATGTGGGAGAAGCAGAAGGTCATGGCCATGGTGAAGACCACTGTGGCCACTAATCCAGTCAACCAGGTGATGTCGGACTGCTCTCTTGTTATTGGGGCCAGGGAAGAGTCCTTGGCAAGGAAATGGTGATGTGGAATGGTCCGCGTGTTCATTCAAAATTGCAGTGTTATTTTTCCATAGATAAGGCAGGGTTTCCCAACATGCAACCCCCCCCCCCCTCCCCCCAGTGCATGTTGTAATTTTCCCCCTAGCACTGCACAGCTGATTCAAATAACAAACTCATCGTCAAGCTTTGATTATTTGAATCAGATGTGTAGTGCTAGGGCAAAAAAACAAAACGTGCACCCAGGGAAGGCCCCAGCACCGACATTGGGAAACCCTAAGGTAAGGCTCCAAATCGCATTCCGGATCCTTGCTCCTTACTCTGTTATAGTATTCACTCTGTAGCTGATCTCACACATACTTATTTACTTTCAAAAGCTATATTATGATGGCACTGTCTCACACTCAACACTCTTAGAAATGAGGGTGAAGGTGCTATGGAAACATAATACACTCTTTGGAAAAAGGGTTCCTAAAGGGGTCCTACCTGGAACCAAAACGGGTTCTACCTGGAGCCAAAAAGGGTTCTCCCATGGGGGCAGCCGATGAACCCTTTTGGAACCCTTTTTTCAAAGAGTGTATTGTGTTTCCAGGTCAGCTTGAACCCATACGACAACACCCAGATCTGTGTGAGTGGGAATGGGGTCTTCAAGCTGTTCCGCTATGCAGAGGGGGTTCTGAAGCAGTCCACCTCCCATAAGCAAGAGACCCATAACTTCCTATCCCATGCCTGGATGTCTGAGGAGAGGGTGATTGCAGGGACAGAAGCTGGGAGGCTGATGGTGTTTGAGTCTGGAGACCTCCGATGGGACATGAGTGTGACCACCAAGACCACCATGTCACAGGACCCAGACAGGTGGGCATAAGGAGAGAGGCTTGTGCTGACACAGTAATAACCTACCTATCTACCATGAAATAAAATGTTACCAAATTAGCTGTTTTGGAAAGTTAGACCAATCTAAAGTGCTCTTGGATATCATACCACAGAGGCAGTTAGAGTCCAGGTTGGGCAACTTCTTTCATTGCACAGGGCACAGAACAGATGTCACACAATTTCCATGCCTGCTGTGTTTCTTTTTACCTGCACACCTAAGAAGGTGAAAGCTGAAACGTCTGTGTATGTTACCCTCCTAATGCCGTAATAATAATAGTACAAATAAAATGTTTTACAGTGCAGAGGGAAATGATGAAGAGACCCCTCGGTTGCCACGGGTTACGGTCATCACAGCTTACTCGAAAGGCTTTGCCTGCTCGGCCGGTCCTGGGACTGTGTATCTGTTTGAGAGAACCGATGACAAGGACAACTACAGGAAGACCAGGGAGATCAGGGTGACAGAATTTATTTCACCAAACTATAAAAATCACTCAAGCGAACTGTATACTGCAAATCTACACACCTTCTGTACAAATAGACTATTTGTAAAGAGGTTTCTGATAAGGTCTCTGCCTTTGTATTTATGCTTGTGTGTTTTGTATTAATGTAACTGTGTTGGGTGTGCATGTATATGTGTGTGTGTGTGTTCATGTATGTGTTCCATTCAGATCCCCCCAGACCAGTGCAGTCATGAGCCCAGCCATGCAGAGCAGCAGCAGATCGTCTCTCTGGTCATCAGTCCATCAGAGGAGACAGTAGTGACCAGCACAGATCGTGGTCAGCTCTACAGTATCACCCTGTCCTCTGCTGAGATGAGCAAGGGGGAGCAGGTCCAGTTTGAGTTCCTGTCCCACTCTTTCCACTCTGGGCCTATCACCGGCCTGTCCGTCTGCATCCGCAAGCCCATCATCGCCACCTGCTCCCTGGACCAGTCTGTACGCATTTGGAACGTTGAGACCAAGTAAGAGCTGCGGGATTCACAATCCCTTTTAATACAGATTTCCTGGAGTTAATGTCAAGTCTATACAGTTTCCCAGCCTGTGATGATTAACTCAGCTCCTTTGTTGTTTTAGACACTGAATGGTAGTTACAGTATATCTGAGGGAAAAAAAATATTGGCTGGCTGTTAAGTTGTCTATAGCCTATATTCGGTGTGTTTTTAGAGCCTATATTAGGTATGTTTTTAGAGCCTATATTAGGTCTGTTTTTAAAGCCTATATTAGCTCTGTTTTTAAAGCCTATATTAGATCTGTTTTTAGAGCCTATATGAGCTCTGTTTTTAAAGCCTATATTAGATCTGTTTTCAGAGCCTATATTAGATCTGTTTTTAGAGCCTATATTAGATCTGTTTTTAGAGCCTATATTAGATCTGTTTTTAGAGCCTATATGAGCTCTGTTTTTAAAGCCTATATTAGATCTGTTTTCAGAGCCTATATTAGATCTGTTTTTAGAGCCTATATTAGATCTGTTTTTAGAGCCTATATTAGATCTGTTTTTAGAGCCTATATTGGATCTGTTTTTTAAAGCCTATATTAGGTCTGTTTTTTAAAGCCTATATTAAGTTTTTTTTTTAAAGTCTATATTAGGTCTGTTTTTTTAAAGCCTATATTAAGTATTTTTTTTAAAGCCTATATTAGGTCTGTTTTTTAAAGCCTTTGTTAGGTCTGTCTCCTTTCCGTTCCCCCCCAGCACCCTCGAGCTGTATAAGGAGTTCCAGGAGGAGGCGTTCAGCATCGCCCTCCACCCGTTTGGCCTGTTTGTCATGGTGGGCTTCTCTGACAAGCTGCGACTCATGAACCTGCTCATAGACGACGTCAGGACCTTCAAGGAGTTCACCGTGCGAGCCTGTCGAGAGGTCAGAACGAAGAGTTCTCAGTGCCAACAGTGCCTCATTGTCGATAGCTGAACATCACTGGTACTCAAACATTGATTTCGAGCTATTCCAGCTCTTGCAGTGTACTGTATGCTTTTTCCTTTTAGTGTGCCTTCAGTCACGGAGGACACCTGTTTGCTGCGGTCAATGGAAACATCATCCACATCTACTCCACCACCACGTTCGAGAACGTCCTCAACCTCAAAGGACACAATGGGAAGGTTAGGAATGGTACACTGGGGGAGGGCACTGATGGTTTACCGTGTGATTCATCATCAGAGAGTAAGACCCTAGCTAGCAAGCTCCAACTAGCCCACTAGCAGCCCGCCTCCGGCATATTTTCTCGCCCACATCTGTCAGCCGCTTGACCAACCACAGTTCCAGTAGGCCTCACCTCAGGCCAACAGTTCCTGGTCATGTGACCTGACCATGAAGAACATTTTGGCCCTAGTTATAGTTTTAGGTTTTTCCTGGTCAGGTCACATGGCTCGAAACACTCAGGGTCGCAGAGATAACGTGACAGCAAGTGGGTATTTTGTTTGAGGCTCGCCTGTCTCCATCTACAGGTGCGCTCCATAGCCTGGAGTGGTGATGACAGCAGGCTGGTGTCGTGTGGTATGGAGGGGGCTGTGTACGAGTGGAACACCCTGACCAGCAAGCGGGAGTCGGAGAGCATCCTCAAGTCCTGCAGCTACACCAGCGTCACCATCTCCCCTGACGCCAAGACGATCTTCGCCGTGGGGACTGACTGTACCCTGAAAGAGATCCAGGCCTGTCAAGTGAGACCCCAAAAATGTTACATGCTTCTCCCCTCTAGGGAGTTTTTCCTGTACGTTGCTTCTGCTTTGCTTGCTCTTTGTGGTCTAGGCTGGGTTACTGTAAAGCTTCTCTTGACAACTGCTGATGTAAAACATTAGATTTAAATTGATTTGAAATGTCAGATACTCTGACAACTGCGTATTAGTTTTGAGATATAGTCAGTTATAATGATGCTATAAAATTATATCAGGCTTGTCTTGTAATCAAATCAACAACAAAAAACATCACATGCGCCGAATACGACAGGTGTAGTAGACCTTACAGTGAAATGCTTTACATACAAGCCCTTATCCAACAATGCAGTTCAAGAAATAGAGTTAAGAAAATATTTATTAAATAACCTAAAGTAAAAAAATCCCAAAAAATCAAGAAGTAACACAAGAAAATTACATAACAATAACAAGGCTATATACAGGGGGTACTGGTACAGAGTCAATGTGCAGGGGTACAGGTTAGTCGAGGTCATTTGTAAAGTGACTGTGTAGATAATAAACAGTGAGTAGCAGCAGTGTAAAAACAAAGGTGTGTGTGTGTGGGGGGGGGGGTGTCAATGTAAATAGTCCAGGTGGCCATTTGATAAAATTTTCAGCAGTCTAATGGCTTGGGGGTAGAAGCTGTTAAGGAGCCTTTTGCTCCTAGACTTGGCGCTCCGGAACCGCTTGCCGGGACTAGAGTCTTTGACATTTTTTGGGGCCTTTCTCTGACACCATCTGGTATATAGGTCTGTAGCGCCTTACGGTCAGATGCCAAGCAGTTGCCATACCAGGCGGTCATGCAACCAGTCAGGATTCTCTCGATGGTGCAGCTGTAGAACATTTTGAGGATCTGGCTATAATAATAGCTATAAGATGGTTTTAATAATTGAGGGGTGCAGTTAGAACTTATTAGCCAGTTCTAAAGTATCTTCTTATTCTTAGTATGCAGAAGTTTCCTTCGAGAGCGGTACTATGCTGACTGTTTTGAGTTAATATTTTATTTCCCTTAACTCTTCATTACATTTTTTGATGGTGTCAGTTTCCAGCTGTGTGAAGTGAAGTTCTGAAAGGGAAATAAATAGTGTTTCCCTCTCCGTCATAATGACTGGGGCCAGAGAGTTGACGGCCGTCTTTCTGACAGCCTGTGAAAATAATCAGGAAAGAGGATACAGTCCATCAGATAGAGGCCCTTTGAGTTATTCTGGGCTGCTGGAGCTTGGAGAGAAGAACCCACAACAATCATAAACATCTCAATTTGGAAGAGTTTTATCCAGTCCTGAATAGATCAGTGGTTTTGTTGGATGTTGGATGCCTTCATCCTTCCCCAGCAGGCTATTTGCATTCCAAGTGTTGGTGAAGTAAACAACTTTCACTGACAGAATATCCACTTCAATAAATGAGTCCCTCGGGGTAACTTAGTTCTACTTAAAAATGTACATGTACACTCCTGGGTGAGGCTGGCATAATAACGCTAATGTTATGCGTGAATGTTAACAACACTTTACCTCTGCTGCATTTGTTTCTTGCCATCCCTTGATAGTACCCTTTATATGGTAGTCTTTATATGGTAGCCTTTATATGGTAGCCTTTATATGGGCTTTTCCTGGTTAAATAAAGGTTAAATAAAAAATAAAAATTGGTAGCCTTTATATGCACATCCACTGTGTCCTCATCCCCGGGCTGTCCCTTCTCTCTCTCTGTCAGATCCTACGTGAAGTGCCCGCTGAAGATGTGGCTTACACCACCATCACTATGTCCCGTTCTGGGCGGACGCTCTTCACTGGGACCTCCATCGGAACCATCAGGGCCATCAAGTACCCCCTGTCCACCCAGAAGGACTGGATCGAGTACCAGGCCCACTCTTCACCTGTCACCAAGGTAAGACTTGTAATACCTTGACAAAACAGTAAAATACTGTGCATTGCAATGGAATACTACACAACGCATCACAATTTGAGCGATTACTGTGTAATGAACCACAACAACACAAAAACCGACACAACCTGTTTTACAAGCATTTCGCTACACCCGCAATATCATCTGCTAAATAGGTGTATGTGACCGATAAAATGTGACTTGATTTGATTTTTGATGGCGCGCTGAATTCAAGATTGATGGCAAAGGCCATTGATTTGAGTGCATTCGGGAAAGTATTCAGACGCCTCGACTTTGTCCACATTTTGTGACGTTACAGCCTTATTCTAAAATTGATTTAAATAGTTTTTCCCTCATCAATCTACACACAATACCCCATAATGACAAAGCAAAAACTGTTTTTTTGAATTTTTTGCAAGTGTATAAAAAATTTAACACTGAAATATCACAGTTACGTAAGTATTCAGACCCTTTCCTCAGTACTTTGTTGAAACACCTTTAGCAGCGATTCCAGCCTTGAGTCTTCTTGGGTATGACCCTACAAGCTTGGCACACCTGTATTTGGCGAGTTTCTCCCATTCTTCTCTGTATATCCTCTCAAGCTCTGTCAGGTTGGATGGGGCGCATAGCGACACAGCTATTTTTAGGTCTTTCCAGAAATGTTAGAACGGGTTCAAGTCCGGGCTCTAGCTGGGCCATTCAAGGACATTCCGAGACTTGTCCCGAAGCCACTGTCTTGGCTGTGTGCTTAGGGTCTTTGTCCTGTTGGAAGGTGAACCTTCATTCCAGTCTGAGGTCCTGAGCGCTCTGGAGAAGGTTTTCATCAAAGATCTCTGTGTACTTAGCTCTGTTCATCTTTCCCTCGATCCTGATTAGTCTCCCAGTCCCTGCCACTGAAAAACATCCCCACAGCATGATGCTGCCACCACCATGCTTCACCCTAGGGATGGTGCCAGGTTTCCTCCAGATGTGACGCTTGGCATTCAGTTCAAAGAGTTCAGTCTTGGTTTCATCAGACCAGAGAATCTTGTTTCTCACGGTCTGAAAGTCTTTAGTTGCCTTTTGGCAAACTCTAAGCGGGCCGTCATGTACATTTTCCTGAGGAGTGGCTTCCGTCTGGCTACTCTACCATAAAGACCTGATTGGTGGAGTGCTGCAGAGATGGTTGTCCTTCTGGAAGGTTCTCCCATCTTCACAGAGCAACTCTGGAGCTCTGTCAGAGTGACCATCTGGTTCTTGGTCACCTACCTGACCAAGTCCCTTCTCCTCTTGATTGCTCAGTTTGGCCGGGCGGCCAGCTCTAGGATGAGTCTTGGTGGTTCCAAACTTCTTCCATTTAAGAATGATGGAGGCCACTGTGTTCTTGGGGACCTTCAATGCTGTAAAAATGTTTTGGTACCCTTCCCCAGATCTGTGCCTCGAAACAATCCTGTCTCGGAGCTCTATGGACAATTACTTCAACCTCATGGCTAGGTTTTTGCTCTGACATGCACTGTCAACTGTGGGACCTTATATAGACAGATGTGTGCCTTTTCCAAATATTGTCAAATCAATTGAATTTACTACAGGTGGACTTCAATCAAGTTGTAGAAACATCTTAAGGATGATCAATGGAAACAAGATGCACCTGAGCTCAATTTCAGTTTTTTATTATTTCTAATTGCCTTTTGCTTTGTCATAATGAGGTATTGTGTGTAGATTGATGAGGAAAAGTTTTATTTAGTCCATTTAAGAATAAGGCTGTAACGTAACATAATGTGGAAAAGGTCAAGGTGTCTGAATACTTTCCGAATGGACTTAATGGAGGTGTTGAAGTGTGTGTCCTCTCTGTTTTCAGATGGTGATCACTTTTGATGACCAGTACCTACTGACGGTTTCTGAGGATGGCTGTCTGCTCATCTGGAAGGTCATAGACAAGGAGGGCCGCGGCCTGAAGAGAGACAAGGAGATCACCTACGCTGAGGAGATCCTCATCACCAAGTCAGAGCTGGAGGAGAAGGTAGCCCAACATGGGGATTTTTGGAGCATTACACTGACTTGATAAATGGGTTTGGTGTGTTCCATTATTGTAGGTTTGCAAGGGCCATGGTCACTCCTACTCTAACCTGATTAATCACATTATCCCTGTCCTCCTGTCCTCTCGTCCTCTCCTCTTCCTCCCCCTCTCCTCCCCTGCTCTCATGCCTCCTTTTCTCTCTTCTCCCACTCACTTCACTGCTACTACTCTTCTTCTCTCTCTCTACCTTCTCCCTCACTCATTCTCTCCCTCACTACCTCCTCTCCTCCTATAACAGAACCAGGTGATGTTAGAGCTGAAGACACGTGTGGAGGAGCTGAAGATGGAGAATGAGTACCAGCTCCGTCTGAAGGACATGAACTACAATGAAAAGACCAAGGAGCTGTCAACTACGTTTGTTCGGCAGATGGAGTCGCTCAAGACCAACATACAGGTGAGACAGACAGGGCTTCAAACATAATCAGTTACCTACCTCAAACAACTTAACTAAATAAAGTACTTAATTTTAATAAAAAACCGACATGAACCAAACAAGGACAGCGTCTGGACAGGGGAAACATAACAAAAGTAATGCTGACACATCGATCAAACTGAGAAACATACAGATATAGGAGGTGGCATTCAACAAAGTGATGGCGTACAGATGAGTCCAAAGAAGTGCTGATGCGCATAACGATGGTGACAGGTGTGCGTAATGATGAGCAGCCTGGTGCCCTCGAGCGCCAGGGAGGGAGAGCAGGCATGATAGTACTCAACAATTTGATTCAATTAATTTAGTAAATTAGAGTGATGAAGCTACATTTAGATAGTAAATAGGCTCCGAGATAAACACAAATATGGTATGAACTAGTACGGGAGACCGGGGGCAATTGTAAAAGGGACCTTGAATTTCTCCAAACAGAAACAAGCTAGAGTGATGGAACTCTCTCAGCACATGCCCATTTAGGTTCTCTCCCTCATTATTTGCAGGTGAAAGTAGTTTTTACGACGGCTGCATTTTTCTTATACTGTCTTGAGCATTAATGTTCAATAATTCAAATTATTGTCATTTTCATCACTATATGTTGGCTAAACATTGACATTGAAATGTTTGACATGTCGCTATTGTTGTCCCTTGCTAGGCACATGAGATTTTGTCATTGCTACTTGGTTGGTGGCAATTGTAATGCAGTGCTAAAATAAACCCTAGTCAAGCAGCCAATGATGAAAAAAAGTTATATTAACTTTAGGATTGTACGAATTACACATTAATTATATGTGCCGATCGTCTGAAGAAGTAGACCAAGGTGCAGCGTGGTAAGTGTTCATGATCTTCAATACTCAGAACACCAAACAAAAACATGGCGGCTCCGTGCCATGGATTCTTACTGCAGGCTCCGGGCCATGGATCATCACTGGAGGCTTCGTGCCATGGATCATGACTGGAGGCTTCGTGCCATGGATCATCACTGGAGGCTTTTGTGCCATGGATCATAACTGGAGGCTTCGTGCCATGGATCATCACTGGAGGCGTCGGGCCATGGATCATCACTGGAGGCGTCGGGCCATGGATCATCACTGGAGGCGTCGGGCGATGGATCATCACTGGAGGCTTCGGGCCATGGATCATCATTGGAGGCTTTGTGCCTTAGATCATCACTGGAGGTTGGGTTCGTGGAGCCTGCACAGGATATACTGGGCCGTGGAGCCGCACTGGAGGTCTGGAGCGCAGAGCTGGCACAACCCGTCCTGACTGGATGCTCACCCTAGCCCCGCAACTGTGGGGTGTTGGCACAGGACGCACTGGGCTGTGGAGACGCACCGGAAACACAGTGTGCAGAGCCGGCGCAGGATATCCTGGACCGAAGAGATGCACTGGAGGCCAGATGTGCTGAGCCGGCACATCTGTCCTGGCTGAATGCCCACTCTAGCTCGACAAATGTGAGGAGTTGGCACAGAGCGCACCGGGCTGTGCATGCAAACCTGTGACACACGGCGCAGAGACGCATAACATGGTGCTTGTCTAGTCACTCTCTCCCCACGGCAATCATGATGAGTTGGCTCAGGTCTATAACCTAATTCCGCCAATCTCCCCGTGTGATTCCCCCAAAAGATTGCCTTTGCCTCTCGTGCATGCTTCATCGTGCCAACTTCTCATTTCTTCGGCGTTCCACCTTTGCTGCTTCTAGCTCCTCCTTAGGATGGCGATATTCTCCAGCCTGTGCCCAGGGTCCCTTGCCTTCCAGTATCTCCTCCCATGTCCATTCCTCCAGAAAACACTGCTTGGTCCTTTTGTGGTGGGATCTTCTGTGACGATTGTCTGAAGAAGTAGACCAAGGTGCAGCGTGTTAAGTGTTCATGATCTTTAATACTCAGAACACCAAACAAAAACAACAAACGGAATGACGAACGTCACGTTCTGCCGGCTTCACAGAGCTAACAAAAAACAAGATCCCACAACATAGGTGGGAAAACAGGCTACCTAAGTATTATTCCCAATCAGAGACAACGATAGACAGCTGCCTCTGATTGGGAACCACACTTGGCCAAAACCAAAGAAATACAAAACATAGAATGCCCACCCCACATCACACCCTCACCAAATAGAGAAATAAAACATCTCTCTAAGGTCAGGGCGTGACATTAAATAAAAAAATAACTTTAAATAGCCTTGGAGTACTATAGATTGCCAAAGAGGTGATAGACATATATTTCCATTTAACCAGGCAAGTCAGTTATGAACAAATTCTTATTTTCATTGACAGTCTACAGCAGCCAAACCTGGGCCAATTGTGCACCGCCCTATGGGACTCCCTCTCACAGCCGGATGTGATACAGCCTGGATTTGAACCAGGGCATCTGTAGTGACACCTCTAGCACTGACATGCAGTGCCTTAGACTGCTGTGCCACTTGGGAGCCCAATATGATTTGGGCACCATCAGACTATTCAAATGTTTTGAGAGGAACAGAATGACCATGCGGAAATAAGGATGTTACTGTAAATATTGGTTACACCCACATGAAAAAAATACTATAGTATTCACTGTTTTTATAGTCCCGTGCCTCAACCTCCAGCTGCGTACCCCCTCTAGCACCAGGGTCAGCGCACTCTCAAATTTTGTTTTTTGCCATCACTGTAAGCCTGCCACACACACACACACTATACGATACATGTATTAAATTTTAGAATGAGTGTGAGTTTCTCCTCAAGGAGAAAGCCTCCACTTCTATGTCGAAGATAATATAACAAAAATACTATTGTAAATACTACAGTAATGTCTGCAAAAACGCTACAGTAAATAGTTCAGTAAATTACAGTCCGCAAAAACCCTATAGTAAATACTACAAAATACTACAGGCCGCAAAAACCCTATAGTAAATACTACAAAATACTACAGTCCGCAAAAACCCTATAGTAAATACAAAAGAGCTCTTATAGGACCAAGGCACAAATAATAATAAATAATTTTGCTCTTTATTTAGCCATCTTACATATAAAACCATATTTGTTAATCAAAAATTGTGAATAACTCACCACAGGTTAATGAGAGGGGTGTGCTTGAGAGGATGCACATAACTCTGTAATGTTGGGTTGTATTGGAGAGAGTCTCAGTTGTAAGGGGTGCGTAACTGGTGGCAGGGAAGTCAGATGCAGGAGAGCAGAACTAGGTAATAGCCGGAGCAGTTCAGTTCCAAAACAAACAGCATCAAGAAAATAACAGCTTGGGTACAAAACCCGACGCGCACCAGTCAACATGTGCACAAGTACTTACAAACAAACAATACCACACAAAGACATGGGGGGAACAGAGGGTTAAATACACAACATGTAATGTGGGAAATGAAAACCAGGTGTGTGGGGAAACAAGACAAAACAAATGGAAAAGTGGATCGGCGATGGCTAGAAGACCGGTGACATCTACCGCTGAACACTGCCCAGACAAGGAGAGGAACTGACTTTGGTAGAAGTCGTGACAGTACCCCCCCCCCCCCCTGACGCGCGGCTCCAGCAGCGCGCTGACATCGGCCTCGTGAACGACCCGGAGGGCGAGGCGCAGGGGTGATCCGGACAGAGACGGGGGAACTCCCGCAGCATTGAAGGGTCCAACACGTCCTCCACAGGAACCCAGCATCTCTCCTCCGGACCATACTCCTCCCAGTCCAAAAGGTACTGAAGTCCCCTCGCCCGACGCCGCAAATCCAGTAACGGAACGTACGGAGTACCCCCGGGGCCCCCTCGGAGGAACCTCCCGCACCTCAGACTCCTGGAGCGGGCCTGCCACCACCGGCCTGAGGAGAGACACATGGAACAAGGGGTTAATACGGTAATCGGGGGAAAGCTGTAACCTGTAACTCACCTCGTTCAGTCTCCTCAGGACTTTAAATGGCCACATAAACCGCAGACCCAGTTTCCAGCAGGGCAAGCGGAGGGGCAGGTTTCGGGTCGAGAGCCAGACCCGGTCCCCCGGCCTCACTGCGGTGACGGTCTGGCGCAGCATGGCACGCTGAAGGTGAACATGGGCGGCGGCGTCCACCGCAGGAGCCTCGGTCTGACTCTGATGCCAAGGAGCCAGAACCGGCTGATACCCCAGTATGCACTGAAAGGGGGAGAGGTTAGTGGAGGAGTGGCGGAGTGGCGGAGCGAGTTCTGGGCCATCTCTGCCCAGGGCACGAACGCTGCCCACTCCCCTGGCCGGTCCTGACAATAAGACCTCCGAAACCTACCCACATCCTGGTTTACTCTCTCCACCTGCCCGCTACTCTCGGGGTGAAAACCCAATGTAAGGCTGATCGAGACCCCCAGACGTTCCATGAATGCCCTCCAGACCCTCGAAGTGAACTGGGGTCCCCGATCAGACACTATGTCCTCAGGCACCCCGTAGTCTGTAGGGCCGGAGGGAGACCAGGCAGCGGGAGGAGACAGCAGGACTACACAACAACCAGAATCGTGGTGTTTCCCTGTGATGGGGGAGATTGTCAGGAAATCGATCGAGAGGTGTGACCATGGCTGCTGTGGAACAGGTAAAGGGTGTAGCTTACCTCTGGGCAGGTGCCTAGGAGCCTTACACTGGGCGTGCACTGAGCAGGAGGAAACATAAACCCTCACATCCTTAGCCAAAGTGAGCCACCAGTACTTCCCACTCAGACGAAGGTGAGGGTGGTATCCCTGTAGGCCAACTCCCGACAGACATCCTCGCGCAGACTGCAACGGCAGTGGTCGATAAGGGCCCTGTCGTTCCATCCCGCTCCGGCAGCCAGGGTTCGAAATTCCAGGGCGAACTCCTGTGTGCTCCTCGTCCCCTGCCTCAGGTAGAAAATAAGTTCACGGCGGGTGGTCGAAGACTGCCCGGAAGCGGTGGGTGAACTCTGTGAAGTCGTCCAACACCGCATCTCCTTCTCCCCACACGACGTTAGCCCACTCCAACAGAAAAGAGCTCCAACTTCTCAATCATAGCCTCAATTTTGAAAATAGTTGCGGAGAGTCCCTGTCACATTGAATATAGTTGCGGAGAGTCCCTGTAATCCTAGATTCAGATCATTCAGGTGAGAAAAAACATCACTCAGATAGGTCAGTCGTGTGAGAAACTCGTCATCATGCAAGCAGTCAGACAAGTGAAAATTATAGTAAGTAAAGAAAACTTTAATCTCATCTCTCAATAAAAAAAAACATGTCAATACTTTGCCCCTTGATAACCAGCGCACTTCTGTATGTTGTAAAAGCGTTACATGGTTGCTGCCCATATCATTGCATAATGCAGAAAATGCAGAGTTCAGGTGCCTTGCTTTAACAAAGTTAACCATTTTCAATGTAGTGTCCAAAACATCTTTGAAGCTGTCAGGCATTCCCTTGGCAGCAAGAGCCTCTCAGTGGATGCTGCCGCGTCGTGAGCAACTGCTTGCACGTGCGTTACCACTCCACTATGTCTCCCTGTGATGGCTTTTGCGCCATCAGTACAGATGCCAACACATCTTGACCACCAATGTCCATTTGATGTCACAAAGGTGTCCAGTACTTTAAAAATATCCTATCATGTTGTCCTGATTTCCAGAAGAGGATGTCTTCCTTAATTGAGCCCCCATGAATGCAACGAACATATACCAGGAGCTGTACCAGGCCCGCCACGTCTGTTGACTTATCCAGCTGTAACGCATATAATTCACTGGCTCGTATACGAAGCAGTAATTGTTTCAAAACATCTCCTGCCATATCACTGATGCATTGTGAAACAGTGTTGTTTGATGAAGGCATTGTCTGTATAGTTTTTCGGGGCCTTTTTCCCCCAGCATTGTCCCAGCTATATCCGCGGTAGCAGGAAGAATTAAGTTCTCCACAATAGTATGGGGCTTGCCTGTCCTAGCCACTCGGTAGCTCACCATATAAGACGCTTCTAACCCCTTCTTATTAATGGTATCTGTTGCTTTTATACATGTCTTACTATTCAAAAAACTCCTGTGGCTTATTTTTCAAATTTCGGTTCTAAATTTTTGCGAGAGAGTAACGGTTAATGTGATTGGATTTTAATTATTTGACTTGCCTTCCTCTTATTTGACATTGTGTTGTTATTTTGCTGAACACTTGATGGTTTCATTTTATTTTTGGCAGTGAAACGAGGCTACTCTGGCAAGAAAAAGAACTCACCCAAATGTATAGCCCTGTTGGAAAATATAAATGTACTCCCCAGTTTGGGAATACCTGCTCTACAGTATACTACAACATTCTGTTGTTAGTACTTACATATAATCCACAGGAGGTTGGTGGTAACTTAATTGGGGAGAACGGGCTCGTGGTAACGACTGGAGAGTTATCAGTGGAATGGTATCAAATACTGTACATCAAACACATGGTTTCCAGGTGTTTGATGCCATTCCATTTGCTCAGTTCCGGACATTATTATGAGCTGTTGTCCACTCAACACCCTCCACTGACATGATTGAGGGATATTGCAGGGTGTAGTATAGTAATTCTACAGTTTACTAAAGATTTCTATTGTAAGTATTGTAGTATTCTATAGTAAACTGTAGTATTTTTGTGGGCGTATATATAAATAATAATATTTATTTCAAAAGCATTACTTATGTCTATGATAATTCATAAACATTAGTGCTTTTTTAAGTTAAGTGAATGTATTTGGTTTATTTTTTAGGAGTTACATTTGACCCCAGCTACTGTTACTGAAACAGATGTATTGTACGTTCCTTATATTTAAAAAAAAAAAAAGAAAGTGATTGGCCTAGTTCAAATGGTCTCAATTGCCCCTGGTCTTCCCAACATTTGATTTACCTTGTACCAAATAACTCTGAGTCTATTTACTGTACTCTACTGTCTTCAAAAAAAAGGGTCCCAAAGGGTTCTTTGATGTGGGATAGGGTTCTACCTAGAACCTTTAACATCCTAAGGGACCGTTTTTGGAGGATAATTCTTTGTCAGGCAAGAAGGGTTCTACATAGAACCATATATCATATTTCACAGCATGCGCTAATGAAGGGTGATTTTCAGAATAGTTTGTTTAAGAATCTATGTTTTTCCATGTACAATGATTGGTTGATTATAAAGAACATTCCAGGTAGAACCTTCTGCAAATGGTTCTACCTAGCACCAAAAAGGAACAAAACGAAGAACCCTTTATGGTTCTACTTAGCACCTTTTTTTCTAAGCGTGTAGCACAGTATAATACTTTTAACACGGTTTAACTTTCAAAAGTGTTCAGCTCTCATTATGGTATGCACTGAGTGTATTTTGCCTTGTAAGAGTCAGCCTTGATAAGAGCTACTGCTAGATCGATACATGGAAATGAGAATTGAAAGTGGCTCTGGCTGGGCTGGCATAAGGTGAACACCTCAGTGAGGTGCATGTGCAGAGATATCCCTCTCCACCTTTCTTCATCCCTCTCTCCATCTCTCCCGTCAGATCCTGAAGACGGAGAGAGACAATATGGAGGTAGCTAATCAGGAGACCATGTCCGAGGTCATGGAGAAACACTCCAAAGAGCTGCAGGATATGGGTAAGTTCTGTTCTATTCTGTTCTGTTCTATTCTATGCTATTCTCAGTTCTTGTCCATCTTTCAGAAGAAAACAATAGTGACCTTTAAGTTTGTAGTTAAGAGACTTGAATGAGACTTGAATGACTCCCATTGCAGTGTGTACATTGACAGCAGCACATGATAGCGTTGACTGTGTTTGATCCAGGGTCCTCATTGGATATCCTCTCTGTCTCTCTCTGCGTTCCCCTAGAATCGGCCAACAGTCAGAAGCTGATGCTGGAATATGAGAAGTACCAGGAGCTGCAGTTCAAGTCTCAGCAGATGCAGCAGGACTACGAAAAGCAGCTGCAGCAGATGGACGAGAGCAAGACTGCTGCCCTGGAGGAGCTCACCCTCTACTACGAGGGAAAGATGCAGGAGAAACTACTGGTGCTGGAGCAGGTAGTGGATACTAGGATGTCAAGGGGTTGTATGGGGACGTTTGGAGGTGGGATTTGCGGCTTTATATAGAGTCCTCACAGATAGGGTCCTGTTTTTTCCCCTCACCAGGAATAACCTGGGGTTAGCGCCCAGAGTTCTCCCTGGTCAGATCATGTGGTCCGGAAAAACTCCTGGCTTTACTTCAAGGCGATGTAGTCTAGTCAGGCATTTAGCGGCAACCTTCACCCTCCCTTCTGTCCTCCCTTTCTCCTCTCCTCCCTGCTGTGACACTGATTGGAAGCGAAGAGACAAATGAATATCGGAGCACCAGGTTCTCCAATCGAGGATGTCTGCGGAATCTTTAAGGAAATACGACGTCAACTCCCATCATTGCTAATGGGGGTGTGAGTGGCGGGGTATGTGGGGGGCACAACACTGGGCCTGCATAACCACCTCATTATTTCATTCTGAGAGAGAGAGAGAGAGAGAGAGAGAGAGAGAGAGAGAGAGAGAGAGAGAGAGAGAGAGAGAGAGAGAGAGAGAGAGAGAGAGAGAGAGAGAGAGAGAGAGAGAGAGAGAGAGAGAGAGAGAGAGAGAGAGAGAGAGAGAGAGAGAGAGAGAGAGAGAGAGAGAGAGAGAGAGAGAGAGAGAGAGAGAGAGAGAGAGAGAGAGAGAATTTTAAGATCCCTTTTATTGGGTAAAGACTACAATACATCACATTACCATTTAGCCCTCAGATGTCGTAGTCAAGAAATAACCACAAAAGCACAGCAAGTTGACAAGACACTGGAAGAGAACCCTCCTGGAAGGATTCACAGAATACTTCATTCCCCCCCACCCAATACATTCCCAGAAACGTTTGTAAAAAGTCTGATGGCAAACCATGAATACCAGGGAGGACAGAGGAGATCTGTATAACTGCAGTGGACAGTTCCTGCAGAGTAATGTCTGAGTCCAAAGCAGCTCTCTGCTCAGGGCCCAGTTTAGGAAGTCCTTGAAGGAACTGTGCAGTGCACACAGAATCACAGTCTTCCGCCCTGTAGAGAGCAGAATAGAAATCCCCGGCATGGATTTGCGCTGAGATACCGACCACTCTAGATTAAAAAAGAAAGTGCAAAGAGCAGCCATATCCCCGAGAGAGAGTAGCAAAACGAGACTTCTCATGTAAGAATGACCCCAGTTCATGTATTTCCCCCAGTAAAGTTATGTCGAGAACAGAGCCATTCTGAGTGAGCAGTTTCAGTTCAATAGTTTATATTCTGCTCAAGTACTCTTGGCAGTTTCGTCCATCATCCCTTGTGGCTCAGTTGGTAGAGCACGGTGCTTGCAACGCCAGGGTTGTGGGTTCAATTCCCACGGGGGGCCAGTATAGAAATGTATGGCCTCACTCTTTACTGTAAGTCACTCTGGATAAGAGCATCTGCTGAAATTAACAAAAAAATATTACAAAAAAAGAATCTCAATAGTAGATGGAGAACTATACTGTTGACAAAACACACATATTTGGGCCTTCCCAACCTTCCACCATTGACTCTAAATTCCCCTTTGTAGCTCTCCACAGGGCCTGCATAATCACCTTAATATTTAACTCTGTAGAGAGAGAGAGAGAGAGAGGCACACATGGAATGCAGAGCATCTCAGTAGCCTTGTCCTGACTGGGGTAATTGAGGATGTACTAAAGGTGCATAAACAAACACCCAACAATGGGATTATCCATCTTCACAGATGCCATGCTAGGATGGCCTAACCTCTGTCTGTGTTGTGAGGCAGAGCTCCCGTTCATACCGTCTTTATCGCTCTCTCCTTCTGCCCTTCGATCTCGTGCCCCCTCGGTCTCTTTTTCTTATCCTCACTCTCTATCCTTTCACCTCTCTCTTTCTCTGTGTCTCATTCCTTCTCTTCCACTTAACTCTTCCCATTATACCTTGCCTTGTTATTTGCTACCTCTTTTGCCTTCCCTTTTTCTTTCTCGATCACATTTATTTATTTAAATACAGAGCGACTAACTGTTAGTGCGTTCATCTTAAGATACGCCACATGGACAAAAACAAAAGTATGTGGACACCTGCTCGTCAAAACATCTCTTTCCAAAATCATGGGCATTAATATGGAGTTGGTCCCCCCGTTTGCTGCTATAACAGCCTTCACTCTTCTGGGAAGCATTTCAACTAGATGTTGGAACATTGCAGCTGGGGCTTGCTTCCATTCAGCTACAAGAGCATTAGTGAGATCGGGCACTGATTGTTGGGCGATTAGGCCTGGCTCGCAGTCGGCGTTCCAATTCATCCCAAAGGTGTTCGATGGGGTTGTGTTCAGGGCTCTGTGCAGGCCAGTCTTCCACACCGATCTCTTCAAACCATTTCTGTATGGACCTCGCTTTGTGCATGGGGGCATTGTCATGTTTAAACAGAAAAGGGCCTTTTCCAAACTGTTGCCACATAGTTGGAAGCACAGAACCGTTGAATGTCATTGTATGCTGTAGCGTTAAGATTTCCATTCACTGGAACTAAAGTGCCTAGCCTGAACCATAAAAACAGCCACAGACCATTATTCCTCCTCCACCAAACTTTACATTTGGCACTATGCATTAGGGCAGTTAGCGTTCTCCTGGCATCCGCCAAACCCAGATTCGCCTGTCGGACTGCCAGAAGGTTCATCACTGCAGATTCATCACTGCAGAGTATGTGTCTCCACTGCTCCAGAGTCTAATGGAGGTGAGCTTTACACCACTCCAGCCGACGCTTGAGATTGCGCATGGTGATCTTAGGGTTGTGTACACGCTACACGCTACACGCTTCAGCACTCAGCGGTCCCATCCTGTGAGCTTGTGTTACCACTTCGCTTCGTTTCTCCTAGATGATTCCTCTTCACAATAACAGCACTTACAGTTGACGGGGGCAGCTCTAGCAGGGCAGAAATTTGACAAACTGACTTGTTGGAAAGGTGGCATCCTATGACGGTGCCACGTTGAAATTCACTGAGCTCTTCAGTAAGACCATTCTACTGCCACTGTTTGTCTATGGAGATTGCATGGCTGTGTGCTCAATTTTATACACCTATCAGCAGCGGGTGTGGCTGAAATAGCCAAATTCACTCATTTGAAGGGGTGTCTACATGCGTGTATATATACTGTATAGTGTAGCTAGGTGAGACATCCACGTCTCAGTATTTTTTTAAATAAAGTAGCTATCAACAAAACCAGTACTGGTAGAACAAAGTTAAGTATTAGTACACAAAAGGTGGGGGTGAGGGGTGGTTGCTGTGGGAAGATTTAAGTTACTCTTTGAAGAGGGTAGGGTTTCAGATGTTTTCGAAAGATGGACAGGGACTCTGCTGTCCTCGTGTCAGAGGGAAGCTTGTTCTACCATCTCCCACTTATTTCTCGCTCCCTCCCTACCCTCCGTAGTGCCAGGAGGAGTCTCGTATCCAGGCGAGGGAGTTTGAGGAGAGCAGGAAGCAGATGGAGGAGGATGGAGACAGGGAGATCCAGGACATCAGAGTCCGCTACGAGAGGTGGCTGAGGGACGAGAGGGAGACCAACATGCGCATGAAGAGAGACACCGGCATCATGAAGAAGAAGGTAGAGACATGATCTTCTCGCTCCCACTCCTCCAATCTCTCTCAAAAGTTTCCTTGATTCCTTTTGTACTTTTGTCCTCTTGCCTTCTTCTCAGAACATCAGAGGGATAAGAGGAGAGCAATTGGAGGAGAAGATCAGAGGCTCCTCTCCAATGCTCACCTCGCTTTCCTCTGATAATTTGAGAAGGAAGTGGGGAGAGAACGGGAGGATGCAAGATTCACCCCTACTTTGCTTCCAAGTCCCATCCCATCCTACACACCCCACTCAACCCTCTCCCACCTAGCCCCTGCCTGCCTTTTCATCACACCTCCCAGTCAGCTCTTCTCTCCCAGCCTGCAGTGTGGTAGATCATAATTACAGCCAATCAGACTGCAAGCAGTGCATGTCCGTCTGTCCACAGTTAGGCTCTAATGCGCTCCCTCTGCATGCTCACTCAATATCACAGGGATCACTTTAATGGAAAGGAATGACGTTGAATCAGATCCTCTGCACATTCAGCCGTCCTATACACCCGGTCCCATTCTGTCTATATGTTGTCTTTTCTCGTCTTCTCTCTGTCTTTTTTTGTCTCCTTCCCTTTCTTCCTAGATCAAGTCTGGCCATTTTTACTATCCAATATGGTTTTGGATGTGGAGGCCTTGTTATGGGTTATGGAAGCTAAAAAGAATATGACCGTTGTGTAAGGGACAATGAGTTATGAGGACTGGTGACTGATGACATTTTCCTCTTCTACCCCTCCCTCCCTCACACACACACACACACTGCAGTTCAGCAGCCTCCAGAAGGATATAGACAACAGCAACGTGGAGATGGAGAGGATGAAGTTGGAGCAACAGAAGCTACAGGCCATCGTCAAGTCCTTGGAAAAGGACATCCTGGCTCTGAAGAAAGCGATCCAGGAGAGGGACGAGACCATCCAAGACAAGGTGAGTGAGTGGCTGGGGTGAGGGGTTCAAGAGGTGCAGGGGGTACAGCAAGATGCCGAGGAAAGGAGAGGGTTAGTTTTGTTCCAAAAGCAGCGAGGCAGAAATGATTGGTTTGCCACCAAGGTATGCAGAAACATGGAAGGTATAGGTGACTGGACGTCACTGAAACTGTCAAAACACTTTGTATAATGGAGATCTACTCGTATGATTGTGTTCCAGTTCAATTTGTTCTAATGCCCCTCTCTCAGAATCAAAAACAGTCAACTCATACGCTGCTATAGATTGTCCATCAAAAAGTTTCCTCTCCCCCAGCCAGCCATTCATCCTGACTGAGTCCCAGTGCCATGCATCACACCAGGCGAGGTGACTGTAAGACTCCCCCCCCTCCGGGCGCAAACAGCACTGAGCCTTGAGAAGTGAAGGTCCACTAATGACTAATCCCACTCAGACACCTGCTCTGTGAGCACGAACTCACATACGCACACACGCGTACATGCATAGGTGCACACACGTGCATGCAGGCATGCACGCAGGCATGCACAACATGTGCCAGCGTGTAGAACCTCCTTGACAACACGCATGCTGCTGTTAGCGCTATTGATGTGTGAGACACTGTAGGGTGTTATTTCCCTTAAAGAGCATGTACATATTTTACCATCAGTGTTATGAGGGGTAGACAGGGGAGAAAGGCATTTGCATCTCTCTCTGTTGGCTCTTTGTGCATACAGGGGAACTTAATTAGTGTGTAAATGTCACAGATGCTGTCCTATGAAAAGATCACCCCCCCTACACACACGCACGCACACACACACACACACACACACACACACACACACACACACACACACACACACACACACACACACACACACACACACACACACACACAAGATTAAACGGTTTCAAACAGCTAATTGGACAGGGAGTAAATTCAAACAAAATGGTTCTGCATCAAAAGAGGATCCCCTCAATTCATTTGAAACACCTTCCTCTTCATGAATAAAGATTCACACTCAGCAGCAATAACCTTGGCATCTGTTGTTCCTATGCTCTCTTGTCTGGTTTGCTCGCTTGTCTCTAACGATAATACATTTGAACATTAAGAGGAGCTGCCCAGAAGTTAAGCCGAACATTTAGATCTGGATCACCAAAGGGCTTTTATTGTTGAACTACCTATACAAAATTACATTTCCTATCAATTTCATGGGATCAAAGTTTGGAAGAGGACCATGAACATAATTGAACTTGAAAAAAGTGACTATAAAAATCTCATGGCTGTTAAATGTGTAGTCTGTTAGTGTGAATACAAACTTAACTTTATACAGAGATCTGAAGTCTATGCTTTCTTACCAACTCCTACTGTTGTTGTGTGACAATGAGTTGGCAAGACAGCACAAACAGATCTGGGACCAGGCTAAAGTCTTGTCCTGTTCCTGTGTACTGTAGGAGAAACGCATCTATGATCTGAAGAAGAAGAACCAGGAGCTGGAGAAGTTTAAATTTGTCCTGGACTACAAGATCAAAGAGCTGAAGAAACAAATAGAGCCCAGGGAGAATGATATCAAGGAGATGAAGGAGCAGATCCACGAGGTGAAACAAGATGGCTTCTCTTCTTCCTCCTTTATCAGCTCTTTAACGGGATAACTGCCATTTTTGAAATTGTTGAAAACCATCACTGAAATGTCCCTTGAATACATGCATTCTATCAGCGGTTGTCCACAGTAGGTTAACTGAAATGACTCTTTGATTAGAATGAGAATTCAATATTCACAGGAAAAAAAAATTGGTTCCTACTTTTGTACTTGTCACCATTGATATTTTTTGAAAGCGCCTGCCAACTTTAGGCCCTTTCCATCAACATGGAAATGAGCACTGGGGTTCATATCGATTTAGGGTTGATCAGGGTTTAGATGAGTCCTATAGATCAGTTGTGTGAGATAGAGGGAGGTGGGAGAGAGTGGAGAATATGGAGATCAAAGCTATGCCCCCCCACACACACACACACTCTAACTACACTGACTTCACACATAACTACTTAATGCGAGAGAAAAAAAATACTTTACCATGACTGTGATAATGTGGCTGTCTCACCTAGCTGTCATTAGATGACTGCACTAACTGAGTTGCTCTGGATAAGAGTGTCTGCTAAATGTATTTTTAAAAACGATGTAAAAAGGCTATTGGCTTCCGGTGAGTTGTAGATGGAGGAGGAGCTGGATACCTTCCACAAGAAAAACACTCAGGGGGAGCTGGACATCGCTGAGCTGAAGCTCAAACTCAACACCACTGACAAGGAAATGCACAAGGGCCTGCAGAAGGTGTGTACTGTATACGTAGCAAGAGAGAGAGAGAGCGAGAGGCCCATACGTTTATATTTGTCTGAATATCAGTGTCACCCAATGTGTCTGACAAGTTCACGATCTTCACCCACAGTCTCACCTCCATCCCTCACTTTTCCTCTCTTCTCCACAATCTTCACCCACAGTCTCACAGTCTCACCTCCATCCCTCACTTTTC
This sequence comes from Oncorhynchus masou masou, assembly GCF_036934945.1. Classification (NCBI taxonomy): domain Eukaryota; kingdom Metazoa; phylum Chordata; class Actinopteri; order Salmoniformes; family Salmonidae; genus Oncorhynchus; species Oncorhynchus masou. The sequence goes on along the minus strand of NC_088226.1, from coordinate 33,824,567 downwards.
CTCTCTTCACCACAATCTTCACCCACAGTCTCACCTCCATCCCTCACTTTTCCTTTCTTCTCCTTCTCAGGTGAGAGATGTGGAGGCCCTGGTACGCAGGTTCAAGACGGACCTCCATAACTGTGTGGGGTTCATCCAAGAGCCCAAGAGGCTGAAGGAGAGCATCAGAGACTTGTACGACCGCTATGCACAGCAGAGTGACGTGGTGAGACAGCGTTGGCTACTGTGTGTTCCTGTTAAGAAGTAGTGAATGAATACACATCTTTAAATGGCTGCTCTTCATGTCTCTCAGCTGGATAAAGTTAGTGTGGACCCAAACGTCCAGAGGGAGTACGCTAGGCAAAGGGACCACCTGGAGAGGAACGTGGCGTCCCTGAAGAGGAAGCTGGCCCAAGACAGCGTGGTCCACCATGCTGACAACATCAAAATCATGCAGGTGACAGAGACGAGACTTCTCAGAAAGGACTATAGGGTTAGGTGGATAAGTGTGTCTGTGTGCTCAAAACTATTTTCATATGATTTGTGGATTTGGTTTCATTCCCATTTATAATGATACCCTAAAGCTTGGCTTGTCGTTTTAATGTCTTAGTCCTTGACTGGCTGTCAGACAGACGGACGGACGGACTAATTGACTGACTGGATTACTTGATTGCTTAATTGGATAATTGATTGGTTGCTACAGGAGAACGTGACTCTGATCAGTGAGGTCAACGACCTGCGGCGGCAGCTGCATCTGGTGCGCTCCCAGGTCCATGACGACAAGAGTCTGATGGGAAAGAAGGGCCTGAAGCAGACCAACACACTCAAAGGTGACCTCTTTCTCTCTCATCTCTCTGATTTACAGGAAAGAGAATAGAGTGCAGCTTTCTACTCATTGGAAAGATTGGTTGAGTTAAGTTCCCTGAACTGTTCTTTGAAGTAGAGCGTTCATATTTCTAGCCACTGGGTGTCACTGTGTGTATAGTCTGTATAATAACTTTTATATTCATATACAGTTGAATCCAGAAGTTTACATACACTTATGTTGGAGTCACTCCACAAATTTCTTGTTAACAAACTATAGTTTTGTCAACTTGGTTGGACATCTACTTTGTGCATGATACAAGTCATTTTTCCAACAATTGTTTACAGACAGATTATTTCACTTATAATTCACTGTATCACAATTCCAGTGGGTCAGAAGTTCACATACACTAAGTTGACTGTGCCTTTAAACAGCTTGGAAAATTCCAGATAATTATGTCATGGCTTTAGAAGCTTCTGATAGGCTAATTGACATAATTGAGTCAATTGGAGGTGTACCTGTGGATGTATTCCAAGGCCTACCTTCAAACTCAGTGCCTCTTTGCTTGACATCATGGGAAAATCAAAAGAAATCAGCCAACACCTCAGAAAGACAATTGTAGACCTCCACAAGTCTGGTTCATCCTTGGGAGCAATTTCCAAACACCTGAAAGTACCACATTCATCTGTACAAACAATAGTTTGCAAGTATAAACACCATGGGAACACGCAGCCGTCATACCGCTCAGGAAGGAGACGCGTTCTGTCTCTTAGAGATTAATGTACTTTGGTGCGAAAAGTGCAAATCAATCCCAGAACAACAGCAAAGGACCTTGTGAAGATGCTGGAGGAAAGGGGTACAAAAGTATCTATATCCACAGTAAAACGAGTCCTATACTGACATAACCTGAAAGGCTGCTCAGCAAGGAAGAAGCCACTGCTCCAAAACCGCCATAAACAAAAGCCAGACTATGGTTTGCAACTGCACGTGAGGACAAAGATCGTACTTTTTAGAGAAATGTCCTCTGGTCTGATGAAACAAAAATAGAACTGTTTGGCCATAATGACCATTGTTATGTTTGGAGGAAAAAGGGGGAGGCTTGCAAGCTGAAGAACACCATCACAACCGTGAAGCACGGGGGTGGCAGCATCATGTTGTGGGGGTGCTTTGCTGCAGGAGCGACATGTGCACTTCACAAAATAGAAGGCATCATGAGGTATTATTGTGGGAAGCTTGTGGAAGTCCACCTGAAACTTTTGACCCAAGTTAAACAATTTAAAGACAATGCTACCAAATACTAATTGAGTGTATGTAAACTTCTGACCCACTGGGAATGTGATGAAAGAAATAAAAGCTGAAATAAATCATTCTCTCTACTATTATTCTGACATTTCACATTGTTAAAATAAAGTAGTGATCCTAACTGACCTAAACAGGGATTGTCAGGAATTGTGAAAAACTGAGTTTAAATGTATTTGGCTAAAGTGTATGTAAACTTCCGACTTGGGTGTATGTAAACTTCCAACTGTAAGTGCTTATTAAGAAGTGGGTGTCTGGTCACTGTTTCATTCCAAGAAGGCATACGTTGTTTGGGGTCAATCCTAAGAATTTAGGGTAAGGTCTTATTGGTCTACTTCTACTTCCCAATAAAGCAACTCCTGCATGATCTCACTCTGTATTTGGTCCCTATACCAGCCCTGCTGTCTCCCAGGGCCAACCCCAGTAACATGGTGGTCCGTCTGAATGAGGAGGACGAAGGGGACCGCATCATCCAGCTGCAGCGCCTAGAGATCCAGAGACTGAGAGAGGAGATACAGGTCCTGATGAAGATACACCCCTACAGACCCCCCTCCACCGCCAAGCTACCCTCCCTCCAAACCAACACATAACCACCACCACCACCACCACTCCTACAGACCCCCCTCCACCGCCAAGCTACCCTCCCTCCAAACCAACACATAACCACCACCACCACCCCTACAGACCCCCCTCCACCGCCAAGCTACCCTCCCTTCAAACCAACACATAACCACCACCACCACCACCCCTACAGACCCCCCTCCACCGCCAAGCTACCCTCCCTCCAAACCAACACATAACCACCACCACCACCCCTACAGACCCCCTCCACCGCCAAGCTACCCTCCCTCCAAACCAACACATAACCACCACCTCTGCAGACCCCCCTCCACCGCCAAGCTACCCTCCCTCCAAACCAACACATAACCACCACCAACACCACCACCCCTACAGACCCCACTCCACTGCCAAGCTACCCTCCCTCCAAACCAACACATAACTACCATCACCACCCCTACAGACCCCATCCACCGCCAAGCTACCCTCCCTCCAAACCGATACATAACCACCACCACCACCACCACCCTCTCTCCAAACCAATACATAACCACCACCACCACCCTCTCTCCAAACCAATACATAACCACCACCACCACCCTCTCTCCAAACCAATACATAACCACCACCACCACCCTCTCTCCAAACCAATACATAACCACCACCACCACCCTCTCTCCAAACCAATACATAACTACCACCACCACCCTCTCTCCAAACCAATACATAACCACCACCACCACCACCCTCTCTCCAAACCAATACATAACCTCACCACCACCACTCCCCCAACACACAGACCCATGCAGTATAAGACCTCCACATCATAGTAAAATTAATTTAAAGAAAATGTTTACATATTTAAAGTGCCTTTTAGCAGAAGTGATCATTAATGGCATTTTTTTAAGCAACTGAAAACTGCTGTTCACAAATGCTCTCCATCCAACCTCACTGAGCTCGAGCTGTTTTGCAAGGAGGAATGGGAAAAAATGTCAGTCTCTCGATGTTTAAAACTGATAGAGACATACCCCAAGCGACTTACAGCTGTAATCGCAGCAAAAGGTGGCACTACAAAGTATTAACTTAAGGGGGCGGAATAATTTTGCACGCCCAATTTTTCAGTTTTTGATTTGTTAAAAAAGTTGGAAATATCCAATAAATGTCGTTCCACTTCATGATTGTGTCCCACTTGTTGTTGATTCTTCACAAAAAAATACAGTTTTATATCTTTATGTTTGAAGCCTGAAATGTGGCAAAAGGTCGCAAAGTTCAAGGGGACCGAATACTTTCGCAAGGCACTGTATATATTTTTTTTAATGAGATGGGGCCCATTGGAATTTTCAAAAGTGAATGGAGGCTTTTCTTGTCCGGGTGGATCAAATCAATAAGCCATTGTGTCTGACTGGAAATGATGAACGTTTTATGACAAGCTATTCATTAACAAGAGCATTGACATGGTTGGGTATTGTTCATCAAAAACCGTTTTCACCATATTGATTACATATTTTATAGGCTTGTCAGGAGCCTTTTTGTGTTTTGATTGATGCATGTGGTGTGCATATTTAACGGGGCTGCTCGGTGAAAGGGTATTCCTTTTTACGTTACCGTAAAAACCAACACATAACCACCCCTCCAGATTCCCCTCCACCGCCAACCTACCTTCCCTCCAAACCAACACATACCCACCACCACCCCCACTACAGACCTCCCTCCAGCACCAAGCTATCCTCCCTCCAAACCAACACACACCTATCCCTACAGACACCCCTCCACCACCAAGCTACCCTCTCTCCAAACCAATACATACCCACCATCACCCCCACTACAGACCCCTGTCCCCCGCCAAGCTACCCTCTCTCCAAACCAACACATACCCACCATCACCCCCACTACAGACCCCTGTCCCCCGCCAAGCTACCCTCTCTCCAAACCAACACATACCCACCATCACCCCCACTACAGACCCCTGTCCCCCGCCAAGCTACCCTCTCTCCAAACCAACACATACCCACCATCACCCCCACTACAGACCCCTGTCCCCCGCCAAGCTACCCTCTCCAAACCAACACATACCCACCATCACCCCCACTACAGACCCCTGTCCCCCGCCAAGCTACCCTCTCTCCAAACCAACACATACCCACCATCACCCCCACTACAGACCCCTGTCCCCCGCCAACCTACCTTCCCTCCAAACCAACACATACCCACCATCACCCCCACTACAGACCCCTGTCCCCCGCCAACCTACCTTCCCTCCAAACCAATACATACCCACCATCACCCCCACTACAGACCCCTGTCCCCCCGCCAACCTACCTTCCCTCCAAACCAACACATACCCACCATCACCACCACTACAGACCCCTGTCCCCCGCCAACCTACCTTCCCTCCAAACCAACACATACCCACCATCACCCCCACTACAGACCCCTGTCCCCCGCCAACCTACCTTCCCTCCAAACCAACACATACCCACCATCACCCCCACTACAGACCCCTGTCCCCCGCCAACCTACCTTCCCTCCAAACCAACACATACCCACCATCACTCCCACTACAGACCCCTGTCCCCCGCCAAGCTACCCTCTCTCCAAACCAATACATAACCTCCTCACCACCACTACCACTCACCCAACACACAGACCCATGCAGTATAAGACCTCCACATCATAATAAACAGAATATAAAGAACAATATAACAGAATAAAAAGAACAATATGAACGTTTTTATGAGAAACGATTCATTAACAAGACCAATTGACATGGTTGTTTTATTGTTAATCCAAAACAGTCTACACCATATTGATTCAATATTTTATAGGCTTGTCAGTAGCCTATTTGTGTTTTGATTGATGCATGTGGTGTGCATATTTAACGGGGCTGCCCGGTGAAATGGTATTCCTTCTTATTACAACCATAATAATGGGATATGGCAAAAACGATATGCCTGTCATTCTCTGGCCCTGAAAAAGTATTGGGAAAATCCTATTTTGTCTGTTTGCTCCGTGCTATCTCAACCGTGCACACCCCCCTTCATGAGATGTGGTTATAATTCCAGGCTAGAGCGCGGGCTTTCCTCGTGGGACTTCGGCGAAAGGTCGCGCGCTGCACTAGCCCAAGTAGGATAACTGCATACGTGGAGTGTGTCTGAAAGTGTAGCCCGATCAGCTCTCGCCTCCCAAACGGCGTCGCTGCAGCGTCTTGTGACCAGACCTGCAACAGGGATAGTCCAGTCGACCTGAGCACTGTTCCGGGAGCGAGAGGCACACACTTTCACCACCCTCAGTGGCTCCACACCGCAGAAAGGTAGTCTAGTCAGAGTTGAGCGTTGATTATCGAGACGAGACGGTTTCAAACAGTTTTTGCACGCACCAGATTAGCCGCGGCATATGGTTGGGAATTGGAAATAGCTCCCGGCGCACGAGCGCAGATCTGTGTGTGGAGCGGTTCCGTTTCACGCCACTGAGAAACGGGGATTAAGAGCGACAGGGAACGTGTCAGCAGCACGGACAGGTAAATAACGTACTGAATATAAATGCCAGACAGACTGGTGAATGAATCGCACAGTCGTTTAGATAAAATTACCAGTCAAATTACCAAAAGCACGCTGTAACTTTCTATTATAATATAGATCCATCCACCTCTTTTTAGTTTCTTTCTGGGCTACTTAATTGAAGTAGGTAGTCAGACCACTGCATAGACGAGCCTATTTCCCATTTTTAAAATGTCCAGTTAATAGAGGTGAAGGAGTTCATCATATGACTGTTATTTAGCTTTAATGACAGCCTAAGGAATTGTGTTATTGTATGTTTATTGAAATGTCTACCATGTCACCATTCTCATGAGATAATTATCACAGAGTCGGCTCCATCGGAGAGTTAGCTCACTGCAGTTGCAACACATTGAATTCAAATAACCCGATGTATTTTCTGAAAGACACCAAGCCTATTTTCCTGAAAGTTATCTCCCATGAAAATACATTGTTGCTCATAATTGAGATATTCCTAAAAAAAAAAGTGGGAAAATGGCCACTTGACCCCCCATTAAGATATTTCTAAAATATTTAATCATGGTTATTAGCTGTTTGATATAAGGTTTAATTACTAGTACAAAGTGTGAACAGACCAGTGACCTTATGGTACATTTCTTACAGTCATGAGTTTTAAAAAACAACAACACATCCTGTCCATTCTTCAGTCTACATATGATGCAAATAATTTAGCATATTCTGTTTTCAGACACATTTATGCCATACTGGAATAGCTGAATAAATATGAACCTTTTATTGAACGACCAAGTGGGTGGAACAGGACTGAATTGTCTCCTGTGTTTTGACTTAAGTGAACCAGGAAGTAGCCTATTCTGTAACTTGTTTCTGTCAATATCACATCCCACCCTAACCTTTGGACCACAGTGTTAGTGTTGTCCTCCAACCTCTGAACACTGTTATGATGTAGCTGTGTCATGGACGATGACTCCACTTTTATAAAGCTACCGTACAAAGCAAAGGTCAATGCGTGCTTGTGTATGGCAGGGAGAAACAGAGAGAATGAGAGAGAATAGTAAGTGAACGAACGGGTGATGTTTAAGGGGAGTGCGGGTCCATGTACAGTGGATGTCGGAAGTTTACGTACACCTCGGCCAAACACATTTAAACTCTGTTTTTCACAATTCCTGACATTTTATCCTAGTAAAAATGCCCTGTCTTAGGTCAGTTAGGATCACCACTTTATTTTAAGAATGTGAAATGTCAGAATAGTAGTAGTAGAGTGATTTATTTCTGCTTTTATTTCTTTCATCACATTCCCAGTGGGTCAGAAGTTTACATACACTCAATTAGTATTTGGTAGCATTGCCTTTAAATGGTTTAACTTGGGTCAAAAAGTTTTGGGTAGATTTCCACAAGCTTCCCACAATAAGTTGGGTGAATTTTGGCCCATTCCTCCTGACAGAGCTGGTGTAACTGAGTCAGGTTTGTGGGCCTCCTTGCTCACACACGCTTTTTCAGTTCTGCCCACAAATTTTCTATGGGATTGAGGTCAGGGCTTTGTGATGGCCACTCCAATACTTTGACTTTGTTGTCCTTAAGCCATTTTGACTTTGGAAGTATGCTTGGGGTCATTGCTTGGGGTCATTTTGAAGACCCATTTGTGACCAAGCTTTAACTTCCTGACTAATGTCTTGAGATGTTGCTTCAATATATCCACATTTTCTATCTCATGACGCCATCTATTTTGTGATTGCACCAGGCCCTCCTGCAGCAAAGCACCCCCACAACATGATGCTGCCACCCCCCCGCTTCACGATCGGGATGGTGTTTTTCGGCTTGCAAGCCTCCCCCTTTTATCTCCAAACATAACAATGGTCATTATGGCCAAACAGTTCTATTTTTGTTTCATCAGACCAGAGGACGTTTCTTCAAAAAGTACAATCTTTGTTCCCATGTGCAGTTACAAACTGTAGTCTGTCTTTTTTATAGCGGTTTTGGAGCAGTGGCTTCTTCCTTGCTGAACGGACTTTCAGGTTAAGTCGATATAGGACTCGTTTTACTGTGGCTAAAGATACTTTTGTACCTCTTTTGCATTTTTCGCACCAAAGTACATTCATCTCTAGGACACAGAATGTGTCTCCTTCCTGAGCGGTATGGTGGCTGTGTGGTCCCATGGTGTTTATACTTGCGTACTATTGTTTGTACAGATGAATGTGGTACTTTCAGGTGTTTGGAAATTGCTCCCAAGGATGAACCAGACTTGTGGAGGTCTACAATTGTCTTTCTGAGGTGTTGGCTGATTTTTTTTGATTTTCCCATGATGTCAAGCAAAGAGGCACTGAGTTTGAAGGTAGGCCTTGGAATACATCCACAGGTACACCTCCAATTGACTCAAATTATGTCAATTAGCCTATCAGAAGCTTCTAAAGCCATGACATAATTATCTTGAATTTTCCAAGCTGTTCAAAGGCACAGTCAACTTAGTGTATGTTTACTTCTGACCCACTGGAATTGTGATACAGTGAATTATAAGTGAAATAATCTGTCTGTAAACAAAAAATTACTTGTCTTACTTTGTGCATATGTCCTAACCGACTTGCCGAAACTATAGTTTGTTAACAAGAAATTTGTGGAGTGGTTGAAAAACAAATTTTAATGACTCCAACCTAAGTGTATGTAAACTTCCGACTTCAACTGTATGTGTGCGTGTTACCGATGTACAGTACCAGTCAAACGTTTGGACACACCTACACATTCCAGGGTTTTTCTTTATTTTTACTATTTTCTACGTTTCTGCACTATGAAATAACACACATGGAATCATGTAGTAACCAAAAAGTGTCAAACAAATCAAAATATATTTTATGTTTTAAGTTCTTCAAAGTAGCCACCCTTTGCCTTGATTACAGATTTGCACACTCTTGGCATTCTCCAGGTTCATGAGGCAATCACCTGGAATGTATTTCAATTAACAGGTGTGCCTTGTTAAAAGTTAATTTGTGGAATTTCTTTTCTTCTTAATGTGTTTGAGCCAATCAGTGGTACATTGAAGAATCTCAAATATAAAATACATTTATTTGTTTAACACTTTTTTTAGTTACGACATGATTCAATATGTGTTATTTCATAGTTTTGATGTAGTCACTATTATAATACAATGTAGAAACTAGTTAAAATAACGAAAAACCCTTGAATGATTAGGCGTGTCCAAACCAACTGGTACTATATGTGTATGACACAGATTGTGTTCTGGCTTGTGCTGTGTTAGGTAGGTTGCAGCCTGGAACCCTGTGAGGATCAGGTTGTAGGCTAGTCTCCTGTTTCCCAGAGCAGGGAGATGTAAATATGCTGAAGGCTGCCTCTAAACCCACACAGCGACACCGAGATAAAAAATAAAAATAAAAAAAGGAAAAGTTTAACAAAAAAAACAAATAAGTAAACCAGTTCTTTCCTGCAGAGTGGAGCAGGGCAAGGGAGACAAGACGCGAGTGCATGTTAATTGGTGATTTGATTAGTGGTTTAATATTGCAGCTGTGCTCAGTACAGGCATACTGGGGCCATGGACTCAAACTCCCTGTGTTATCAGGCAGGCCGCTAGGAGAAAGCAACGCAGAAAGAGAGAGGAAACAGTCTGCATCCTAGGATAGAAATGCTGTTCAGAACACTTTTCAGAATCGGGGTAGGATTATGATGGGGCATACGGTTACCATACGGTTGGGGCATACGGTTAGTGTGCTTGTGTTCTGTTGTTTCTCCATCCAGTTTTCAGAAGAGCTAGAGCCAGGTGTCTGAGACCAGCAGGCTGGAAATACCAGTGTTTTATGTTTGTATGAGTCTCTTGACAGTCTCCAATTTAAAATAGCATTAAAGCAAATTTGGGATGGTGAGACTAAACCTAACTGAACCGAACCTGCCCTCCCAAACCTCGCTACATCTCTCTATCGCCCTTCCTCTCTCATTGCCGACTGAAGGCATCCTGGGTCTGATGTCTAAGGAGGACACAGTGATAAGGAGACCGAGACACAGGCAGTGAGTCAGCCCATTGTCCCCTCACTGTGCCTAGCCACAGAGAGGGTCCCCAGGCCCCCGACTGGAAAGTGACAGGAACAGAGACACGGCCTGAATAAAGAACCATTCACAACCTCTGTCTCTTTCTCCCACTCCATCTCTCTCTCTCTCTCCTTTCCTTCTCTCTGTGTACTTACTAACCTCTCCCCTCCCTCTCTCATCTCTCCCTCACTCTCTCCCTCAAACTCTCATTGTCTCTTTTCCCCTCTCTCCACCCACCACGCCACCTCTACCCAGAACATCCCATCCTCATCCCCAGATGCCTGCCTGCCGCCAGCCCCTAGCAGCACCAGCCTCCCGGCCCCCATGGCACTTGGCACTGATTCCCAAGGACAGATGGTGCCAACCCTGACCCCTCTCCTCGCCCATGGGGGACCACACCGCCACAGAGAGACCGCCCATTGACAGGAACAGGAAGAGGGAGCTCCGTCGCCACGGCAACTCCGAGCCCCACATCCTCTCCAAGGGCCTCAGATAAACACATTCACACAGCAGGACCTCGGTGAGGTCCCTGTTTTGTTTGTCTCCGGCTAATTTGTGCCTTTGAGATTTCACCACCATCAGACTTCTTCTTTAGGCGTTTCATTCCATGCCTGTTTAGACGGTATGAGAATGTGCTGATGGACCAGGACCAGTGCAGGAGTACGACATTAGTTTGCTGAAAGCCAGTGAAACTTCATCCTGTCTGGGACTTCTCCTCTTTCCCTCCTGGCTGGCCTGGTCTCTCGGGCCTGGATGAATTATTAAACGGACTCCACAGCCAAGCTCAGGCTCAGTGCTGCTGGGAGCTCTATAGGCCTCTTTAAACCCTTGCTGATTGAAGGGATCGGAGTCACGGGGTCATAGGTCAAACGACACTGCAAAGAGAAAAGAGGTAGAAGCAGTTTCTGCCGTTTAACTGCAGATCAAAGCAAAACCTCTGCAACTCTCTGGCTCCCTTGACTCTCCTCTCCTCCAGACAGAAGTCAAACAACCACAATTCTGTTTATTCTTTACTGGACATTATTATTCTATTGAACCCATTAATACTTGATCTACAGACTGATTACCATATAATGGCAGACTCCTATATTAAAAAAATAAAAAAAGGGAATAGCACTTCAACATAAAATTAGACACTAATGGCTTGGTGGGATGAATTCAGCAGGGCCAAATAACAGAGGAGGGAATACGGTGTCCCTAAAGCATAGCAGGTAATTGGAGAAAAGCACAGCTTCTCTGTCGAGCCGACCGACAGACTGACCTTCAGGCTGAAAACTCGGAACCAAAAAGGCATGAACTGACTGATTTTTCAAGGCTTACGGTTATCTCTGGGATTTCATCATCATTATCACAGAGAACATTTGCATAACTGAAATATGCTGCACTGCACACAACTACCATCAACATTGTTGAGTGCAGACGTTTAGGAGAAGCCATTGTCTGCACCTGTCTGCTAGACAATACGGAGGAGAGACTACAGTAGAGCGCAGGGAGAGAAAACAGAGGAGCAGATGATAAAGGTATTTATATTGAGGTCAGTGTAATCTGGGTGATATGATGGAGAGGTCAGCTGTGATAAGAGAGAAGGCAGAAAGGCTTAGAGAGAGAGGGGGTAGAATGTGTACAGGTGTGTGTGAGTGAGTGCATGCGAGAGAGAGAGGTGTGTGAGGTGTAGGTGTGAGTATTGTTTTTGTCCAGCTCATATGCTACCTTAATTACTGTCTTCTATTCCTGTTCTGTCAGTGGCATCAGATCCAAACCTGCTGGGATTTAATTAGTGACTCAACAACACACACACACACTGTACACCTCTCTCCCACACACTGCACACCATGTTCTCACACAGTACACACACACACACAGTGTACACCCTGTACACACATCCACCTCACAGTTATGAACTGAAACCACGTCGAACATTGGGAGTCCAATAAACACAATGCGCTCTGTGTAATTAAGTATCCCTTCACTTCACACCTCATGTGAATGCCTTGTCTCAGTGTGATAGTCCCTGTGTGTTGGTGATGAGGGCTCATCACACCCTGCTGCTGTTCAGCTCCGGCAGACAGGTCGTGTTTGTGTAAGCAGGCCTGCCGCTCTGCGCTCGCCTCGCGCCTCGGCTCGCGCTGCTGACTTTGATAGTAAACACGCTGACAGGCTTTTAAAGACAAGCTGTCTGCGGCGTAACCTTGAGAGTCGCTGGGACTTATTGATAAAGGGATGAATTCTTCAGCCCCTTTTGTCGTTTGCTCCGCTATCTTAGAAACATCACCCCTGCGGGAATGAACAAGAGGTTGCCTTGCTCACAACACGGAGGACGAGACCTGGGTTACTACACATAGCTACAGGGTGCTGGTCTGCATGCACAGGAGGAGTGAACCGTAAAGATGACAGGCCATGGTATGAGAGGTAGAGAAAGGTGCGGAATAGAAAGTGTGTGTGTGTTGTTTGTTCGATTAGCCTCTGATAGTGGTCTCACCTGATTGCCTCTGTACAAATTTGCGGAGTGAGAATGGGGGGGGGTTTCAGGTTGCCATTTCAGTAGTATGGTTTCAGTCAGTCCAAACACCTCTCTCTGCAGGCTACCTCTGTTTATATGGCAGGAGCTCTACTGTTTACAGCTGCTGTAAAGATGGCATATGCCGCAGTGTGCGTGTGTGCGTGCATGTCAGCAGGTGGCTCTTATCTTCCCTGTCTCTCCTCTCCCCAGGTATCTATCAGGCTCCATCCTGGTCCCATAGCTCTGAGGGTTCAGTGACGGGCTGTCCTCTCAGGCTGCAGTGGATTACATTAGGGAACCTGTGATCCACAAATAATACCTGTAATCCAGTGAGAAGGAGCTGTGATCCGGAGAGAGGCCCAGTGATCGATCCACCAAGGGCTGCTGTGATTCACTGCGGACTGAGAGTTTCAGAAAGAAGGAACTATGACCCGGCACTGAGCGTACCAGTGGTCCAGGTTGCGTTCTGCAGTGCCGAGCGTGGCCGTCAGGCTGGGAGAATCAGGATGCCAGAGCTGGAGGACTTCCCCCCGATGCGGGATGACCAGCCGGCTGGTCCTGACCCGGACCAGATCCAGCGCAGCATACTGGACGAGCAGGTAGAGCTGTGGTGGTTCCGCGACCCGGCCAAGTCTCTGCTGTGCTACGCCGTCGCCGTCCTACTCATCCTGGGCTGCGGCCTGGGAGGCATACTCCTCCTCTCCACCACGACCAGCTTCTCTAGTGACTGGCGCATGGGAGCGGGCATGGCTCTGTGTCTCTTAGCCCTGGCCGTCCTCCTCAAACAGCTCCTGAGCTCCGCCGTGCAGGACATGAACTGCGTCCGCAGTCGGAGGCGGATCGATATCCTGAAGAGCGGAGGGCTGTCGGATCTGTTAGTGGTTCTCATCACAGGGCTGTGTCTGGTGGTCTGTGGGGCCGTACTGCTGAAGCTGGCACTAGGACACCACATGCCCAAGCCCGGCGTAGCCCTTAATGATATGTACATCTCAGGGGTGGTGTTGTTAGCTGGAGGGGGGTCAGCGGTGGTGGGGGTGGGAGTGTACACGGGGGTGGTGTTCCTGTTGGAGAGGACGTGGCCGGGACAGACGTTCAGGGATAGGGCCATGGGGGTGTTCACTATCTCTGGACGACACATGGACCAGGGTAGGAGGGAGACCACCTCTAGCTTGGCTAACCTCATCTGACCTGACCACCAAAGACATGGCATGGGATCGGTAGCCCTAAACAGCAGATGACTGCAACACTCATGTGGCCCAGATCTTATCCATATATGGGCACCGGGGAGGGTTGGAATTTATTGGTCCGCTCTGGCTTGAGATAAGTGGGCTTAGTTGCTGGGCCCCATTTGGTGTGAACGTGGGCCACATCCACCTTGCTGTCTGGGAGGGACCAATGGACATCACATGTGAAGATGGAATTTGAGCAAAGTGGCCGCCTTTGGAGCAACTAAGTATCAATTCAATTTTGCAGGTCCATGAATTGCAATATGGGATAGAGAGCTGTGTCTACACAATATGTTCTATTTTACTGATTCAAGCATTGGCCATCCTTGGATAATTACTTTTGAGATGGAACCCCAGCAGAGCACTACTCTATATAATGTGAAATAAACAGAATGACAGTGACACAGACACTGGTCACGGACACAGAACAAAGATTAAGATTCATAATGTGTCTAATCTTATAGTATTATCCACTACAAAGCAGTTGGTGAAAAAGCTGCTGTATGGAATAATCATATCATAGAACAATGTAAACAGGTTACTGTACGAAGTGATTTCCTGATAAATGTCACATTTTGTCACCTTTTTATGTCACAGGTTTACAGCTGTGTTGGGTAGTCAAAGGCCTTGCAACTCTACGAAGAATCTGAGGAGAATGCCATTGTCGCCTGGTTGAATGGTACAATATGGTTTAATTGAACAAAGCATCTGTGTGTTTGCGTGTGTGTCTGGCCCTCGCAACTCCTTATCAGGCAGTACATGTGAGCTGTCTGTCGCTCAGAGACAATAGGGGTCACTGAGGCAGCCATTGTTGTTGTACCGACGGCCGGCCAGGCCAATGGACAATGGGCAGGCTGTGGATCGTAAGGGGTTGGCGTCGCCCAGTACGGCTTTCCCTTACCACACACACACACACAGCAGCGGCAGCGACTGTGGCTGTAATCCCTCATTGACAAGGGACTGTTCTCTTACCTGAAGTCTCTTTCTGTCTCTGCTGTGCAATGCTGTGTAGGACATGCTCTTTAGGTGGTGGTGTCAAGTAGGTTTGTGCATTCACGACAGAGAGTGTGAGAGACGACCGCCATGAAACAGTGATGGGAGAGGAAGCGAGAAAGAGAAAACAGTACAATATAGCGACACGAGAGAAACCAGACAAGAAAGAGAGACCGAGCTAAACCCTCAGGTGCAGTCCACCTTTTAGGCCATAGGGGGTTCATACTCACAAACTTGTGCTTAATGTGCTTAAACTAGCAGTTTAGACCTTTAGGTTTAAAATGTCTATCTGCTAGCTTTTCTCATAGGCAAACCTGGCACAATTGGCCATCTGGCTACCATGAGTCATTTGCATAGTGAACAAAAATATAAAAACGCAACGCAATGTAAAGTGAAATTAAAATAAAAGATGACCCCAAATTTTCCATACGCACAGAAAGCTTATTTCTCTCAGTTTGTGCACAAATTTGTTTACATCCCTGTTAGTGACCATTTCTCCAGGTGAGGCATATCAAGAAGCTGTTAATTTAGCATGATAATTACACAGGTGCACTTTGTAATGGGGACAACAAAAGGCCACTCTAAAATGTGCAGTTTTGTCACACAACACAATGCCACTGATGTCTCAAGTTGAGGGAGTGTGCAATTGCCATGCTGACTGTAGGAATGTCAACCAGAGAAGTTGCCAGATCATTTAATGTTAATTTCTCTACCATAAGCTGCCTTCAATGTCGTTTTAGAGAATATGGCAGTAAGCCTAACTGGCCTTACAACCGCAGACCACGTGTAACCACAACAGCCCAGAACCTCCACATCCAGCTTCTTCACCTGCGGGATTGTCTGAGAACAGTCACCTGGGACAGCTGATGGGTTTGCACAACCAAAGAATTTCTGCACAAACTGTCAGAAAACGTCTCAGGGAAGCTCATCTGCATGCTCGTTGTCCTCACCAGGGTCTTGCAGTTCAGCGTCGTAACCGACGTCAGTGGGCAAATGTTCACCTTCCAATGGCTACTGGCACGCTGGAGAAGTGTGCTCTTCATGGCTGAATCCCAGTTTCAACTGTACTGGACAGATGTCATACAGTGTGTATATGGCGTCGTGTGGGCGATTGGTTTGCCGATGTCAACATCGGGCACGGTGCCAGGAGTTTTTTCTCTCCCGGTGCTAAGGGGGGGCTTGACCAATACGTGGGGGTGCCAAGAACATTTTCAGGACTATTTACAAGTGCATTTATTCCTGACAATTGTGCATTTGTAGTAATGTTTCGGATGAAATGGCTATCACAAGGTCAGAAATGAAATGATTTTCATTTTCTACCTGCACTCTTCTCTTGATCAGAAAACAGTCCATCGCAACGGGGCGAGATGGGTGACTAGCGAGCTGGCTAGAAGTTAGCACACACCAGACACAAAGTCTGAACAGTGTCCCTTGGTGGGGTTATGGTATGGGCAAACATAAACTACGGACAATGAATACAATTGCATTTTATCGATGGCAATTTGAGTGCACAGAGATACCGCGACGAGATCCCGAGGTTCATTGTCGTGCCATTCATACGCCGCCATCACCTCATGTTTCAGCATTATAATGCACTGCCCCATGTCGCAAGGATCTGTACACAATTCCTGGAAGCTGAAAATGTCCCTGTTTTTCCATGGCCTGCATACTCACCAGACAAGTGAGCATGTTTGGGATGCTCTGGATCGATCTATACGACAGTGTTCTCACCAATATCCAGCAAATTCACACAGCCATTGAAGAGGAGTGGGACGACATTCCACAGGCCACAATCAACATCCTGATCAACTCTATGCGAAGGAGATGTGTTGTGCTGCATGAGGCAAATGGTGGTCACACCAGATACTGACTGATCTTCTGATCCACGCCCCTACTTTTTTTTAAAGGTACAGTATCTGTGACCAACAGATGCATATCTGTATTCCCAGTAATGTGAAATCCATAAATTAGGGTCTAATGAATTTATTTGAATTGACTGATTCCCTTATGAACTGAAACTTTGAAATTGTTGCATGTTGCATTTATATTTTTGTTCAGTGTATGTTCGGTAACAAAATAAAGAATCTTAAAAATGGTAGAGACACGATCCAATTGCATTTCTTATTAAACTAGGTCAACTTGGCCACCAGAGGTCGTTCCCCTTGGTCTGTTTTTTAATTTTATTTCACCTTTATTTAACCAGGTAGGCTAGTTGAGAACAAGTTCTCATTTACAACTGCGACCTGGCCAAGATAAAGCATAGCAGTGTGAACAGACAACACAAGAGTTACACATGGGGTAAACAATTAACAAGTCAATAACACAGTAGAAAAAAAGAGTCTATATACATTGTGTGCAAAAGGCACGAGGAGGTAGGCAAATAATTACAATTTTGCAGATTAACACTGTTGTGATAATTTATCAGATGGTCATGTACAGGTAGAGATACTGGTGTGCAAAAGACCAGAAAAATAAATAAATATAAACAGTATGGGGATGAGGTAGGTAAATTGGGTGGGCTATTTACCGATAGACTATGTACAGCTGCCGCGATCGGTTAGCTGCTCAGATAGCAGATGTTTGAAGTTTGTGAGGGAGATAAAAGTCTCCAACTTCAGCGATTTTTATTTTTATTTATTTTTTATTTTTTATTTTTTTCTTGCAATTCGTTCCAGTCACAGGCAGCAGAGAACTGGAAGGAAAGGCGGCCAACTGAGGTGTTGGCTTTAGGGATGATCAGTGAGATACACCTGCTGGAGCGCGTGCTACGGGTGGGTGTTGCCATCGTGACCGGTGAACTGGGATAAGGCGGAGCTTTACCTAGCATGGACTTGTAGATGACCTGGAGCCAGTGGTAACAAGTAAAGTGTGCCAATATTTGCATGATGCATCTGACTTGGCTATTGACTTTTTTTATGGAAAGAAATATGTAGGAGGATTATACGTTTTATATTCGTAGCTATTTTGTTTAAAAAAAAAGGATGGTGGTTTTGTCAAATACTGTACCTCTATTTTATGCTTTCACTGACTGGTGGTGCAGTCTGCTAAGGTGGTATGCTCAAAGTTTGGAGGATGAGACTGCTGAGAGTTCATATTTCACTGGTGGCAACAACAACAAAACAATGGGGGTGGGGGATAACGCTTCACTACTGGTCATCAAGTCAAATAACGTATATTTCACAAATTAATCATTATAAATTGTATATTAAACATTGTACGCCTAAATGTAGACCTACACGTCCATGTAATGTAATATGATTATTAGGTCATTGCAGTGTGTTTGTCTACTATGCTGAAGAAAGATGTGGCTCTTTATTAAATTAATTCTTAATCTTAATATTCAAGGTGTTGTCTGCACTTCTCGTCTCAACACACTAACACAAATATAATTCTACATTTCAAAAGGGATTTTTTTATGTGGGATTCTATAACCTTTGCTGCAAACTGGGTCAACTATCAGGAGGTAGATTTCCTACACTGAGATATTTGACCAGTCACTCACATACCAAGTTCCGTTGGATTTCTGTTAAAGGGATAGTTTGGGATTTTCCAATGAGGTCCTTCCCCAGAGTCAGATGAACTTCTGGATACCATGTCTGTCTGTGTGTGCAGTTTTAAAGGAAGTTGCGCAGT
The DNA here is from genome assembly GCF_036934945.1 of Oncorhynchus masou masou. NCBI lineage: Eukaryota > Metazoa > Chordata > Actinopteri > Salmoniformes > Salmonidae > Oncorhynchus > Oncorhynchus masou. Next base: position 33,806,030 of record NC_088226.1, on the reverse strand, counting down.
TGCTTACTAGTTTTGGTGCAACGACAAAGTCTAGCTGTTCCTGTAAACTTCCGGTCATTGTGCTAAGCTAGTTAGCATTTTCTCGCGAAACTACCTCTAACTTTATACTGGACACAGATACATAAAAATGGTATCCACACATTCATCTGACCCTGGGTAAGTAGATAAAGGGCTTCATGACAAATCGTGAACTACCCCTTTTAAGGACGCTTTTATGAAAAAGTGTTGGATCATGTCGAACTGCGTCGACAATTTGAATTGGCTGATACGGAATTTGTTACCGGACAAAATCATGCTGTTCAGCTGGTCATACTTAGCATAGTGGCTAATTGTGCCAGGTTTGCCTATGAGAAAAGCTAATACCGAGACATTTTAAACCAAAGGTCTAAACCTCGGTTTAAGCAAAAGTTTAAGTATGGACCCTTATTTCAATTGATAAAATACAAATCTCACTTATAGACAAAAATAACTAGAAGAAAAAGTACAAAGACATTTATTTATTTATTTATACATAGGTCCTTTTGCCTCCTATTGACTTACATATGGCTAATAAATAAGATATTGAGAGATTGAAAAACACATGTACTAATCATTAAAACCCCACTGGAGAGAATATCTGAAAGAAAATCGTCATATTTGTTCTGTTCCTCAAACAACTATTTTACAAGGAAAGTGTAATATGGGATTTCATACAGTAGGCCTACACACTGCAAACTCATGCACATAACAAATTGACTGTAGCGTCTAGTCTGGGCTGAACCTTTCAACTCTATTCCTCTGGCAGAGACCCAAGGTTGATATGAGGGGTTGGTGCCCAACAGACTACAGTAACTATACCAAACAACACCTGCTTTGGAAAAGTTGGGTGTTTTTTTTATTTTTATGGAGAAAAATAAATAAAATATAAAAACATTAATTTTAACACATTTTGGCATACAATAGCCAGGCAAGGTCTTGTTCATACTGGTCCACCTGTATTTCTGGAGGGTTATTTCTTTCTTTCATGTATTTTCCTCAAGTGATCTGTTCCCGCCAGGTAGATAAACTACTTCCTTGACAGTAAAGCAAAAATAAAAATAATTCCTTCAGTCTTTTCCATATAGTTAGTTGTAAGCTGAGTGCAAATACAAAGATGCCAATGGATGACAATATTGTTTATTTTGTATTACTTAGTAATTGGTGATCTGACCAGCTCGGTGTTCATTTCATGAGACTGAATGCTGTTACAGAACTGACCCCACGATAACATCAACTGACAACCACACCCACCAGATACAAGTTTATCAGTGCTGTGTAAAAGCCACGTTTCAATGTTCACAGACTTTCAACCATGTCTCACACCCTGAATTCTTCCGGTAAATTAAACACACTGTGCCTTGAGAATAAACAAACTATACAATTTTTACAACACGACCAATAGGGAAAAACCCCTACATTCATTACTCTATAAACTGAGAAAACATGTCTCCAGATGCTGTAAAACTTTTGCCATGGGTGACACATCAGTCGAGTTCTGAAGGGAAACTATGGGAAGGTCTCAATTGCCTACTGCTCGCGTCGTCTCTCCTCGTCTCCTTCTCAAAACCCATTGGAGGAGATGGTCAGAGGGGTGGGACCTCTGGCTTCCTCATCCAATGGGGTTTGAGGAAATGACAAAGAGGATGAGAGGAGTATGCAATTGAGATCGTCACAGTCTTTACGGTACTCAATGTCTGCAGATCAGGGGCATGATGGCTGCCTGGTCCTTTTGGAGAGTGGTGAAAATTGTTACCCTTTCCTTGTCCTCTGCTGTCCCTCACTCCCAGGGAGCCAGAGAGAGGGGGAGGGAGTGAAGATCCATTCGTTTGGCAGCAGGCTTGCCCTTAGTTTGTCCGAAGTTGGTAATCTGCCAAAAGAGGGAGATGTAACAGTAATACATTAACACTGTTCTATGTATCATCACTTTGCCCCTGCACTGTGGCTGATCACATTAACGCTGTTAGCATCTAAACCCACAAAACTGGGGCTCGGCGTGCCTGTGGCTTCTGCCGAGTCCCCAACAACCGGATGTTCAGGTTTTCAGGGGGAAATAAAAAGAGAGCCTTTGACATGACTTCCGCTTTTGGATGGGAACAAGGCGACACATCTTAACTCCTCCAAATTTACTGGATTGGTTGAACAGTCAAAAATGAACCTCCCCCTACATTTAAAAAAAAATCTTGTCAAGACCAGTATGTCGGGGATCTCGTTTCATGCATTTGCTACGTTAGGTTAGAGTGACAGTGATCACATTGGGGTCAGTGGAGCAGTTATAATATGGCATTACAATAACCGCTTAGAACTCGCTTATGAATAAGTCAACACTGCCAGTGTAATGTATCGGAGTGTGGTGCGCCTCTCTCTTTATCTCTCTCCTCTCCCTTCCTCTCACTCACTCCATCTCTCTCTGCCTCCATCCCTCTCTCTCTCTACCTCTGCTGATTACAGTGGAAAGGTGATAGTCACCTTGGCATGCAGAGCCAAGTGACACGGAGAACCTAATGGCACCAAGGCATAATTCAGATCCCCCATGCCCCAGCTTTATAAGGAGAGAGGTAATGGATATGAAAGCTGGGTTCACTACTGGGCCGTATAGTGCTGAGATAAGGAGTGTGTGTCTCACCTCCACTCTGTGTTATGTAGCGTACCCACGGTAACGCCTGATAGCCACTCTTCTCAATGATCTTAAGATAGCGTACCTGAGGAGGAGCAAAGAACAGTTACATAAACAACAGACACACACACACCACATACTGGTGAGACTGCTCCTTCCAACCTGTATGCATTATTAAATGAAACTCGTGTGGCTCTACGAGGGTTCACGTTAACAGAGATAAAATGGGTTCGGTTAACTTACCTGGATACCAGATACAGTGAAATAGGGGATCTCAAAGTTGACAGTGATGGGCCTCTTCCCCTCCAACTCATCACTCTCCACACTAGGCAGCCCAAAGTGAGCCCTCATCATGTACTCCTTGCCTCCCTACACACAAAACACACACGATGACACACTTTAATTGGGAAAGTTGTGGCATTTCTCTCTGGTAGGTTTCTTTTGTAACCTACCTGATCTTAACAAAACAAAACTAGCTAGACTATACATTCCTATACTTGTAAAACTCTCCTCACACCTGCACTGGGGCAGGATACATCCGCAGTTCACAGGACTGCCTTGTCCAATCAAGGTAAAGTAAACAACTACAGAGGTGACTTGGATGTCATTGGTCACACAAGGAACCCATTCCCTTACCACACATCACTATAACACCACTACACAGTTATTAAAACTGTCCGTGCGACTCTGTTGTTTTTCAAAGCCAGGAAGGATGTGGGTTTACAGCAGCAGAGAGAGCTGACAGTCATATGCTGAATGTAATGTTAATAGTCATGGGGTTGAGTGCAGTATCCTTATCGGTCTTTATCAATATGAAGTGTTGGGGCGTTTTATATTTCCTCTAAAGCCGTTATCAGTCATTACTTGGCTAACCTCCCCTGGGTTCGTCTGGTGGCAGTGTAAAAACATGCTATCTATAAATGTGCTGCTTCCTGTGAGAATACTGTATGTACTGCCTTCCGAGAATGGTAGGACACGACTCTATTTTTACTATTTAGTTACCATTCAGTTGATAATTACACACGGGGTTGTTCCACTTCAAAAAGCTCATGAAAGAAAATAATGGTAGTGTTCCTGCAACATTATTTTGTTGAAATATAATTTGATCTCTGAGAAATGATGTTTAATTGATTGCATCCAAATTGGCCATTTTAATTTATAGGATTCATATAATATTTCATAAATATAGTACCTAACAGTCGATTTGGACAACTTTTTTTTATTAACAATGAGTTAGACATGAGGAATCCAAAGGAATGGTCAACAGCCCCCCACGGACACCCTACGTCAATCCCACCCCAACAACGAGTAGATAGTATCAGTTCGCCTTGTCTGACGGTAGTACGGAGCAGCGGCTCTGAGTATTGTTTCTTCATCCTATGTAATGTATTCCCAGTGAAATTTGTGACGTTTTTTTTAAATCCTCTTTTCAATGAAGTTGTTAGGTTTATGTCCCATTCTGTTATTACCAGAATGTTAAAAGGGATAGTTCACCCAATTTACAAAATTACATTGGTTTCCTTACCCTTTAAGCAGTCTATTGGCAAGGTATGAAAGTAACCCAGGCTTTGGTTTTGTTGCTAACTTTTTTGCATTTGTGGCACAAATCCAATGCAAGTCAATGGTACCTAATATCAGTAATTTCACGCTTCCTGTTTAAATCATACTGAAGTATCTAAAAAATAAGTAAATGATGTTACTTATAGATTATTTGGAAATTAGGTGTGAAAATGCTAATATAGGTACCATTAACTTGCATTGGATTTGTGTCACGAATACATACTTAGCATTTGAAACAGTGGCCAGGTAAACATAAACCAAAGCATGGGTTATTGTTATACCTTGCCCATAGAGGAAACCAATATGTCATTTTGTAATTTAAGCAAACTATCTCTTTAACATTAATAGTAGGAACAGCACCATCTTGTGGTCAGAACCTGGTATTATCAGGATGTAGGATGGGACATAAACCTAACAACTTCAATGACTTATTTCTATGAACGGGGGAGAAAAAACAAAATAGACCAAATTCACTGAGAATACATTACATAGGATGAAGAAACAATAGTCCAAGCTGCAACTCCATACAACTTCTCAGACATAGTATCAGTTCTCTATCTACTCATTGTTGGGTAGGGATTGGCGTGGGTGGGACTTTTAATCATTTATTTGGATTCCTCATTTTTTTAAAAAGTTTGGTTCAATCGACTGTAAGGCAATATATTTACTGAATATTATATGAATCCAATAAATGAAAATGGCCAATTTGAGTGCAATCAATTCTTAATTTCTCAGAGATCAAATTATATTTCAACAAAATAATGTTGCAGGAATGCAAATCCTAACGAGAGAAACGATTTCAGAACAATTGGAGATGGTGGGTGTGATGGCTTCCTGAAAGGACATGGAATGACCCCATAGTATGGAAATGAAGAGTTACAACTGTTGTATAGCCCTTATGTTACTCTTGGGTGAGCAAGGCTTGAACAAATAGCATCTAAAAACACATGGTGACTGTTACAATATCTATGATAATAGCAGGGGATGCACGAACAGGAATGCATCGACTGCCATCTGCAATAGGTTATTAGCATAGTAATGTTGAGTTTATCTCATGACGCTAGCTGTGTCCATGTAGGCTACTTACAGGGAAGGACTTGATGTTCCACTGCACCACGCTCTTCTCGGGAAGATACTTGCAGCTGCCTGTGCTCGTCTTGAATTTAGGCGAGTCGGCGTCGCTGGGCACGGGTACCATGATGGCTACGTTGTTGGCGGTGGAGCGGCTCTTAAACTGACTCTTGGCCTGCGGGGTGGAGGGGAAAAGGTAAGGGTCACAGGGTTACCGACAAGGACGTGCAGTGATATAAAGAGGGAGAGGGGGGCAATTCATGGGGTAAAACCCACTTTTACACTTCAGCGATGATGACACAGTCATGAGGAAAGAAACACAGTCATGGACATGGAACGGAGGCTATTGTATGAAGAATATCCTGTTCAATTATTAACTTGCTATGATTTTAAGGGTGAGGAAACGGTCCCAACCCAACGGTTTTCGCACATTGAAGCAAAAAATGGAAACAACATGGATCTGTGTCTATGTACTTAAGAGTCTGGGACTATGTACTTAAGAGAGGTCAGTGTTGGAGCTACTGGTGAAACACAGTAGATGTTGACAGATTGACAGTGAATGCTGGTGGACATCCTTTACCTTAACCTTGATCTCAACTCGGCTGTGGGAGAACTTCTCAATCACACTCTCGATCCATATAAGAGGCTTCACCTGTCACGGAAAGGCCAGGAGAGGAGAGCGAGAGAGAGAGAAGGTCATCAGGTTAACATTGGGCAAGGGAGGGTGTGTGTGTGTGCGCATGTGTGTCACTGACCGTGGTGTTGAGGCGGTAGGACATGAGCTCACTCTCTCCGTCCGGGGGGATGAAGGAGATGGTTCGATCGTTCTCGAAGCGAGACAGACGGACACACTGATGGAACTGGACGTCTTCCAGCTCTACCGTCTTACTCTTCTCTCCTGATGCGACACACAGGCAAGGAGGGGGCTATTCATTGCTATGTCCTAATACAGTCAACTCCTGAGAAGTGCAAAATCTCAACAGCAGTCCCTAGCAGTTCACCAGTCCCAGTTAAAATACTGTACATTCCGTACACCTTATTTGCCTCGGATACTAACTTCAAAAAAGGGCTAATCTCATGTATGTTCCACTGTCATCCTTCGGGATCTGAAAACGCACAGTGACACTGGACACACACCACTGTGTCTTCTTCACAAGGACTTTATAAAGAGTTCCATCAAATCAGCTCTTGCAAGAGAAAGCTTCGGGAGACCACTCTCTTCAGTAGTGGGCTAGAAAACAATGTCATGGCAATGTGGATGTGTGCCGTAGTGGGAGCCTAATGTTCTTGTTGTTTTCCCAGAGTAAATGGTCCAGCAGAGCTGCTGTTAAAAGCTCTTTATAATGAATCAGGGCCACTGGGCATTCACTTAAATCCCCCCATGAACCTAGAAAGAATAACCCTGTCCATACAGCAATGGCTGTATAGAAATGGACAGCCATCGACGGATGGACGTGACACCATTCATTCCTATGTGAAGACTCAACAGTGCACTGAATCCAAACTAAGTCGGTTAAGAGGCGTCGTATGGATACAGAGAGCTAGAACACCCGAGTCAAGTCTTTGGAGAGACCTGTTAAGACAGCTCAAATCCCGGCAGGTAAGCCCTTGGGAGCACTGGTCCACGACACAGGTATGATGTCCCATGTTGTATCATCACTGGGTAACTGTGGAAAGGTGAAAAAGGAGGCACAGTCCTTTATGTTTTGTCTCTAGTGTACACTGTCCCCTGTGGTTCACCCGAAAGGCTGTGCCATCTCCCTAACGAGGCAACAGAACACTCATGTATTCATATCAGATAGGAAATCCTGCGTTTGATTTGTTTTCCCAATTTGAACTGTTTCAGCTCTCGTATATCTCTCATGTCTCATCTCTCACAATCTACTTGAAATCTCTCCCTGTACGCATGTCTTGATTTCCCTGCACGTTTCATCTGTATGCTTTCCTCATACCCAGATTTGACTGTCCTCACTCTCCCGTCTCTTCCACAAAACTGTATGTAGTAACGGGCTCTGACCAGAAGAAGGTGATGTTTAACCCATGTCTGTTCACGCGTAGAAAGCCAGTCGCAACAGTAAGCGTGACTTCACCTTGTAAAAAAAACACTTGTTAGTAATCAAACACACGAGCATTTGTGGTTGAAAGTTACCTTCGGTTTTGCAGTGGGGTGTCTCTTGAAAGGCATCCATACGTATGACGCGCACAGACACAGATCAGTAAACATACAAATAAGAAAGATAGTGTGCGCCTCCTCCTCTGGTTATGGTACAATAGGTGAGTGCAGAAGCCCATTTTAAATTCTCATGTTTATCTATTCATTGTTTGTCGGAGTAGTTTTCCTTTTCTGTTCCAGACATCCCACTCCACTTCCAGTCCGTGGGCAGCATGCACATGTGAGGAGCCGTCCAGGGGGCATCTTTCATCTGCCAACAGCAGCAGTAGCCTCGGGGAGGGATTAGCAATAGGGCTAGACCAAGGAAGAGTAATCCACCAGACGCTCCACAACCAGGGCACATGAGGGGTGAGAACAGGGACTGGGGCGGTGAAGGTGGGGGGTGTAGGTAGTGATGGGGAGCAGTGGAGTGGTGGGAGCAGGGATGGGGAGAGGAGGCAGGGGGAAAGGGGGTGAGTTGGGCAGGATTGGGAGCACACTGAGATTTTGAAGGGTGAGGATTTGACCATGGGAGTGGAAGATAATTGTCCATGTTACCTATATTATGACCATCGCTCTCCAAGTCTGAAGAGTCAGATTATTTGGGTTTGGTATAATAGTCTTTACCTCTTGGTGTCCGTTTACATACTTGTAGGATTGTGTTTGTACAGTTTGTGTACTTGTGTGAGTGTGTTGTGTGTGCGCACTGTAACGGAAAACAGTCATTTATATGGTATTTTGGGGTATTATCAACAGTAAAATGTTTTACAGCAGCATACTATAGATTGTGTTGCGTTGTGGGAATATTTGGTGGACGGAGAAAGAATTGCTGTATTTGGAATGATACTGTAATTCCATTCCACAAAATACAGTACCGTACCATATATTTTGAGCTCCAAAAACCTTTTGACCACTAGTGGGTGCATGGTATTGTTGTTTCTGGCTCATTAAAATGCAGTATTTTGATGTGTCCCTTATAAGAGGCTACATTTGTTGCACGTGTTAGTGAGAGTACCAATTTCAACTAGTATGTGGTAGTAGTGCCACATCAATTTAAAAATGTATGGGGGACAGATTGGAGTGTCAGCAAGTCTTAAACCTTAAATGGTGGAGCATTTTGCCACGTCCTTTTGGTCTGGTTTGCCTTGTAGTAGCCGCCAGTTTTGAAGCCTTTGTTAACCTGCCCTGTAGAAGTGCAGGTGATATAAAACCCATTACCCTGCAGCCAACCTGTTTGCACCAATTCAATTCAAGTTAAATACTGTGAAATAAAAACACCATATCCCCTCAATAAATTTCATTCATCCATCCATCCATTCATTACGAATACAGTAGTTGTAACTCTTTTTCTTTAGTATAATAGAGCCAATTCTATAGTATTGTAGAGTGTGTCCTTAATTAAACAGTATTTGATGTATGTGTACTGTAATAAGAAATACAGGAACTAACTTGCCTCTTCGCTGCCTGCAAATTACTAAATAAATTAATGGCAACACCTTACTGTGTGTGTGTGTGTGTGTGTGTGTGTGTGTGTGTGTGTGTGTGTGTGTGTGTGTGTGTGTGTGTGTGTGTGTGTGTGTGTGTGTGTGTGTGTGTGTGTGTGTGTGTGTGTGTGTGTGTGTGTGTGTGTGTGTGTGTGTGTGTATTATACTGCATGTGTTTTTACTCACTTCCTGTGATCTCGAAGAGCACTTTGTCGTTGAGGCCCAGTCTGAGCTCTGGCATTCCAGACAGAACCACTTTGAGCTTGATGCTGCCCATGATCTCACTTCGCAGGACACTGCCGGTCGCACTTACCTTGCACAGGGAGACAGACAGACACGGTTACATTACATGGAAGCTGAAGTAAAAAAAAAAAAAAAAAAACTTCTCTGGTTGAAAAGGGCCTATGTTGCATCGATATTAGTCAGAAACATTGATTCAGGTGTACAAATTTACTACAAAGTGTAATAGCAAAATTTTTCATAAAGTCAGTATTTTCCTAAAACAGAGATTTGTGAGATTTCCTAGATACATTGGATATTTGAGGGTTGGGTTTTGATTTCAATAATGCCCACTAACACAGCATGGTAACGCCTCGGGAGAATTGTCATGCACGGAGAAACATCTGCGCTGATTGTGCTCTATCCAATTGTTTACATAAAAGATAACACATTGCCAGTGTTATGTTGAAAGAACACTTGGCCCCTAAGCCCTTTATGGAGTGACCACTTGGTGATGTGGCCACTTGCTACTAGCTAGCTTAATTGACAAACACAGAGATGGAACTTGGGCAATGATAAACAGTGTGTGGTTTGTGCTTCACTCACGATAGTTTGACAGCTTGCTGATGAGGTAGTGGATGCAGCAGCAGCTGACTCGATACTGTCTACCTAGTTTTCATGCAAATATTTTAACTTGAGAAATACTGCACCGAACACCTTTGCCTGATGTGAAATTGTGCAACTAAGACCTCCTCGGCAAAAAAAAATTCTTCATTTATCTTCGAATAATTCGGACTATTTTGAGGGCGAAATGTTTCTACCGGGACTCAAGAGGGACAAACAACAATAACTCCCCAGGGTACAATATAGCAAACATAACACACCCCCAAGTCGCTCTGGATAAGAGCGTCTGCTAAATGACTTAAATGTAAATGTAAAATGTAAGATGCAAGTCTCGCTTTTTCTTCATGAGAAGCAGAAAAACCCAGGCAGAATCTGGGAGTTCAGCCCCCCCTTTAAATAGGGAGAGACAACAGCAGGACATTTACAGTTTAGATAGTCTTGCGTTACCACACTCGCAATGTGAAGTCTCCTTCATCATGAAGGAACCAAAGAAATCAGGAAACCCTGGAATTCAGTATAGAAATGACAAAAGGAGTTTTAGAAAGGGTGAGAGAGGTATGGAAAATACTGAGAAGGTATGTTGGAGAATGACCTAGATACTGAAGATGAAAAAAATGTATTGTCAAAAAAAGGGAACTCTGAGGAAAGCCAGCTATCTAATTAAATGATCAGGTGGCATGGAGAGGCCCATCAGACTTGCTCTTCCTTACAATCAGTCAGTTATTAGCCAGTTATTAGTCTCTGTCTCTGACCCCTGGGATACATAAAATGGGCTCACGGGGCTGGTTACGTGTCAGACCAAAGGGCCGTGGGTATCCTGGTGTAACACCGTTACAACAATCCTCCGGTTTCTGTGGTAAGGAAATCTGAAATAATTTCCTCCCACTTCTGACAATTCATTTTGGGGCTCCCGAGTAGCGGTCTACGGCACTGCATCTCAGTGCTAGATGCGTCACTACAGACCCTGGTTCGAATCCCGGCTGTATCACAACCGGCCGTGATCGGGAGTCCCATAGGGCTGCGCACAATTGGCCCAGCATCGTCCGGGTTAGGGGAGGGTTTCGCCAGGGGAAGCCTGTCATTGTACAATAAGAATTTGTTCTTAACTGACTGGCCTAGTCAAATAAAGGTTACAAAAATACAAATTCAAGGAAGTTGGAGAATGGTGTCTGGAAGATTCTCTGACACAATGCTGATTTAATAATGTAAATCTGACCTGGTTTCTTAGTCTGCACACTGCAAATGATTATCAAATCGTTAAATATACAGTAGAAGTCAGAAGTTTACATACACCTTAGCCAAATGTTTAAACTCAGTTTTTCACAATTCCAGACATTTAATCGTAGTAAAAATTCCCTGTCTTAGGTCAGTTGGGATCACCACTTTATTTTAAGAATGTGAAATGTCAGAATAATAATAGAGACAATAATTTATTTCATCTTTTATTTCTTTCATCACATTCCCAGTGGGTCAGAAGATTACATACACTCAATTAGTATTTGGTAGCATTAGCTTTAAATGGTTTAACTTGGGTCAAACGTGTCTGGTAGCCTTCCACAAGCTTCCCACAATAAGTTGGGTGAATTTTGGCCCATTCCTCCTGACAGAGCCGATGTAACTGAGTCAGGTTTGTAAGGCCTCCTTGCTCGCGCACATTTTTTCAGTTCTGCCCACAAATTTTCTGTAGGATTGAGGTCAGGGCGTTGTGATGGCCACTTCAATACCTTGGCTTTGTTGTCCTTAAGCCATTTTGTCACAACTTTGGAAGTATGCTTGGGGTCATTGTCCATTTGGAAGACCCATTTGCGACCAAGCTTTAACTTAAACTGATGTCTTGAGATGTTGCTTCAATATATCCACATAATTTTCCTACCTCATGATGCCATCTATTTTGTGAAGTGCACCAGGCCCTCCTGCAGCAAATCACCCCCGTGCTTCACGGTAGGTATGGTATTCTTCGGCTTGCAAGCCTCCCCCTTTCTCCTCCAAACATAACGATGGTCATTATGGAAAACAGATACATTTTTGTTTCATCAGACCAGAGGACATTTCTCCAAAAAGTATGATATTTTTCCCCATGTGCAGTTGCAAACCGTAGTCTGGCTTTTTTATGGCGGTTTTGGAGCAGTGGCTTCTTCCTTGCTGGGCGGCCTTTTGGGTTATATCGATATAGGACTCGTTTTACTGTGGCTATAGATACTTTGTAACCGTTTCCTCCAGCATCTTCACAAGGTCCTTTGTTGCTGTTCTGGGATTGATTTGCACTTTTCGCAATCTCTAGGAGACAGAACGCGTCTCCTTCCTGAGTGTTATGACGGCTGCGTGGTCCCATGGTGTTTATACTTTTGTACTATTGTTTGTACAGATGAATGTGGTACCTTCAGGCATTTGGAAATTGCTCCCAAGGATGAACCAGACTTGTGGAGGTCTACAATTTTTTTTATGAGGTCTTGGCTGATTTCTTTTGATTTTTCCCATGACGCCAAGCAAAGAGGCAGGGAGTTGGAAGGTATGCATTGAAATACATCCACAGGTACACCTCCAATTGACTCAATTATGTCAATTAGCCTATCAGAAGCTTCTAAAGCCATGACATAATTTTCTGGAATTTTCCAAGCAGCTTTAAAGGCATAGTCAACTTAGTGAATGTAAACTTCTGAGCCACTGGAATTGTGATACAGTGATTTAGAAGTGAAATAATCTGTCTGGAAACAAATGTTGGAAAAATTACTTGTGTCATGCACAAAGTAGATGTCCTAACTGACTTGCCAAAACTATAGTTTGTTGACAAGAAATTTGTGGAGTGGTTGAAAAACTTGTTTTAATGACTCCAACCTAAGTGTTTGTAAACTTCCGACTTCAACTGTATATCAGACTTTTAGAAATCTAATTTGAACAAAAATGTAACTACCCTGGAAACAATGTTTGATGAATTTGTTTCCATTCCACCAATTCCGCTCCAGTCATTACCACGAGCCCGTTCTCCACAATTAAGATGCCACCAACCTCCTGTGCCGCACGCCTGGAGTTTTTAAAAAGGCACGTGAAAGACTCAGAGAGCATAAGGAAAAAGATGCTATGATGCAATTTTCTTTTTACTGAATGCAAAGCACAATGTAGGATATAACCAGGCACAGCGTCAGAGTGTCAGAACAAGAATGTGAAACTCCTTGAGTGGCCCAGCCAAAGCCCAGACTTGAATCCCATTGAAAATCTGTGGAAAGACTTGAAGATTGCTGTTCACCGCCTCTTCCCATCTAACTTAAGAGCTTCAGAAAATCTGGAAGGAAAAATGTGAGAAAATCCCCAAATCCAGTTGCGCAAAGCTGATACAGACATACCCAAGATGAGTCAAAGCTGTAATCGCCGACAAAGGTGCTTCTACAAAGTATTGACTCAGGGGTGTGAATACTTTTGTAAATGAGATATTTCTGTATTTCATTTTCAACAAACGTGCAAACATTTCTAAAAACCTGCTTTCACTTTGTCATTATGGGGTCTTGTGTGTCGATGGGTTTCTAAAAATATATATTTAATCCATTTTGAATTCAGGCTAACACAACAAAATGTGTAATGAGTCAAGGGGTATGAATACATTCTGAAGGCACTGTAGTACAGTAGTAGATGTATATACAGTAAAGCATAGTAAAACTATATACAAAAAAGCTCAGGTGTATTCTTGTCTCTGCTCATACAGGAGTAACAAAGGCTTTGTTAATCGGGGTGCTGGCTACTTCCTGCGGGCGGCTATGGGAAAACCTGGGACTATTTTAGACTTAGTCCCTGTTACCCTAGAGCAGTTTTTTCCAACCCTAGTCTTCGAGTACTGCCAAAAGTAAACATTTTTATTGTAACCCTGGACAAGCACACATGATTCAACTTGTCAACTAATTATCAAGTCCTCGAAGAGTTGAATACGTCTTTGTCCAGGGCTACGACAAAAATGTGTACTGTTGGGGGGAAACAGTGCCCTTAGAGAGACCACGTTATTAAACAAACACAATAGTCACAGACTAAAATCATAGTGCAGACCCTCACTAGCATGTTGTGGCTACTGTGTTCGTGGTATACTAGGGACCTTTTTGATAGTACCCATTATTAATTACAATACTTGAGGTGTTTTTTACTGACATCCGAGTGAAAAGCCTCCTCACCAGCAGGTTAACGGACTCGATGACATCCATGAACACCTCGTTCTTCCTGTACTTGATGCCCTCTGACCTCCAGGACACTGCATTGGTGACGGTGGCGGGGGGGCGAGGGGCGCCCACATCCAGTTTGTGACCCTGCTGGGTGATGTACCTGCAGAGAGAGGGGTTGAGGGGAGAGAGGAGAGGACAGATACCATGTAAGCTTCTTTAGAGGAAAAAGAATGCTGTCGTCGCTACATCACTTTCCAACTAAGGTTCGAGAACAGAGGAGAAAGCAGAATATGAAAAATATTGAAGTAGAATCCAAGAATGTGAGGATCAGTACAAAGATGTTTGTTTTCTAGGTGATATCAATCTTTCTATATATATATATATTCATGATTAATGAGCTTATGATAAGATACCCCAGAATAGAAAGTTAATTATATTAAACCTCACTGGATTAGATAGATTAATGAAAGGATTTGTCTTGGGTTGTGAGCAGGTTAGTCATGGGTGTAATTGGAACAAGGGGGTTTACATTGTGATTCTATTGTGATTGTAACCACAAAACTAAAACACTAAGGCTCAAATCATCCTGAAGTGCATTTTGTGTGCTCATTTAAAGGTGCAATCTGCAATAGTTCAAGTTGACCTCAGACTGTCAGGCCTTGTACCCATAGCTCTTTGAGAGTGATTACATGTCTCTAGCCTAGCTCCATCCCATTGTGTCTTAAAACACAGTAGACCTTGTATGTCTATTGTCTACTACTGGCTGTACTATCAATACCGTATGCTGCAGGATGATGTGATGAGACGGGGAGTGGGTAGGAGGGAGATGATATACAGTACCTATGCAAACATATTACCGTTTATTCCGTAGTTGGAACACCTGCCCGCTGCCTCTACCTCTCACTGACAAACAACCAGGGTGACAGACAGCAACGCCATCTACTTCCTTAAATATACACACACACACACACACACACACACACACACACACACACACACACACAGTCCTGCCGCCCGACCTGTAATCCCACCAGATAGATCTCTCCTCTGCCTGCATCTCTCCCAGCTCTCCCTGTGGTAATGACAGACTGATCCAATCTCAACCATAGATCCTTCTGATGCTTGCAGGCTTTCTCTCCTCGACTACCTTTCCCTGGGCTCCTTTGAGAATCCCCTTATTGCTCAGCTTGAAAGAGGCTAGCGTGGTTCAAAATGTGTCTGCACATTGCAAAGGCACCGAAAGCCGCCCCCCAAAATTGCCCCAAAAAATGACATGACACTGGTTTGAATTCACCACTTGACACAGGCCATGGTGACCTCATATAGTGTTTTATGGTAATCCCGTGTGATACAGGGAGATCATCTCGTCTCAATACCTCATCTTGACTCAAGGAGAGTGGAAAGAGATGAAAGTCAAGTTGGAGACAATTAGGCTTGTTAGGTATGTTGGTTTTGGTCCTGATTCTCCCCAGAAATGCTAATGATGTATCCAACAAGAGCATCTGAGTTGGCGGGAAAATCGACAGTCATACTACGAAACAACACACACAAACACACTCCTTCTCTTTCACATACACACAAACAGGGGAAGACAATTGGAATGGTAGCCAGGCCAGGGACCGGTTTTCTCAAAAGCATTTTATGGCTAAATTCACCATTCGATCCTTCGTAAGAGCATCTTTACATTTCTGAGCCGTTTCCCAAATCTGTCTTTATTAATGTTGCACTTGAAAGCGATCGTAATCTAAACGCTTGAAATCTAAAGACCACTCGTAGAACAGCTAAATGCGTTGTTAGATCACTGTTTGCCCTCTGCCCCTCCCGCATCACTTTACACACAGAAAATCTTCACTAAACGTAGAATGAAGATGTTTATTTTGTCTCTGTGACCTCCAAAAACATAGTTTAACAAGTTAACTATAAATAGCCTAAAAGTTTGCAATGATTCAGAGGGGTTGGGTTAAATGCGGAACACACATTTCAGTTGAAGGCATTCAGTTGTACAAATGACTAGGTATCCTTTCCCAATGTAATAAACAAGCGAAGCAAGGATATAAAAATGGAAACCGAGAACCTAATTATATGAGTGCTAGAATAGACTACATATTGACATCTCTTTCATGTAAGTGCAATCGATAGATAACTAGTATTAGGTCATTAGGCTACACCTCGGCTACATTATCTGAAAGCTCAAGCATTTCACTGTAGCCGAACCAATAACTTAAAGGTTATCATCATGTCCTACATATCCTAAAGCTTCCATTTTTCTGCATGTTATTGGAGAGGCTGCATTGGACATTTACAGTTACAACTTGACATTGACTGTGCTAATGGCTAAATTTGAGGAGTACTTTGTACCAAGCCAGAACGTTACGTTTGAGAGATACAAGTTTTTCTCTCATGATCAGAAACAGGGAGTCAGTTTGGACCAGTATTTGGCTGAGCTGAACACACTGAGCAAAACGTGTGAATTTGAAAATCTGAAAGACTCACAAGTGAAAGACAGGATAGTCTGTGGCATACTTGATAATGGACTCGAGGAGAGATTGCTGCGTGAGCAAGATTTAACTGTGGATGAAAGCAGTGAATATGTGTCGAGCAGCTGAAACCACCAGAGCACAAGCTAAAGAGCTGTGCAGGGATGAGACGTCAGTGTATGCAATAAAAAGAGAGGAGCAATACACACAACGCCTTACAAAACAAAAACTAGCAAAAGAGGAATCAAAACACTACATGTGGAAAATGTGGATTTATCCATAAGCCAACAAAAATGCTCTGCATATGGCAAATCATGTAACAACTGTGGGGAAAAATAATCATTTCTCAAAATGCTGCAAAGCTGAGGCTACAAAGAAAAAAGGTTCACACAGTCGAGGGGATGGAAGAATTCTTTGTTGATTCTGTGGAAATATGCAATGCAGTAAATGCTGAATTGATTGTTCCATTGACTGTGAATGAAACTATAATACCAGTCAAGCTTGATACTGGAGCACAGGTAAACCTGTTGTCTCTGGATGACCCACAAAACACTGAAGGTGAAGAGCAAAATACACCCGGTGAAAAGTAAGGTTACTGGTTATACTGGGGAGAACGTACCATTCAAAAAGGTAGCGACATAGTAACAGCACAAAGATAAACAGTTCAGAGCACAGCTGCTGATTGTGGAAAAGAGTGTACAGCCTATTCTAGGAATCAATGCATGTGAAAAGCTCAATTTGTTGAAAAGAGTGTATGTAGTGACATCACAGACTGAAAATGACCAAGAATCACTACTGGCTGAGTATGAGGATGTGTTTGAGGGTCTTGGATGTTTACCAGGAGAACACAAAATGTACTGATGGACAAAATTACTCCAGTTGTGCATGCATGCAGAAAAGTTCCATTTGCACTGAGGAAAAAACTCAAAGAGGAACTCGGACGCATGGAAAAGATGGACGTCATCACAAAATATGGATGAACCTACAGACTGGGTAAGCTCACTGGTTATTGTGGTGAAAAAGAACGGCGATCTCAGGATATGCCTAGACCCGAGAGATCTCAACAAAGCAATCAAGAAAGAGCATTTCAAGTTGCCAACTAGAGAAGAGATAATGTCGCAGTTCGCTGGAGCAAAGTGGTTCAGTAAGCTTGGGAATGGGAATGGTCCCATGAACAGGAAAACTGCTTCAAAAACCTAAAGAAGACCATCACAGAAGAGCCAGTGCTCAGGTTCTATGATCCAGAGAAAAGCACAAGGATTTCTGCAGACGCGTCAGAGTTTGGCCTGGGAGCAGTTCTTCTGCAACAGCATGACGACACATGGCAACCCGTCGCTTATGCGTCCAGAGCCTTGACAGGCGCAGAGACAAGGTATGCACAAATAGAGAAAGAACTACTGGCAAGCACATATGCTTGCAAAAGGTTTCACCAATTCGTCTACGGACGAGACTTCGAAGTAGAAACCGACCACAAACCATTGTGTCAATCATGTCTAAGCCACTGAATGATTGTCCAATGAGAATCCAGAGAATGTTGATCAGACTGCAAAAGTATGATGGGAAGATGATCTATGCCCCGGGAAAGTTCATGTTCGCCGCCGACACTCTTTCTCGAGCAGTCAACAAGAAGGAGAGCTTCGACACACAGAAAAGTACTGAGATTCAGGCCAACGTCGACATAATTGTAGCATCACTTCCTGTGTCTTCTGAGAGAATGGAGCAGATCGAAAGAGAGACCACAGCTGACCGAACAATGACCGAGTTGAAAGAAACAACACTGATAGGATGGCCTTCACAGAAAAACAACTGTCCAAGGATAACTGGATGTGCAGAGCAGAGCTCACCGTTGTAGATGACATTGTGTTCAAAAGCAACAAGATTGGCATTCCCATGACACTACGCAAAGAAATGCTACAGAAAATACACGAGGGCCACTTGGGTGAGGAAAAATGCAAACAACAAGCACGAGAAGTAATGTACTGGCCAAGAATGAACCAGGAAATCAGCCAGACCACTGTTTCATGTGAACTGTGTTTGACCTACAGGCCAAAGCAGTAAGCAGAGACGCTAATGCCTCATCCAGTACCCAACAGACCCTACTACAAAGTTGGAGTTGACCTTTTTGACTGCAATGGCAAAAGTCAGATTGGTTGTTACCAACTATTACTCAAACTACCCTGCAGTAGCAACACTGCCAACTACCTCCAGCAAAGCTGTAATCACCTACCTGAAATCAGTCTTTGCAAGACATGGCGTTGCGTCTGAACTGTACTCGGACAATGGCCAAGGTCCAACAGCTTAGCAGAGAGTTCAGTCAAAATTGTCAAAGGTCTGATGAAAAAGGCACACGATGGAAAGGAGGATTTCCTAAAGAAATCTGATGATCTACCACAGCGCACTGCTGCAGAATGGACTTTCACCTGCACAAATGTTGATGGGATGTCGCATCAGAACCAACCTACCCATCCATGAGGACTTGCCAACACCCAGAGGTGCTCACAAAGTCAAACTCGCAAAGGAAAATTAGAAAGACAAACAAAAACAACGACACGACAAAAGTCCAAGACACTTACCTGAACTGAAACCTGGAGATCATGTACGACTGAGACATCACTACAGGAACCTGGATGCAGCAAGGGTGTGTGCAGAGAGAAGTTGCACCGCGATCCTATGAGATCCAAATGGAGCATGGATACAACTGAGCGGAAACAGAGTGGATCTAAGGCTTCAGCCATTCACTCAAGGGACCGAGGATCATCGGGAGGATACTGCTGAAGCGTCAAATGCCTTTAGAAATGGACAATTCAGTCAGAACACCCTGACTGACAATGAACGCTGTCCAACTGTTTCAGGAAGCACTTCAGCAGAACGACCAAAAAGGACTGTCAGAGCCCCTGAAAGGCTTATTGACAACTGCTAAAAAATTCAAAAAAAGGGGCACCTCGACTGAATGTTTGGTTTATGTGAAAAGAAATAGGGCCACAATAGAGTATTGTTCGACAGACTATATTTAGTTTAAAAATATATATATATATTTTTTAAATTGGGGGAATAAAATGTGTGTTATTGAAAATTGCATGTTATGCAGGTTGAGTAAACAAATGTGATGTGACGTGTAGTTACATAGAAAAGTCATTTTCTTTTAAAGGAAAGAAGATGTGTTGTTATGTGTTAATAACATTTAGACTACATTACCCAGCAGGCTATGCGGGGGCGGATGGTTAAAGAATGCCTTGCATGGCTAACATGGAGTTTTCTAGCTGAAGTATATGTTCATTAAAAGTAGTTAAACCTACGCCCCAGTTTGTCATTATATAAGGAAAAAACATAACATAGGGCACGTTGATATTTTCTAAATAGCGAACAAGGCAATGAGCGACTTTGACTTTGGCCTTATTCATTCTTGCTCAGTTTACACAAACTTAAGAAATGCTGAATTTAGCCTACATAATCAAACATTGCATACAAAATATCCCGGAAAAAAACACTAGCCTTTATTGTCGGGAATCATTTCAGCAAGGGACAGCTCCTGCAACGGCACAGTTAAATTCCACTTTGTAATGAGTGCATCGTTAAAACAGTCATAAGCCTAAATTCCATTCGCTATTGGGAAATTGCGCCCAGGTGGGCAGTATTTTAGGGTAAAGGGGGAGGGGGATGTTGTGAAAGTGCCTGGTTGGGGGGAGATTGAAAAAGAGGAGACGCAGGGGAGGAGTGTCGGGATGTGGTGGAGGGGCTCCTTGGTGAAACAAGGAGTAGGGCTGAGCTCGTCTGTCTGGGTGTCGAGTGGAGCCAGCTGACAGTGGCATTGTGTATGTGTCAATGGGAGACAGGATAGCGATTATCAGCCCTATTCAGGCCCACATTCACAGACAACACAGACAACACACTGATAAAGACCTCATCAAAGCTCAGGGCAGAAACACATCTTCATACGTCCACATCAGACAGTCACCATATTATCAAAGTAAACCATCTGTTTGAGCAATTATAAAAAGACAAATTATATTATATGATGTTACATACAGGCTTTCAATTAAAGTGCAAGACTAATTACAAACAGGTAATTAAGCAGACAAAATAGGCAGATTGCCATGGTAGTCTGGACTTAATTAAGTGAACACTGAACCTTCTGCCAGAACATGGCACCATTCCCAGGGGCAAGTAACAGAACAGGAAAACAAAGTCTCGTTAACGAGCTAAACCCTCTGAACCCTATAGGCTACTGTATACTGTCTGGCACTAGCCTAGATGCTAGTCTTGCATGGCATCAAACGGCAAGCCATCTAGTAGAGAGATTAGTAGACAGAGGTGTTGGCTGACTCGAACTGACTCTACTCCTTAGCAGAGAAGAAAACATGACATATAAAGTCTACTTAACATGCTAAAGCAGGGTTTCCCCAAACCTTTTTGATCCGCGACCCCATTTTGATATCTGAAAAATGATTTTTTTCACATGGGTGGGGTCACAAATAATGTAATTAACAGCCAATGGTAACTTTTTCATTTGGGGCTGTGTCCGTCAATGGAAAAACGTTCTAACAGCATTTCCGATTGTGAGTTGAGAAGACAATTGTATACTTTTAACGTGGGGCAGTCAATTGCAAATGAGTAATGTGTCTCTCATCTCACCACCACCAATGAGATGTGTGTGCTTGATGCGTGTCGCGTCCGAGCTTCTCAACATCAGGGGGCGTGGTCGACAGCGCCCACTTCATCTCTGCTGTCACATCCAATCTGGATCCTATTTTGTTTGAATACAGACGAGAGCACTGAATCCAGTTTGACATCGATACGAGCTGGCGAAGGGTTGCCTACCATGTGATTTCGAACCAACTGGGAACTCTGAAAAATACTAAGTCAAATCATGATGTCAGTGATGAAAGTCAGAGCTCTAGAAAGAGGCCCGAGTTCCCTAGTTGGAATTCCGAGTGGGATGACCGTTCAAAACTATTTTTCCCCAGTCGGAGCACGTTTCTTTCAGAGTTCCCAGTTGTCTTGAATGTACTGAAGTTGGAGATTTCCCAGTTCCCAGTTCTGAATTACCAGTTGTTTTGAACGTGTAATTAATGCTCAGAGGGAGACGGCAGAGTACTTCCTTTGAGACAGGAACCAAGCTTCCTCCGTAGTGAACTGTAAATGCGTTTGTCTGTAGCATTCAGTCACATGACAGCTTGATCAACTGTACGATTTCATTTACCGGCATGTCAACTGAGCCAGGATCACAGTCAAACAGATTGGGAAGTAGGTCAGTCCCAAAGTGCTCTTCCGAGCATGGGAGGTGAGCAGCCATCACTCGTGTGGGACACACTGATGTTGTTTTCTGTTGTTTTCTTTTCATTACACAGGAAGTCAACCAAGTCAGATTTTTTTACATCCATTGTGAATGACAAAAGTTCCTCTCTGTGTGAAAAAAACTTTCCAACACCCCCTCAATAACCACCAAGCCTCGGTGTGAAATAGAACAGTCATGCTCTGATCCCATATCTCTACATAGTTTTTGCGAAAAGGCGCTCGCACAATTGATGTGATTTGATGTAGTTTACAATTGAAGATACCTGCTGCAGTATATCTCTGAGTTCCGTGCTCAGCTCTTTTGCCACCTTTTTCTCTCGGTTTATCATACAATGTGTCCATATGTCAGAGGTAGACGCATTCATAACTAGAGTGCAGAGGCCTGCCCGCCGTACTGTGATAAATGGCGCCCCATCTGTGCAAAAGTCCACCATTCGATCCCATATGGAATCACTTTTTGTCAATATAGCCACGCAGCACACTGAACATCCCCTATGTCGTTTCATGCTCAGAAATCGCGAGACAGAACAATATGTCTTCGTGAATAGCATCCCCTGACACGCATGGGCATCTCGGCCCTCACAGCTAACGTCAGTTTGAAGAGAATACGCTGGGGATTTTGAGTCGTTCAGTCAGAGTTTCCTCTTGATTGCTAGCAATAGCATACATTTTTCAGTTAACAGTGCTATCTGACAAAGGTATTGATGTGAGTTTCTCTGCCTCTGCCTCCCCACACATTCTTTTCACCATATCAATTGCAGCTGGTAATATCAAAGTCTCTGCAGTAGTGCGTGGTTTCATATCCGGCCTAGACATTCACCTTGGGAATGATTCAAGTGCAACAGTCAAGGCCCTTTTCCATGATCTAAGGGCACTCTCTTTAGATTTGAATAATTTTCATTTACATTTTTATGGTTAACCACATTACAATAATTTTGAGATACAAAGACGATATTATAATATATACACTGCTCCAAAAAATAAAGGGAACACTAAAATAACACATCCTAGATCTGAATGAATGAAATATTCTTATTAAATACTTTTTTCTTTACATAGTTGAATGTGCTGACAACAAAATCACACAAATTATCAATGGAAATCAAATTTATCAACCCATGGAGGTCTGGATTTGGAGTCACACTCAAAATTAAAGTGGAAAACAACACTACAGGCTGATCCAATTTTGATGTAAAACAAGTCAAAATTAGGCTCAGTACTGTGTGTGGCCTCCACGTGCCTGTATGACCTCCGTACAACGCCTGGGCATGCTCCTGATGAGGTGGCGGATGGTCTCCTGAGGGATCTCCTCCCAGACCTGGACTAAAGCATCCGCCAACTCCTGGACAGTCTGTGGTGCAACGTGGCGTTGGTGGATGGAGCGAGACATGTCCCAGATGTGCTCAATTGGATTCAGGTCTGGGGAACGGGCGGGCCAGTCCATAGCATCAATGCCTTCCTCTTGCAGGAAATGCTGACACGCTCCAGCCAAATGATGTCTAGCATTGTCTTGAATTAGGAGGAACCCAGGGCCAACCGCACCAGCATATGGTCTCACAAGGGGTCTGAGGATCTCATCTTGGTACCTAATGGCAGTCAGGCTACCTCTGGCGAGCACATGGAGGGCTGTGCGGCCCCCCAAAGAAATGCCACCCCGCACCATGACTGACCCACCGCCAAACCGGTCATGCTGGAGGATGTTGCAGGCAGCAGAACGTTCTCCACGGCGTCTCCAGACTCTGTCACGTCTGTCACATGTGCTCAGTGTGAACCTGCTTTCATCTGTGAAGAGCACAGAGCACCAGTGGCGAATTTGCCAATCTTGGTGTTCTCTGGCAAATGCCAAACGTCCTGCACGGTGTTGGGCTGTAAGCACAACCCCCACCTGTGGATGTCGGGCCCTCATACCACCCTCATGGAGTCTGTTTCTGACCGTTTGAGCAGACACATGCACATTTGTGGCCTGCTGGAGGTAATTTTGCAGGGCTCTGGCAGTGCTCCTCCTGCTCCTTCTTGCACAAAGGCGGAGGTAGCGGTCCTGCTGCTGGGTTGTTGCCCTCCTATGGCCTCTTCCACGTCTCCTGATGTACTGGCCTGTCTCCTGGTAGCGCATCCATGCTCTGGACACTACGCTGACAGACAACAGCAAAGCTTCTTGCCACAGCTCGCATTGATGTCCCATCCTGGATGACCTGCACTACCTGAGCCACTTGTGTGGGTTGTAGACTCTGTCTCATGCTACCACTAGAGTGAAAGCACCGCCAGCATTCAAAAGTGACCAAAACATCAGCCAAGAAGCATAGGAACTGAGAAGTCGTCTGTGGTCACCACCTGCAGAACCACTCCTTTATTGGGGGTGTCTTGCTAATTGCCTATAATTTCCACCTGTTGTCTATTCCATTTGCACAACAGCATGTGAAAATGTATTGTCAATCAGTGTTGCTTCCTAAGTGGACAGTTTGATTTCACAGAAGTGTGATTGACTTGGAGTTACATTGTGTTGTTTAAGTGTTCCCTTTATTTTTTTGAGCAGTGTATATATATATATATATATATATATATATATATAATTTTTTTTCCCAGTATTTTGTCAATTCTCCCACATGCCCCATTTTCATATCAAGTGACCCCACCTGGGTCACGACCCCTAGTTCGGGAACAGCTGAGCTAAGGCCTTTGAACCTTATACTGTAGCCTACTCAGCAATATGGTAGTCTGTTGGATGGTAGTCTGTTTTAGCATTGCCCCTGTGTTGCAGTCTAAAATGCCAAGCCTTCCAGGCCAGACTGTAGTCTTGACTGTAACCGAGTCCTCTACTCACTCTTGCAGGATCTTGCTGTCTGTGGTCTGGGGAAAGCCAAAGTCCATGACCTCGTCCATCAGCTCATACACAATCACAAAGTTGTCACGGATGCTCTCCTCCTCCAGCTCCTTAAAGTACTCCTTAAACACCTACAGATTTACAGACAACTTAAATACAAGATCAATGCAATACCAGAATAGTAAGCACAGTGTATTATAGTAGGTATTGTCAGTGAAGCACACACTCACCTGTACTATTTTGTAGAGGAAGGAGTATACCAGAGCAGCGTTGGCATTCTTCTTGGTCATTGCCACCACTAAAGGACGACTGTTAAGTACGTACTACACTGTTGAACAGAAAAAGGTACTGTGCCACTGCTGTTGATGATACATACCGAATGATACATACCGATTGACTCTTGAAGAATATAACTTAGAAATGCCTCATGAGTTTAGTTCAACTGCCTTATCCCAACATAACCTAAAATATTAGCTTGCTTTACTCCAAAGTTTGTAAACAAAGTAAATGTAAACAAACACTAGATAGCCTCAAAACATGGTTAAAACTATAATTTCATATCATGAGATGGTCAGCCCTTGCATCCATAGCTCTGTCTATGAATTTGAGTGGTTAAATTTCTCCAGCCCCATCCCTCAGCTTTTTACCAAAACAGATCAACTTTTAAAAATGCACAGCTGTTAATTGAAATGCATTCCAGGTGACTACCTCATGAAGCTAGTTGAGAGAATGCCAAGAGTGTGCAAAGCTGTCATCAAGGCAAAGGGTGGAAACTTTGAATAATCTAAAATATATTTGTTTAACACTTTTTTGGTTACTACATGATTCCATATGTGTTATTTCATAGCTTTGATGTCTTCACTATTATTCTACAATGTACAAAATAGTAAAATAAAGAAAAGCCCTTGAATGAAAACTTTTGACTTGTACTGTACACAGCACGACATCATGAATCTGCATGCATGCAGCGAGGGTGTGAACTGTGAATTGTGTGATACGTCTTGTGAGCGAGACAGAGGCTGAGACAGATGGCCTGACCGGCTGAGCAGTAACAGGACTTCCTGTTTGGACAGGATACGGTAGAGGTTGCTGTGTTTGATCCACAGGAAGTGTGAGGAGCCGCTGGTCACCAGGGGCGACGTGTCTGCGTCCTCCTCCATCCTCATCATTATAGGCATGAAATGGTCGATCTCATTCATGTCCATGTTTCCCATGTAGTTACGACTTATCAACACCTACAAGGAAAACACATAACATGAAAATAGAGGGTGAAGATTTGCGACATGTCCATGTTGCTCTTGGAGTTACGACATATCAACACCTGGCCAATTAGATAACGTGACAAAGGGCATTGTAACACATTGATGTACATTCATTTTCTATTCAATTCAGTTCATCTTCATTTAGATAGTATATTTCAATCAGCAGAGATTCTAAATGTTTTCCAAGCAGTCCATAGTGGAAGATATGCAACAGTACAAATTGAAAAAGATCCAAAATGGAGCATATGTCCTTCCCCTCGTTCTGACGGCTCAGCGGTAAGTTGTGTAACATCATAAAACTGTCTGTCGAAATGGGCAGCAGCCTCTGCCAGGAAGACCACTGTTAAGAAACAGTAAATAACTAGTCTTGTGATCACAACACTCAATAACAGCACTGTGCAATATACACTGGAGTGGCCTGAGGGAAGCATCACTTTCTCTCTCTCTCACACCTATGTCTTATTATACTTGTGAGCAGTGGCAGAGCCCCACCTGTTTTGAGCCCCACATTTTAAGCCCAAAAAATCAATAAAAAAGTGCCTGTTTTGCATGTTATTTTGGCATTAACACGTGACACATTTCAGTTGGTAAACAATGTAAAAAAAATAATAAAAAAATAATAATAATAATTGCGTCAATAAAGCCGTTGTTTTGCTTTCTTGAGAAAGGCAGCTTCAAAATGCAGGTGTTTCAGCCTAGCTCAGTGCTTTCTGTGGTGATAGGGAAGCAAGCGGAAAATACAGAGCGAAGGTGTTGGTAATGTTCTCTAGTTGCACCGTGATTGGCTCAGTGTTCCGTCACTTATGGGGACACCGCGTCACTGCCAAGTCTACGGGTAAAGCTAAAAAATTCAAGCCCCTTGGGTGCTGCCATAGAGTTACATTAGAAGTGCCCATCCAAGAAGGCTCAAGGTCATTGGCAACAGATAAAATGACGTCAAATCACGTTACATCTACAGTAGCTTTGATTGGACTGATGATGTCAACATCATACTTAAAATCTTAGCTTGCTGTCATCCCCATGAATCAAGTTGACAATCTACTGGCAAATCCTTGTCATATAAAGAGAAATAATGAAGAGAAATGAAATCAAACGTATCGGTGCTATTTTTTTTTTTTTACCTTTATTCGGCCATAAACATTACACCAAGTTGGAAATCGCAAATTCAACAATGAGTGGTTGGGAAGGAATCAGTGGTCAACTGCAAGCATTGCAAAGCAATCACTAGCCTGCTATTCAGTGGAGAGGCTGTGTGTGTTGCCCTAAGGGGATTAAGGGTCTCTTTTCCAATAAAAAAACTATACAAAAACTATAAACATTCAACATTGGCCATGCTGTCAAGAAGCATGATTTGTGCCGTGCTCAAAACTCAATACTCAGAACTGCGAAATCTGACTTCAGGGAGTTCAAGACAACTGGGAACTCGGGAAAAATTAGCTCAGACTGGGAAAATAATTTTTGAACGGTCATCCAACTCGGAATTGAAGATCCAGAAGTTGCACCTCTTTCTAGCCCTACGACCTGAAGATCACTGACGTCATCATGATTCAACCTTGTTTTTTACAGTTCCCAGTTGTCTTGAAAGCATCAACAATCCAGAGAATGCCAGACTTTGAGAACAAAATTTGCCCACGAAGGAACACCGCGCCATCTTCATGTTCAAGTGTGCACAGCACGACAAGGTGTGTCCAAAAATGTCTTGTATGCTGATGTATAAATTATGTAATATGCCAGAGAGATATGTATGCTGTAGATAAGAAAAGTAATACTAAGTATATGATGTGTGGTAAACTGTTAGTAGCTCATGTGCCTCACCCTAATAATTTGGTCTATTTTGCCCTCTTAATTTCGCCTACTGTTCTGACTTGGTGGTGCACATTAGCCTATAACCTGTTTTAGAGAAAAGTAATCAAAAATATTGTAAGAGCTTTCATTGTCTGCTTACAAGGTACAAATCTGTCATTCTGCCCCTGAACAGGCAGTTAACCCACTGTTCCTAGGCCATCATTGAAAATAAGAATTTGTTCTTAACTGACTTGCCTAGTTAAAAGGTAAAATAAAAATAAAAATTATATGCCCCCTTTATTTATCCTTCGGTTCTGACTTGGTGTACAGGGAAAACACTGTAAGAACGTACCATGTTCTGAATTCTGTCGCTGTACATTTCAAAAGTGCTGAACAAATAGTTATATTGACTACATCCGTCCTAGCTCGCTCATTAATGTCCAAATCGAAATTACGGATTGCCTCTTGTCGTCCCTCTATGCAATAGTTTGTACATCTCAATTGTCTGTAGAAACCACAATTGTTTAAGCAAGTCAACCATATCATGTTTTTTTAAAGGCAGTAAATGAGGCTGAATGAACTGTTTCGCTGCCAAACAAGGCTCCGCTGATAGCCAGGTGGAGCAGTGGTATGGTGATGGGACTGCTGTTGGGACTCTGCTGTTGGGACAGCTTTATGTAGGCCCTCACAGTTTGTGTTTTTGTTTTTTTGCCCCACCAAGATTTACATGATAAAATCGCCATTGCTTGTGAGGACTTTTGGGGACCAACAATTGATTCCCATTCAAAATCCTATTTTCCCTAAACCTAAGCCTAACCATTACCCTAACCTCCAACCCAAACTCTAAACCTAACCATTAACCTAACCTTAACTCTAAACCTAACTGCTAACCCTAAACCTAGACCTAAGCCTTACATAGCCTTTTTACATGTGAGGCCGGCAAAATGTCTTTCAATTTTAGTTGGTTTCCTATTCTTTTGAGGACTTCTGGTACTCACAAGTATAATAAAATGTGTACACACACACACTCATTTCAATACCAATAACAAGATGAGTCAGTATTGAGAGTTGCTGGGCTGGAGCCCTCACACTCTGAAATAAGTGTTGAAAAAGATCAAAGCCTATGCTTGAGGGATCTCACACACTGAAGACATGGCCTACAACCCTCTGTACTAGAGGGGCCTCTGTGCCGAGGAGATCACACAGGGCAGAGACAACAAAAGAGGAGGAAATAACAAATAAGACAAAGGAAATACCAAAATGAAAAACTCATCACACAGTGAAAGGATATGGACAGGCGGAACCCCAGACAGACGGACACACAATTCAAAGGTTGTTGCATATAAAAAGCAGTCTGCCCTTGCAGGAAACACAAACGCTACCTGAATGTTAAGAACGTAGAGGAAAATGATAGATTTCGCTGTTCACAATTATTACCATTTTTAGAATAAATATGGCTTTGGAGGACGTGTTTGGCTTCTGCTTAAAATGTACATTAAACTGCCATTGAGGTTCAAGGAAATAAAAGTTAAAATATTGTTCAAAACCCATTTGTCACCAACCGTTCATCATGGCCATTGCAAGTTCCTAATTCCTGTTTTAATCCTCAGCCTCTGTCTGCAGTTATCCTGAGCTAACAAACCTCACTCCAGCCACCTTTTGTTTTTCATTAAAACACTTTCTCTGTTGAACCATTACATTTGTATTCTGCTAGCCTAGACTCCATGATACAGTGTTGGGGGTCTGGGTACCGTGAGACTAATATTCTTATAACTTTAAAAAGGTGAACCTAAGGACACACACACACACACACACACACACACACACACACACACACACACACACACACACACACACACACACACACACACACAGCAACTCTAATGGAGTTAGCCAGTGCATCTTGCTACAATACTGCAGAGACCAGACACAAACAGATCTGTCAGACTGTTGCAGTGATGTGGGAAGTGTTAGAGATTGAATGAGAGACATGTCTGGGAATATGAAAGCAGGCTTATGGTTCAAGTTCAATGCCACTGTTGGCTGACAAATAGTAAAACACACTGGCCGACTATGAGGGACTGGTTTATTCACTCACAGACACAGACACCATATCCCCTTAAAAAATGATGGGATGACTCAGCCAGGGGACGTTTGTTTGGCAATGGGACACTGGTTATTGTCAATGAGGCATTGTTTACAATGTTTACAATCAATGTGAACTACCGTCTCTGTATGACATCTCAGTTAAGGTAAACAGACCAGAGATCCCTCAGGTTCCATCACAAATGGCACGCTATTCCCTACGTAGTGCACTACTTTTGAACAGGGGTCAAAAGTAGTGCACTGCATCAGGAATAGGGTACCGTTGGGAAACAAGCTCAGTGATTTAGAGCTAAACGTTCCATGAAAAATCTATGACGCTACCAGAGGGTCTAAAATGACTTTCCCCTCCGAGAATGACATGGTTTGACAATCAAACACACACCATGGCCACTATATTTCACCTTGAAAACAAATGTCAGGTTATATTTATGACCATGTCCCATCACGTCAGGCTATCTATACATTGTGGTGCCTAGTTTCTCGTACGGTGCATTCGGAAAGTGTTTAAGACCCCTTCCCTTTTCCCACATTTTCTAACGTTACAGCATTATTCTAGAACGGATTAAATACATGTTTTTCCTCATCAATCTACACACAATACCCCATAATGAAAAAGTGAAAACAGGTTTTAAAAAGGTTAGCTAACGTTTTACAAATGAAAAACAGAAATACCTTATTTACATAAGAATTCAGACCTTTTGTTATGAGACTCGAAATTGAGCTTAAGTGCCTCTTGCTTCCATTGATCATTATTGAAATGTTCCTACAACTTGGAGTCCACCTGTGGTAAATTCAATTGTTGGACATGATTTGGAAAAGGCACACCTGTCTACATAAGGTCCCACAGTTGACAGTGCATGTCAGAGCAAAAACCATGCTATGAGGTCGAAGGAAGAGTACGTAGAGCTCAGAGACAGGATTGTGTTGAGGCACAGATCTGGGGAAGGGTACCAAAACATTTCTGCAGCATTGAAGGTCCCCAAAAACACAGTGACCTCCATCATTCTTTAAATGGAAGAAGTTTGGAACCACCAAGGCTTGTCCTAGAGCTGGCCGCTCGACCAAACTGAGCAATCAGGGTTAGAAGGGCCTTAGTCTGGGAGGTGACCAAGAACCCGAGTTTTAGAGTTTATCTGTGGAGATGGGAGAACCTTCTAGAAGGAAATCATATCTGCAGCACTCCAACAATCAGGCCTTTATGGTAGAGTTGCCAAATGGAAGCCACTCCTTAGTAAAAAAGCACATGACAGCCCGCTCCCCATCCAACCTCACAGATCTTGAGAGGATCTCCCCAAATACACGCGTGCCAAGCTTGTAGCGTCATACCCAAGAAGACTCAAGGCTGTAATTGCTGCCAAAGGTGCTTCAACAAAGTACCGAGTAAAGGGTCTGAATATGTATATAAATGTGATATCAGTTTTTAACTTGTAATAAATTTGCAACAACTTCTAAAAAACTGTTTTTGCTTTGTCATTAAGGGGTATTGTGTGTAGACTGATGAGGGTAAAAAAAGCTTTTTTAAATACATTTTATAATAAGACTGTAAAGTAACAAAATGTGGAAAAGGTCAAGGGGTCTGAATGCTTTCCGAATTCACTGTATATTACTTAAGACAGCAAACGTGAGAGTGTAGTTTAAATGTAGCCTAGTGTACACACATCCAGAATTGCATGTGCAGGGTACACAAAGTAGAGTAACAAAATAAAGAACAGATACCACACACTGATAAATGCTCCAGTTGTTTAGTGCGCTCGTTAAAACCGCTTGGGCTCATTCATCAGTGTGTTGGTGTAAACGTTTTATTTCAAATACATGATTGTAGTCAGTGTGAAAAACAAAGCAGCCATTTATCAGCATAACAATATATTTCAAAGAACGACACATTCAGTTGACCAATACAGCATAAAAAGCGACCTCAAACTTCAAGAACAAGCACACAATGCGTTGATACAGTGACTGTATCCAGACACTCGAGCCTCGATCGACCGATCGACCGATCGACCGATCGACCGATAGATAGATAGATAGATAGATAGATAGATAGATATACTCAGCCTCCAGTACAGCCCGTCTGGGTTGGTTTTAGCAGGGAGAAGGCCTGAGGACAGAAAAGGCTTTAGCACTGATAGGGATCCAGGGACCCATCCCCTTAATAACAACCTCAGGATCTCCTTCTCCACAATATTATTACCACAACCACACAAAGAAGGGAAGTCAGGTTTGGCTTGATTAGCCTATAGTCTGCTGTCTGAGTGAGCAGGTACCCCAGACTTTGTATGCACACCTCTAACCATGAACGAGCCAATTAAACTAGGCTATGAATGCACCTTATCTTGTGTTCATAGAGTTGCCTAATAAGACATTAAACATGACATGCCAGCCCAATGGGGGCAGATGACGCTAGTTTCTACTTGACAGTAAGGCTGTTTGAGGGACATTTATGTTTTTTCTTTCAGAAAGGATTTCTTGAACATGTTAACTTTTATGTGCCTTCATTACAAACTTGTATGGGATCCGTAAATATTCATTTTTATTTTATTTTATTATGTGCCTAGTTTAGCCAATAAGAAAGCACTTAGCTACATGTGACCCACCACCTGGATTAGGTCATATGCAGCAACATTTGAAATAATTTTTTTACATTGAACAAAAGTAGAGACTCCAGGCTAGAAAATTGTATATCATGAACTGCAGTTGAGGAACAATGAGAAGGTAATTTTGAAAAACGTGTAACCCCACTGTTGAGAAAATGGCCTGTGAATGTTTTGGTACACCTACTGGAGACCTTTTCTTTGTCTACACCCATTCAGCATTGTTCACACCCGTCTCTTTGAGGATTCACAGTGTTGTAAACAACCAAAGATTTCAAGACTAAAAGTGGTAGCAAAAAGTAGTAGTAAAAATAAACTTCTAGTCCTTGGCCTATATCCTAATCTGATTTTGGTGCAGGTCATGTTGTTCTTCGCATTACCATCTCTGGTAAACACACACTATATCAAGTTTATTTGTCACATGTCCAGGATACAGAAGGTGTAAACGGCACAGTGAAATGGTCACTTGCAGAGCGGAGTCTTTAGTTTAGACAAGTAGCTAGCTAAACAATTAATCATAATCCCTACTCTTAATTACACGTTCAAAATAACTGGGAACTCATATGGAAAGCTGTGAAAGCCTGTTTGCAGATGAAGAGAGAGGTCCCAATGAATGTCCCAAGACTGAGACTAAAGGGTATAACCTATATCATGGATTATACAGTATGTTAGCAAATGTTTTATACAAAAATGCAGTTAAAACATCACACACAATGTGTATATACCTTCTATAACAGGAGCAGGTCAACCCTGCTGGAGGTCTGCTGGGTGTGCAGGGTTCTGTTTCAGCCCAGCAATAACACCTGATTCAACTTGTCAAACCTACTGTAATGAGTTGATAATCAAGTGTACTATTGCTGGTCTAGAACTGACGTCTGCTCACCCCGTAAAGAGCTAGGGTCAGTGGAGCAAGGTTGGCTACCTCTGGTATATAATTATTTTTGTTGTTCACCTGAAATGATGCTTTAGTAATAATAACATACTTGTATTACTCAATTATCTACTGTTGTTTAGACGGTAAAGAACTTGTGTCAATGTTGATAATCACAAGTCACAATCCTGCAATAAATAGGGGGAGGAGTGATAATATTATCACGTATGTGCTGGCTGTTTAAACTAACTGCACATCTTTATCAGTAGAATCCCATCCTGACTCGAATGGAAGAGTTTAGTTCTTCTCCAACGCCATCCATCCACGGTGAGCCTGTCCTGCACACTGCTACTTTTTTTTTTAAAACAAGTTTTGCAATCTGTGCTGTCCACGCCTGTACTGGGAGTCTCCTATCCTCCTCAATTGTTCAAGTCACCAGCCTCCAATGGCGTTGAACCATCATAACGATATTGAAATAATCTACCTAGCATTGATTAAGGTTAAAAACTGGGTCTGTGCCACCCCATTTAAAATGTTCTGGACACGCCACTGCCTACGCTGTCCTACATCTGCTGAGAATGTGTATAAGTGATTGAGAAATAACTTATCAAGAAATTCTTTTTTTTTTATGTAGGTGTTGGGTTCAGAGAGTGCTGAGGTAGATTGCTATTTCTTCGCTGACAAAAAAAAACTACGGAAAATTGAGCCGATCACGAAGTTAAATAGCTGTGTTGTGAATGTAATGTGACATTGACGTATTCAGAAATAAACAACGACATTTAGTTGTAAGTAATCAAAGATAATAAACAAGTGTGTAATTTCACTATAGCCTGCCCTACCGCTATATTTCATATTTTTATCTGCGTTTATAGTTTTACGCACGGATTACTGCGCTACACTGGCAGGTGCAACCTGTGCTCAGCGCTGTTGATCTCGATGCCTTAACAATAAACTTCTCCGCCACGTAAACTGTCAAATCTCAACTCACCTTGCCTTTAAGATCCAGAATAAATATAGCAGACGCCGACATCCTGATAAACGAATAACGGACAATATACTGATGTTATGACGTTCAATATCCCTTACAACATTTTATCCAGTGAACCTCCTATCTCTCTCGCTCTGTTGTCTAAACCACACCACGGCTCTTTTCCGGGTAGTATTTCGTCGTCAGACCTGTCGAGCAGCTTTCAACCCAACAGAGCATGCAAAACCAACCCACCGTGTGGACAGTCAGTCTGTGCGCGAGTCGCTACATCAAAGAATGGGTTTACATACCACGGTATCGATTATCTTCTGTTCTACTGAGGTTATGCATAAACTACTACCAGGAGTGTTTGTCTATTGTACTATATAAAACATTGTTATACCTTATTATAGATCGATGCATACCTGTGTTTCAAAATAATTTGATGGCTTTTTCTACAGAAGTGTGCTATTGAATTTAAAAACGTTTATTTGATCTACAAATGTATGAAAGTGGAGTGCAAGCACCCCCCCCCCAAAAAAAACAAACAAATTATGCCAGAACTCAAAAAAGCAAACTCAAAACAAATTGATTGATTATTTGATCCACTTTGTATAATCATTTTCAAACATATTTGTATTTCAAGTCCGTACAAAGTCAACCCTACTTGGAAATCCAATGAAAGACACACATCCACAGGTACCCTATTGCAAAGCTACATTGAGTTGGCTCTGCTCTGAGAGAGATTGCTATTGTCAGTTTTGTATTCATCTGTGACAGTTTTTTTCCCTCCCAAAATGATGGAGATAGACATTGTCATGTCTTTGGCTATGCCGGATTAAGTGATATGACATGCTATTCTATAAAATAATTTCTCCATAATTAATATTACCTGATTGAGCTAACAAAAAATATATTTATAGAGCTGTTATCTTCTGAATAAACTTAAAGACCTAGTAATATTTTACATCAGTAGCAGTCAACATTAATCGTCATCTTAATTCAGTCTCATCTGAAAGTTGTTAATTCTTGGTTATCTGCACGAACCTTGGCTAACAAGTTGAACCAGCAATACAAAATTGGGTTTAATTATTTATTTACTCAATACCTAACTAATCACACAGAATTACACATAATTAAATCATAACTTGATTACAAATTACATCATAAAGGAAAATGTCCCTAGCGGGCGGAACAGATATGGCAGCTTGTTACACAAAAGAAAAGGGGCTGGGTTTGAGTGAAAGAGCAGGAAGACTGAGGAACAAAGGGCGAAGCTGTGCTATCTTAAATGCAGTATCTTGTGCATTCTAAATTACCGCCCATTTGGAAAAGGAAAATGCAATAAATATTTACTCTTAGCTGCGCTTTGGTAGGTTGGTGGTAGATGGAAGGCCGTGTTGCCCAACCGAGTCTTTTGTCCTTTGAAGAATGTCTCTGCTGGTAAAGTGGATACGTTGTAGTAACGTCGTTGTGTGGTAAATGGAATACTCTTGTCTGTTCCATCCCAACCTGAATTTGCAGCTGCTGTTGCTAACTCAACGGTTAGGAGGTATCACTTCTGTATTGAATAAGAGTTCAAAGTTCATACCATTCGCAACCAAAAGCTCATGCTGATGTTGGCTTCGTTCTGTAGTTATTATCTGAACCATTCTGACATCAGACCGCCGTCCTCAAATCCTCGGAACAGGAGGTTATATTGTCGTCAAGGATTTATATAGGAAGGAAGAGGAGGGCGTATTTGAAAAGTTTTGTAGCCCATGTCCCTTCACAGGGGCGGGCCACTGATTGAGCAGAGCCCTACCTTATGAAAACTCAAATCTCACATTTTAGAAGCTAAAATCACATTTCATCCCATCACGAATAATTTCATATTCAAACATTTATATTAAACAACAATTCCACGTCAATCCGATAACTCTGATGTGTAGACTTTCCACTGTAGAGTTTATGTCATCGTATCATTGATGAGAATGTCTCAGATGACAAGCGAACAGACATCATATACATTAAGTACCACCGCATATGTTCAATTGGTCGGATTACCAGAATATAGTTCATTTCCCCCCACCTTCTGATGTTCCCAGAATCTCTGTTAACCAAGGGTTTTGCAAATGTAACATCAGTAGGGTAGAGAGAGGAAAAAGGGGGGAAGAGGTAATTATGACTGTCATAAACCTACCCCCAGGCCAAAGTCATGACAAAATGCATATATTTAATATCAGCATTGGCCCTAATCAGTGTCCAACTTGGCTACAGTGACTCTCTCTCTCTCTGTATGTATGTCTGTCTGTCTTTCTCTCTAATTTCTCTCTCCCCTCTTTATCCCCTCCCATTCCACCTCTTCTAGCCAATGGAAAATACCATGTCATCCTCCTCCTCCTCCTGCAGTTCCAGTGCCCTCTTAGCCCTCTCCCTCTCGCTGGCTTGTATGTAGTTATCCTCTATGAAGCCATCATCATCATCCTCCTCATCCTCCATGTACATCTCTCCCTGGGGGACAGCAGCAGGGTGGGGGCTCCGTGCCTGTCCCCCATGGTTGTGCATGGAGAAGCCTACCTCCAGGCTGTTGGGGTCACACTGGCTGGCTGTGTCCCCCTCGATCAGCCGGGTGTGACGGTAACTGGCCAGGTAGCGGCGGACCAGTTGGCATTTGGCCAGTACAGCGATGAGGAGGGAAAGGGAGATGGCCGTCACCAGTACTGCTACCAGGTACTGCCAGCTTTTGGAGAAACGGCTCTGACCACCATCCTCACTGCCTGTTAGGAGAGGGGAATAGCTTTTACTGCTCAAATCATTATTATTATGTTCACTGCCAAAACAGCAAAGACCACGTGAGTAAGCGTCACAACAGATAATTGATACTAAGTACATATAAATGAATTGATATAATGAAGCAGATGTAAGTTATTAAACTGAGATCCATACCATTAGTTGTAGTCATTGAGTTAGCTGGAGTTGGGCTGGGATGTTCAATGACCTCTGTTAACAGTTTCCTATGGAATGGTCTTCTAATTCCTGTCGACGTATCATCAGAGCCCTGGTCAAGCTCTTGGTTCCCATTGAGATCCAGGAAGGATATAGTTTGAGCAGAAACAGACAGGGGGGCTTGCAGTATGTTGTGCCCCAGAAACAGTTTCCCTAACCTGGGTAAACCCTGCAGAGCTCCAGCATCCATGGAGGTCAGTTGGCAACCACTGAGGTCTAGTATCTGCAGGAAGGGCAGGCTGCAGAAGTGGCCTTTCTCCAGCAGAGGGAGGTAGTTTCCTGAGAGATTTAGGTTAACCAGCTGATCCAACCTCTGTAGTTGTCTGAGGTGTTGAGGGTTAGTAAGGTTCAGGTGGTTATGAGAGAGGTCCAGTGCGGTTGCATTGTTCCATATCTCTGTTGGAATATGGGCCAGTTTCCTCCAACTGCAGTTAAATGATGCCTTGTGGAAGAGATGGACAAGATTGGTCAAGCCAACCCTTCCAATTTTGTGGTTGCCATTTTGCAAGAATCAAGAAGAGTTTTGAAAAGAATAAATCAACTTCAAGATTTTCTCCCTAAAACCATTGTATGGGTGAATTGAAAGGCAATTATTAAAATGGTGATGTTAAAATTCATGAGGAAGGTCATTCCACCAATTCAGTACCTTTTGAGAAGTGTAACTTGGTAAGAAAAAAAAGAAGTTTGATTTCGCCTAATTATAACATTCTGTCATAAAGAGCACATGTTCAATGTCATAAAACCAGTTTTCCCATCTCAAGAGGTGACATTTAAAAAAAATGGCTCTAATAAGTGTCTATTAAGTGCCTTTGTAGGACGTCATTGTAAATAATAATTTGTTCTTAACTGAATCACCTAGTTAAATAAAGGTCAAATACATAAAATTTAAAAAAAGAGTCAAATAAACAGGGTTCACCGTAACAGGGTTGACGATTTCTTCTTAAATCATCCATAAATCCCCTTGTTAGAGGGGGAATGGAAGCTTCTTGTTTGCAACAGGGAATTTAAAAAAAGGTGTATCATTTTTATTTTTTTTAAACATATCTAGCCTGTCTACCTATGGGTACCAGGGTTGACGTGTTATGCTTGATCCGCTCTGTTTTCCACCACAAAACACCAGAAAATTGCCAAAAAAGAGTAGAACCAGCTCATTTGCTTTTACTCTATGATTTGACTATTAGATGTTCAATGTTTCTTTAGAAATAAATATTTAGAAAGGAATAGTTTCACCATATTAAAACGAGAGTTCAGTGCACATAACAGGGTTGACCATAAAACGAGGGACAGACGTAAATTAATCACCAATCACATTAAATAAATAATCTTCAGACATGACTTTGTCAAAACAGCAAAATCACTAAGGCTCTACAATGATAGTGAAACGTGGAGAAATGTTAGGATTAAGGGGATTCAAATCTTCCTAGAGGTGACACAGGGTTGATGGAGGGACATGTCAAAATGCAGTATTTTTGCACTTTAGCAAGCCTTTATTCACATAAAATAAATCTGATTTATTGAATTGTCCATGTGGTGTATATTAAAGGGCACTTTATTTAATAAAACAGGCTTTTAAAATTCAATATCAGTGCACAATGTCTACTGAAAAAAATCAAAGGCCCTCATTTTGTGGAATGACCCAGGAGTCTTTGCAACTGTCTAGTGCTAATGACTAAATATTGAATGTAATCACTTTAAAACAGAAAGATAAAGACAACCATCTAATATTTAACGGATCAATTTGTGAAAAACAAATAGATTTGCTGAAAGAAGCACAAGACATATAATTCTAATGTTGATATCCTATAACGAAGTAGACGTGACTCCCAGAGGTAACACTAGTTTACTGTATGATCAACAACGGGAGAAGTGTAGCACAAACAGGAAATTCTCCATCGTGTCATCCTCATGTGACTGCTTAGAACTGAACAAAGGGAAGAACATGGGGAGAAGGACAAAGCTGTGTGTGTCTTTCTTACCGTGCCAGTATTGACAGTACATGGGCCAACAATGTGACCGTGAAGTGTGTTCCAACTAACTGTTCCCCAGAAACACAAAACCACACACAGACCGGGGCCCCAGGACCCCATGGTTCCCTACTTCCTGTAGAAATGACAAATAGAGAAACACAATACATATTAATCAGACTGAAAAGTAAGTCATAACTAGAATTGGACTGCATTTGTGTAGCCATTATAACCTGACTTACGGGGCATATAGGGCCTATGACCTAACTGAAATATACCCGACCAGGAAAAACTACTAGCCCTAAAAAACACCAGAATTGGGTTGAAAAACATAAACAGTTTTTGACATGTTCAATCAAAGCTGCAACCAGTGACCTCTGTGCTCTTCTGTAAGTGAATATGTTAAATGTACATTTGTTTGCATGCGATGTTGATTCATGCTGTCATAAATTACTTATTGCACTGTGAAGATGTCTATTGGCATGTTCTCACAAAGACAACAGTCCATCCATACCAGCTTAGTGTTCCCACCAGTTTAGTGTTGTACATTTTCTATGAAGATGTGTGTACACACTTTCTATGCACTAAAAAGTTGAAGTGTTTAGTTATAGAATGAAGAGCTTTTCACACACAATAGCAATAGCTTTTGTTCTGCAGAGTGCTCATACGTAGTTCTCCTTAGAACCATTTGTATCTTCCTCTCTCTTTATTTTTTCACCCTGCCTCTTCTGTTTTCAGAGTCCTCTTTGCACCATGGTGATTTTTCACAAAGGGGCCAGGCTGGCTGGTCGGTCTGCCATTAGGCCTCTTCCCCTCTCCTTCTCCTGCTATTCAGCTCAGCATTGTTGGCTGTAAACACCCGAGTGGGGCTCTTTTTTATCTCTTCCTGTCCTCACAAGCCAAGGCACAAAAACAACACGCCAGGCCTGGGAGCTATGGAAAGCCTAGGAGTCCACAAGGGGCTGTGCGTGTAATAGTAGGGTGTGTGTGCGTACAACTAGCGTGTGTGCATGCTTGTCTGTGTGTCTGCATCTGCATTAGGGTTTGTGACTGCAAAAGTGTGCACTGTATGTTTAAGAGTAGGCTTTGAGGGCTTCCCGGGTGGCGCAGTGGTCTAAGGCACTGCAGCACAGGGCTAGCTGTGCCACCAGAGACTCTGGGTTTGAGCACAGGCTCTGTCGGAGCCGGCCGCGACCTGAGAGGTCCATGGGGCGACACACAATTGGCCCAGCGTTGTCCGGGTTAGGGAGGGTTTGGCTGGCAGGGATATCCTTGTCTCATCGCGCACTAGCGACTCCTGTGGTGGGCCGGGCGCTGACCAGGTCGCCAGGTGTACGGTGTTTCTTCTGACACATTGGTGAGGCTGGCTTCCGGGTTGGATGTGCATTGTGTCAAGAAGCAGTGCGGCTAGGTTGGATTGTGTTTCAGAGGACACATGGCTCTCGACCTTCGCCTCTCCTGAGTCCGTACGGGAGTTGCAGCGATGAGACAAGTCTGTAACTACTACCAATTGGATACCACAAAAATTGGGGAGAAAAAAGGGTAAAAATAAATCAATATATTTAAAAAGAGTAGGCTTTGAAATGAGTGCCAAGGAGCTCTTTGACCACCACACTACCACACCTCCCTCTCTCTCACACACTCCCATCCCTGCAGCCCAGTGCCACCTCTTGCTGTTCTGTAATGGGTTGCCTAGGTCCTGCATCTGATCTCCTGGTGCCGCTGAGCAAGTCATCCTTCCACCTTCCTCCACCTCCTCAGTCCTTTTTCATGGTGCCAGATATATATTTGTGTTATTTGTTTTGCATTTTGCGTGGGAACTAAAGCGATGCCATTGTTTGTCAAGAATGAAGGACATGGTTTGATCATACAGTGATTGGAAAAACAGCTGGCAAAGAGAGAGGGAGGTTGTTTATGAGGAAGATGTTTTAGGCATGCAATAGGGTGGTATTCTTAACAATAGTTATTCCATACTTTGAAGGAGTTTCACATCTACGACTGCAACTATGTGAATTCTACTGTTTGTCCTAAACAAAGAAAGTGGTAATGGGTACAATCCTTTCTAACATTTGCTTAAAGGCCTACACACTCTGCAATGTCATCAATAGAGCCAAGCTACTACTGCAAACAAAAGCACCATGAAACTGATATATTTAGCTTTAGAGGTTAGTCAGATAGCAGAGTAATACATTTGATGGACTAATACCTCTTACCAGTGTTGTGTTCAAGACCACCGAAAGCGAGACTGATTCAAGACCAAGACTAGAGGGGGACAAGGGGTCTGAGACCGAGCCAAGCCCGAGACCATAAAAATGAAAGTCCAATTCAAGACCATTATTGTAATTTTGTCAAATCACCACCATAAATAAGAGTTCAAAATGTCCAGTTTTTCTGTGCTCATATTTCAGACCAACAAA
Organism: Oncorhynchus masou masou; assembly: GCF_036934945.1. Taxonomy (NCBI): domain Eukaryota; kingdom Metazoa; phylum Chordata; class Actinopteri; order Salmoniformes; family Salmonidae; genus Oncorhynchus; species Oncorhynchus masou. Next base: position 33,764,602 of record NC_088226.1, on the reverse strand, counting down.
TGGATTTTTTTTGACATTCAGAATAGTGAAAAAATGCATGCTTGGGGAAAATAGAGCCACTCTACAAATGATTGCTCACCCAAACACAGTGGGGAACTGAAGGCTCTTGCTGTTGTTTGTTATCTCTTTGAAAATAACTCGTGTGTGAAACATTGTTCCATTTAAAGTGGAATTGACAGCATTTTAACAACATGACATCTTATTAAAATCTGTTCATACACACACCAAGGAAGATTTTTTTTTTTTAATCTGACAAGTGACTACTTAGATACAGTATGGTCATTTTCATAAATTCTTAGTATGTTTTGAAATTATGTATACCAAGGCATAGTGGCTGTGCATTTGGAGAAGTAATAGAAACTGCAGTAAATAAAACGGAATAAAAACATCTGTCTTGTCCAGGACCGGAGTCTACACAGACCGGTGCGCTATCGACGATCAGAGCTACAGTGGACCTTCATACAAACAAGCCATTTGCCACACGGGCCTGCCATCATTCACTTTCAACTGGACTGTGTGTTCATAGGCATGACTTTTAGATCATTAGAACGCATTCGCCAAAAGCCACAAAATACACCTGAATGGATTTCTGCAAATGTATGTATTGATCAAACAACAATGAACAGGTAGTCTCTCTCTCCCTCAGTTATGAACATCAACAAGATCAACAAATAATGCTAGCCAGAGCAAGATAAGCTAAAATCTAATGAAGAAACATTAGACAAACCCTCATAAGTTTTCAGCTAGTTGGCCGTCAGAATTGCTCTGATAAATGATGGGGGAATAGTAGCATCCTTGTGTATGTATAGCCACTGAAAAACGATATGAGGGGGAAAAAATCAGTCACTCACCCACTCATCCTCCTAGCAGCTAGCTCGCTATCTAGCTAACTTTAGGCTCCGTGTTTTTAGCTAGCTACATAAATAGATACACTAGTCTATTAGCCAAATTATGACTGACTTGTGATCATTGCCCTTGCTATTTTGATTGAATTGACATTCCCAGTGTTAGTTACAGTTTGTCCCCCCTCCCCCCAGAATATTTAGTCATTGAAACTGAAACAGTGCATCCCGAATGGAGGCAGCAAACAATGTCCCGGGCCAGCTGTGATTTACAACCTACAGGCAATATGTTTTTGACTACCAAGAAATGTATTAGTGAATTATAATAATCATGCATTGAAATGCATGCATCTGTTCTGCCAACAATGCCTTAGTGTACGTATTGGAACGTTGAATAAAAAAAAAACTATTTTTAAAACCTCTTATAAAGTTGGTTTTGAAGCATACTGGGAATTTTATATTTTTTACTGATATTATGATTGTCTGTTTCATATCTGTTAAAGCGCTGTCAGTTACACTTTAAACTTTAGGTCACTGATTGCTTTGTGTGCTAAAATTGAAATGTTTTTTTTTGCAATGGGAAGTAATTGTTGTACATTTCGATTGGGAAATGCTTAATGGTTTTTGTTTACTTATGATTGGGACCTACTGGCTTATTAATGTCAGAGTTTATGGACTGCTGATCCTTTACCATCACGCTGTGTGTGACTGCTGTCTGTCCATTGGCCCTATGCAGTGGTGTACTGGTGTCTGGAGAAGTCGGTATACTCTAATTTAACTAAAAAGTTCCCAATGAAAAACCCTGTCTGAAAAATCCTGTTGTCCTGTTTTTTTGTGTGAGTTTTTCTATGGATTTTTTCATTTTTCCCCCCATTTTTTTTTTATATTGAAAAAAAATATACACATTTGATGGTCTAAATCCACAACAATGCTTCAACCACATTAATCTGATTGGGTGGGCCTGTAAGGGCCTGGCTCCCCAGTGGGTGGGCCTCTGTCCACCCAGGCCCATTCATGTCTATGCCCCTGATGCAAACAGCACATAATGACAATTGCACATCACAAATAGCCAACACATCAGACTAAACTTTTTCAATACCTGGTTTGCATACCCATCGTTGCCTTAGTTTGTATTTGCTGGTAGATATCATACGTGGAAACGTCTTTCCTACCATACCGGCTAGCGATTTTGTGTGCTGCTCCATGCTAAAAACCAATTGAGAGCATTTTTTTCTTAACTCATGCTGCCTGCAGATGATATTCCGTTTAAACTAGGCTGTGTGTTTGGCGTGTGAATATATCTCACGTGCCTTGCGATTGTGTAGGGAACTTTGCATGATTTCTCTATCGTACTAAAAGTCGTATACCTCCACTACCCTACTTTGAAATGGATTAAGAACTGAACAAAAGAGAGCATAATGTTTACACCTGCGTATACCCTCCACTACACCACTGGGTCTTTGTGTTTTACGAAAAGTGCACTCTCCTACATGAGTAAACTGGTATTACGGTTGCTGTCTTTCAGACTCACGAACCTGTCACACACTGAAGGCGAATATGTTTGGCACTGCGCAAACATGTCTATGATAGATATAAAGATTGTTAAGATATTCATGTTTCATATTTGGCCCGTCGAAGCGGTTTTATGCGCTGACTGAATGGAAGATGATAATTAGGAGTTTTTTTTTTACTCCGCTGGTCTCGGGAAGAAATGACGAATCCTCACTGACCGAGTACACCGAGACAAGACCGAGACGCTCAATATGTAGTCTCGAGGACGGGATCGAGTACTACAACACTGCTTCTTACCTTTTTAGCGCACTACTTCTCCTTTGTAATGTAACTGGACCTCACCACAACATCCTGCCTGAATGAACAATGGTTTACATTATTATCAACACCCTGGCTGAAAAGTCAGCGGCTGTCAAAGGTTTAGCCTTATTTTGTGTGGGCATGACTGACGGGTAGAGCAGCATTGGCTTGCAATATGATATCTTACTCAGAAATGGACCCATGCGTCTATGTATTTAGTTCTCTCTCAAGAATCTACTTTCATTTTAATATATATTGCCATATTCATCCAAATGTAATTAGTGATATACAGTATACTAGTTGAGATTGTTCAAAAGGTTCTTTCCATTTGGTTATTATACTAGTAAGTTGTCATAGTAGTATATACCAAGATACTGTAATTAGTGTATGCACTAAAATAAGTGGACCAGGGAAGTCATATGACCTCAGTGTTGACAAATGTAAACAAGGTAACACAGCCCAAAAGGGAAAGGTTTTGAGAAAGTCCACTCGTTAGAAGTGTCCTACCTGGTCAGCCTGGTCAATATGTACCTGAAACTCAGGCGCGGATATGACCCTCTTCCTTATAGCTCACATTGAAGCAGCATTGTCACTGAACATTTGTTTTCACCTTTGCTATAAAATGGAGTCTGAAAGGGGTGCGTTCACCTCAATCATGTTGCGAAGGACAAGTCAATGAGTAACTTTTTAACTACATAGGTGCACTCGCCTCCTACTTTCACTAGACCTGGCCTCAGTCAATATTGCCATGCAGTAAAGGAAGGTGGTTGCTTTGAAATGACATGCTTTGTCCTGCATGTCCGACTGTTTACACACAATAGCAGTCTGTTCTACAGATAACACTTTCCAGTCATCTGAGTTCACAGCTGAGAACCCATGTTATTTACACATCAATACAAATTCATATTTACACATTACATAGGCCTACTTATCAAAACACGGTCTATCCATAGTCGGGGTATGATATAGCACAGACAATACTGTACATTTAAAACCAGTTATTAAATGTAACTAAATGTGATCTATGTAACCCCAAAATAAATGATTTATCACGAAAGGCCCATAACAAATAACTAGTAATTGAGCATACTCCAAGAAAGGTTCAAATCTAAACTTTCTGGTAAAAAAAAGTTAGGGATTCCTGAGGTGTAGTCCCTTTTGAGGACACAAGCTTAAGTGCACAGTACAAATATGAAAGATATTTTATATTGTATTTCCTATTCAACAAAACTGTATGCATAAGGCTTGAAATGCTTACATGCATTCTAAATATAGCATAATCAAATTATAAAACCACTAACTATAAGATTTCACCTTTCTTATAACTGTCAAATACATATTTGTATGTTTAGTGTTAGAGAAAATGTGCATATTTTCTAAAGGTCTCTCTTGATCAAAACGTCTGCCTCCATCGCTGTGAACTAATCACATAGCTCTAGCTTGCCTTCCTGAACTCGTTAGGAACTCACCTTTCATCTTATAATAGTCTTGTCCGTCTATGAAAAACAGCAAGTGTTTCTTTTCTTTAAAATCTATTCATTATTTTAGATTAATGGCTGTATATCGATCTCTGAATGTTGCTACCGTGATGAAAACGCTCTCTCCTGCTGCACTACAATGTAATGATTGTAGGTTTCAGCCAGGAGTCTGTGTCCGTGTGAACAAGGGCTATTGCTCAATGCAAGCCATTTCGATCTATGGTATACACAGATCGATTTATAAGCTAAAATATCAGCCGGAATTAGAACCACGCAGGTCTCCTTTACGTCCCCTTTACATTTAATTAATAAATGACCAATTGGATACCCCACAGACACACCTTGCTTTGATCTCATAAAACCACCTCATCTCTGAACGTCTTGAGGTGAGAGAGAGGAACCGAAAATATATGTGTGAAGCGTTTTTGTGTTTAGTAAAGAGGTTTCAGCCTTGAGGGAGAGAGCAGGCCTTCTGCAGCCCTGGAAGGAAAAGAGGAGTGACCCTGGAAACAATAGGGCCACATCCCAGCCTGCTCCAAACCTGCAGCATAAACTCCACGCCTCAGACCCTCTGTGTGCTTCTAGCAAGTTTCTAAGAGGCCTCAGTTGGTTTTAGGGCAGGCAGACGGGCAGGATAGTAGGGTCATATTTATTGGGAGGGATTCAGATTTAGGAAATGTACGGCTTTCCTCCACACCAAATGTATGCCATTCCTACACACACCTGTCCTATAACCTCAGTATTTGCTATTCAGACTTACCTTATTCAGTCCTGTAATGCGCTCTACAGATGTGCCTACCTTCAGGGGAGGACTGGGACACTAATTAGTTCCTGGCATTTTGATCACACCAGCCCACATCAATGCATGCACCCCCATCCGCACCATCCCCTTACCACCCACCCAGCTGGCCACCAACCATACACACCCCATCCCCACACGTACACCCTACAACTGACCCGACACACCCTACTTAGACAAAGGCAGTAGTGCTGACACAACATTGGCAGTACAGTACAGTGTTCTCAACCATTTCTGTACCAGTGACTGACGAGACATGGTCCTCCTCCTCTTTTTTTAACCAGCTCATGTTGAAAGCAAATACAATATTTAAAAACACACTGGAGATAAAACTGACCACTATAACCTTGCCTCTGCTCTAGCCATTTTGTTTTCCTCCATGTTGTGGTGTCTATCTGTCTCAGCATCTTCTCTGCTGTCACTCTGTTCTTTTGTTGTCTGTCTGTCTGTCTGTCTGTCTGTCTGTCTGTCTGTCTGTCTGTCTGTCTGTCGGTTTAAGACTTATACAAGTCGGAAGTTTACATACACCTTAGCCAAATACATTTAAACTCTGTTTTTCACAATTCCTGACATTTAATCCTCGTAAAAATGCCCTGTCTTAGGTCAGTTAGGATCACCACTTTATTTAAGAATGTGAACAGGCAGAATAATAGTAGAGAGAATTATTTATTTCAGCTTTTATTTCTTTCATCACATTCCCAGTGGGTCAGAAGTTTACATACACTCAATTAGTATTTGGTAGCATTGCCTTTAAATTATTTAACTTGGGTCAAACGTTTCGGATAGACTTCCACAAGCTTCCCGCAAAGCAACCCCACAACATGATGCTGCCACCCCCGTGCTTCACAGTTGGGATGATGTTCTTCAGCTTGCAAGCATTCCCCTTTTTCCTCCAAATATAACAATGTTCATTATGGCCAAACAGTTCTATTTTTGTTTCATCAGATCAGAGGACATTTCTCCAAAAAGTACGATCTTTGTCCCCATGTGCAATTGCAAACCGTATTCTGGAGTTTTTATGGTGGTTTTGGAGCAGTGGCTTCTTCCTTGCTTAGCGGGCTTTCAGGTTATGTTGATATAGGACTTGTTTTTACTGTGGATATAGATACTTTTGTACCTGTTTCCTCCAGAAAATTCATAAGGTCCTTTGCTGTTGTTCTGGGTTTGATTTGCACTTTTCGCACCAAAGTACGTTCATCTTTAGGAGACAGAACGCGTCTCCTTCCTGAGCGGTATGGCTACTGCGTGGCCCCATGGTGTTTATTCTTGCGTACTATTGTTTGTACAGATGAATGTGGTATCTTCAGGTATTTGAAAATTGCTCCCAAGAATGAACCAGACTTGTGGAGGTCTACAATGTTGTTTTCTGAGGTCTTGGCTGATTTATTTATATTTTCCCATGATGTTAAGCAAAGTGGCACTGAGTTTGAAGGTATGCCTTGAAATACATCCACAGGTACACCTCCAATTGACTCAAATGATGTCAATTAGCCTATCAGAAGCTTCTAAAGCCATGACATCATTTTCTGGAATTTTCCAAGTTGCTTAAAGGCACAGTCAACTTAGTGTATGTAAACATTTGACCCACTGGAATTGTGGTACAGTGAGTTATAAGTGAAATAATCTGTCTGTAAACAATTTTTGAAAAAATGACTTGTTTCATGCACAAAGTTGATGTCCTAACCGACTTGCCAAAACTATAGTTTGTTGACAAGAAATCTGTGGAGTGATTTAAAAATGAGTTTTAATGACTCCAACCTAAGTGTATGTAAACTTCTAATTTCAATTACATTATTAAAGCCAAACTAAATAGCCTATATTACAAATTAATTATTGTCATGTGTGTTCCCCTAAATCAACACCTAACCATTGTGCTAATTACTATTACAGGGCTCCAGACTAACATTTTCCCATGTTCTCACTGACTTTTACAATTGGTGGCACCAGCAGGTGATTTGGTCGGACCCAAACATAAATGTTCACAATTATACACAAAAATACACAGTCCTTCTTAACACCTTTGAGCCAGTCAGTTGTGTTGTGACAAGGTATACAAGATAGCCCTATTTGGTAAAAGACCAAGTCCATATTATGGCAAGAACAGCTCAAATAAGTTGCGAGAAACGACAGTCCATCATTACTTTAAGATGTGAACGTCAGTCAATCCGGAAAATGTCAATAACTTTGAAAGTTTCTTTAAGTGCAGTCACAGAAACCATCAAGCACTATTATGAAACTGGCTCTCATGAGGACTGCCACAGGAAAGGAAGACCCAGAGTTACCTCTGCTGCAGAGGATGAGTTCATTAGAGTTACCAACCTCAGAAATTGCAGCCCAAATAAATGCTTCACAGGGTTCAAGTAACAGACACATCTCAACATCAACTGTTCAGAAGAGACTGTGAATCAGGCCTTCATGGTCTTGCTGCAAAGAAACCATTACTAAATGACACCAATAAAAATAACAGACTTGCTTGGGGCAGGAAACATGAGCAACGGCCACCGGTGTAAATCTGTCATTTGGTCTGATGAGACCAAATTTGAGATTTTCGGTTCCAACCGCTGTGTCTTTTTGAGATGCGGAGTGGGTGAACGGATGATCTCTGTGTGGTTCCCACCATGAAAGCATGGAGGAGGAGGTATGATGGTGTGGGGGTGCTTTGCTGGTAACACTGTTGGTGATTTATTTAAATTTCAAGGCACACTTAACCAGCATGGCTACCACAGCATTCTGCAGTGATACGCCATCCCCTGGTTTGCGCTTAGTGGGACGATCATTTGTTTTTCAACAGGACAATGACCCAAACACACCTCCAGGCTGTGTAAGGGCTATTTGACTAAGACGATCATTTGTTTTTCAACAGGACAATGACCCAAACACACCTCCAGGCTGTGTAAGGGCTATTTGACTAAGAATGAGAGTGATGGAGTGCTGCATCAGATGACCTGGCCTCCACAATCACCCGACCTCAACCCAATTGAGATGGTTTGGAATGAGTTGGACCTCAGAGGGAAGGAAAAGCAGCCAACAAGTACTGAGCATATGTGGGAACTCCTTCAAGACTGTTGGAAAAGCATTCCACTTGAAGCTGGTTGAGAGAATGCCAAGAGTGTGCAAAGCTGTCATCAAGGCAAAGGGTAGCTACTTTGAAGAATCTAAAATGTGACCTGTTTCAGGAAACCATGTGTATGTTGTGGGTCACTACTTCACAGGAGAGCCGTTTGAACGTAAACTTCATTTTTTAAATTATCAAAATGCTTTTTGTTGTTGTTGCAGAAATGCCTTCTCGAACATGTGAACTTTCATGTGCCTTAATTACAAACTTGTATGCCATCTGTAAATACAAATGAAATTGTTAAATTATGAGCCTAGTTGGTTTATCCACAGAAAAAGCGAGCAACCTTCCCGCTAACCATGATTGGCTGAGATAATGAGTGGGCTGGACATGCCGAGAGATGGATTGGTCTGCCATATAGCATGCTTCTGTCTATTTGAGCTGGTCAGTATGTCTAGGTAATCCTGTATAACGAGGCATTAAAAAAAATGTATCGCATAGTAAAACTGCATAAGCCTAATGTCAAGTTAAAGTCTACTGTTAGCTTGCTAAAGTTACGTACATGCTCTCCACTTTCTGGAGGATTGAGTTTTGAAATCAGTGGAATTCGAGTATGATAGCTAAGGAGATGGAGAAAACACCTGTCTGCGGATTGCATCTTTAAAAACCTCTTGATACTCCCCATCCCGGATCCGGGATCGTGAATAAAGCCTCAGGCTCATTAGCATAACGCAACATTAACGATTTCTGAAAATCGCAAATAAAATGAAAATAATGCGCCTGCTCTCAAGCTTAGCCTTTTCTTAAACCGGTTCGTCTTTGTCTACATTGATGACATCCTTGTCTTCTCCCGCTATTCCCAAGAAAATGTGCTCCATGTCCGGCAGATTCTTCAATGCCTTCTGGAGAATTAGTTGTTTGTGAAGGTGGAGAAGTGCGAGTTCCATCGCTCCACCATCCCCTTTCTGGGTTACTTCATCTCTGCTGGGAGTGTCCAGATGGACCCCTGGAAGGTGAACGCCGTGGTGGATTGGCCTCAGCCTACATCCAGGGTGCAGCTGTTTGTCCATTTTTATCGCCACTTTATCCGGGGTTACAGCACCTTGGCTTCCCCCCTGTCTGCACTCACCTCTACCAAGGTTCCATTCACGTGGTCCTCTGCCGCTGACCGGGACTTCCGGGACCTCAAACACTGCTTCACCACTGCTCCTATCTTGGTTCATCCTGACCCTTCCCTTCAGTTCGTGGTGGAGGCCGATACTTCAGATGTCGGAGTGGGAGTGTCCTGTCCCAACGTTCTGCCCTGGACCTTAAGCTGCATCCCTGTGCCTTCTTCTCCCACTGCCTCAGCGCCACAGAGAGGAACTAAGATGTGGGGAATCGAGAGCTTCTCGCGGTGCATTCTGCACCCTCATTGGGTCGTCGGCCAGCCTGTCCTTTGGGTTCCACCCCCAGTCCAATGGCCAGTCATAGCGAGCCGGCCAGGATGTCGAGACTACTCTGCACTGCCTTGTCTCCACCAACCCCACCACCTGGAGCCAGCAGGAGGTGTGGGTGGAATATGCCCGCAACACCCTTCCCTGCTCTGCCACGAGCCTATCGCCATTTGAGTGTTCCATGGGGTATCAGCCCCCACTCTTCAATGAGCAGGAAGAGAAGGTCAGCATACCTTCTGCACAGATGTTTGTACACTGCTGCCGTCGTACCTGGAGGAGAGCCCGGTCGGCCCTCCTCAAGACCACCTCCAGGTATCGACGACAAGCGGATCGCCATCAGACCCCGGCTCCCCGGTATCGTCTCGTACAGATGGTATGGCTATCCACCCGGGATCTGCCCCTCAGTGTGGAGTCCTGCAAACTCTCACCCAGGTTTATCGGCCCGTTTCCCATCTCTAAAATTATTAGCCCCTCTGCCGTTCGTCTTCTGTTGCCCCGTACCCTTCGTATACATCCCACCTTTCATGTGTCCAGAGTTAAACCCATGTCTCACAGCCCTTTGTCTCCTGTTTCTGGGCCCACCACTCTCCCCAATCTCATCGAAGTCCAACCGGCATACAAAGTGAGGCGTCTCCTGAAGGTTTGACCACAGGTCAGGGGATTCCAGTACCTGATTGACTGGGAGGGTTATGGCCCAGAGGAAAGGTGCTGGGTCTACACCAGGGACATCCTGGACCCAGGCCTCATCGTGGATTTCCAACACTGACACCCCGGTCAACCAGGTATACGCCCAAGTAGGACGTCAAGTGGACGCCACCCTGATCTGTTTCACCTGTCTTTGTGATTGTCTCCACCCCCTCCAGGTGTCGCCCATCTTCCCCATTATCCCTTGTGTATTTATACCTGTGTTCTCTGTTTGTCTGTTGCCAGTTCGTTTTGTTTCAAGCCTACCATCCCCCCCCCCCCTCTGTTCCTGTCTCTCGATTGTTCCTGTTTTCTAGTTTTGACCTTTTCTGCCTGCCTGCCGTCCTGTACCTTTGCCACACCTATCTGGATTACTGACCCCATGACCTGTCTTTTGCCTGCCTCTGTTGGATTAATAAACTGTTGTTAATTCAACATTGTCTGCATCTGGGTCTTACATGAAACGTGATACAGCATCCAGCCCAATATAATTGTGAATAGGTTTAGAAGTTATTTAAAAGAGAGCCCACGGAAATAAAATGATGATTAAATGCATCAGTGATGAGGTAATGAGGTGTCTGAATTAATTTGTTGTGGCAGAAGAGTGGTTATTTAATAATCAGATTTATTCATTCTGATTTGTCTTACACAATTATTCCTCAGTTGCTTAAAAGCTTGCCAGTCCAGGCCTAAGCCTGTGTTCCTGGCCTTGAACCAAGCGTCATCGCTTTTTTGAATCACTTCTGATAATTCCGGAGTGTACCAAGCATTCAGTCTACCTTTAACCTTATTTTATGAAGGGAGCATGATAATCCACAAAAATATTGAAGACATTGGCAAAAAAATGTTCCCTTTGTGATGATGCAAGCCTTTGATTTTTGTATTCTCACATCACTAACACAATCCTTTGGGTATCAATGAAAGAAAGTAATCTAAATATATGCATACTCGTCTCAATTTCAGCACCAATTGATAGATTTAAAAATAATCTGATTTTGTAGATTATTTAAGTTTATAAGGCAGTACAATTAAAAAATCTGCATAATGGCACAGCATTTCATAAGTTGATATGTTGATATGCTTCAGTTTGCTGCCATATGACTGTTTTTTCCATTTGTCTAAAATAGACATATGCTTTTTCCACTTGGAAAAGGTTGGTTGGCTAGTCTTTAATCATTGTTTCCTCAATGAATAAAGGTGGTGGAATTGTTAGGGAATTAAGTTGAGGTCAGAATAAGCTCTATCTGTAGAACACACCTCTGTCACACCTTCATTTATTCCACCTCCATCCCAAACGAATAGCGGGTGAATAGCATGATGATTGTGATGATATCATAATGATTGTTTGTTTTTGTCTTCCTTTGCAAAACAAAACCTGCTCCGATGTGCCCTAATTAATGTGACCTTGCAATCTGGCCACTCAGCAGTCAAGCAATCAGGTTTCTCCAGGGGTCGAGTGCTGTTTGTCCCACTGGTATGGTGGTTGCCTCTTTTCAAGAAGGGCAAATAGCAACACATGTACATGTGTATAGTATATTACAATGGAGGGCTGGGGGGTTCTAGCTGTTTGCATTTCACACTTAAAATGTCATTAAGAGATTAGATTAGACCTGCAGTTTAGATTCAATACCAGAGCTGACCTTCCACTGCCTGTGCATCAACATGCATCACTATCAACACATCACACTGTTCTTAGATACCTCATCTTTAGCTTTTGGGAACTACATAGTCCCTTCTCCCTGGGCGGAGGGCTGAGCAAGCACCCAGAAGACCGAGAGGAGACCCACAGGATTTCCTGTCTCTGCCCCTGCTCCAGGCTGCCCATGCCTGGTTCTGTCTGACTGGGCTGCACACTGGGTGATTCCTGGCCTGCGCTCCAGCCACTTCCTGAACACATATCAGCACCTGCAGCACAACGTCCTGTGCTCAAGAGCCTTCCACTGGCTAGAGCGTGAACTGACTAGCAGAGCTCATGGTTTTGTCTCTCTCACTGACATTCTTTAGCTCTGCCACTCTCACTTGTTCGCTAATTTCTTCTCGCTCTTTTTCTGTCCTGAGTTAAACTTTTCTCTCATTTTTATCTTCTCCTTCCCTTTGTTCTGTGTCCTCGGGAACACATTCTGTTTCTTTTTCTCTTGTTTTATAGCCCTACTGCTATATTTACTACTCCCTTCTCTATTTATTTTTTGATTTCTCTCTCTTTTTCTCTCCCCCTCCCTTTTGTCTTTCAGCCAACGACTCTCCAAAGTGTTATTCAACTTCCTAATCGACTGTAATATTCCAGAGACATTTTGGCTGGATAAAGTATCACACCACTCCCCTTCCTTGTTAATAATAATATTCCGATGGGAAAGCTATTCTATTCCTGTCAGCCTAATTACAATTTCAGCCTATCAGGCTGAGAAAGCTAGAATTTTAGTAGAACTAAAAAGGGCTGATTTGATGGCCACTCATACAACACACACAGTAATACATGTTGTTATGATTAGCACTTCCTTCGTTTTATCTGCTGATTTTCCATAATCACTTCAGTGGAGGTTTTGGGTGGTGTGTGTGTGTGTGTGTGTGTGTGTGTGTGTGTGTGTGTGTGTGTGTGTGTGTGTGTGTGTGTGTGTGTGTGTGTGTGTGTGTGTGTGTGCACGTGCACAAATTTGTGTGTGTTTGGGAAAGTACATGCTTATGAGAGTGTATATGCAGACATTAGGTGTGGCCATTGTAGATTCAGGTTTGTGCAGTAAGAACAATCTCCGTGCCTTGCCCCTATTTGGTGCTCTGTTGCCCCTGAGCTATGGGTTAACCCTGTTCCAGAATGGGACCCATGTTACCCAATCCTCCTCCTTCCCCACCCTCACCCTCTCCTTAACCCCATCCTCCCCCTGCCCCACCCTCACCCCGGGGCAGCAGCTGGGGGGGGGCTCGCTGGGCCTAATGAGTACCATGTTGTCTTTCCAGGACAGGACAAACTAAGGGTGGGAGGGTACGGCTGGAAACATGGTGCCCGGTTTCCAAGTACATGGAGCAATAAAGTGGAGGCTATTTCCACTCAACTGTCACAGTACAGAGGACACACAGAAAGTGTCTAGAAGGGTTTGTAATGAGAGAAGCCAGTATAAAAACCCATTGCACTGTCTCAGTCCTTGTAGAGATCACTGAACTGTAGAGATGCACTTTCTTATTGATTGATAACTGATAAGTTGGTGGCAATGGGTTGTGAAATTACATGAATGTCACGTTCGTCATAATGATCAGACCAAGGCGCAGTGTTGTAAGCGTATATTTCTCTTTATTTAAGAACGAACACTGAACAAACGAACAAAATAACAAAATGAACCGTGAAGCTAATATGAGTAGTGCAGTCGGGCAACTAAACATAGAACAAGAACTCACAAACACAAAAGGGAAATGGCTACCTAAATATGATCCCCAATCAGAGACAACGATAAACAGCTGCCTCTGATTGGGAATCATATCAGGCCACCATAGACATACAAATACCTAGACCTACTAAACCCCTAGACCTACAAAAACCCTAGACAATACAAAACGAGCATACCCACCCTCGTTAACACCCTGATCTAACCAAAATATAAAGAAAACAGAGATGTTAAAGGTCAGAGCATGACAATGAATGCCAATTACTTAATTGGAAAAATGTGTAATTATAAGTTCACAAGAAAGCTGTCTAGCAAATCAAGCTGATGGAAAAACATAAATATGTATTGTCATTCTACACATAAAAACAACAGTTTTACTGCAGCTGGAAAAACCTGGGATTGGGCATCGGATAGGTCATAGGATAGCTGTGTGTTGTGTTGAGCATGCTGTAAGATATACCCTATCTGCATGACCTAACACATTTGTTTGGCGATAAGAAGACTGCTGAGGAACAGAGGAAATGGGAAGGAAGGAGCAAAACCGAGCAGAGCATTCTTTCCATGGGCACTTCACTTGATTCATGAGGAGTGTGTAGTGTTTCAGCTGAATGTAAACTGTTTTATCACTGCACATTGTTTTAGAGTCTTAGAGTGATACTGACATGATATGATCATGGTGTGTGTGTGTGTGTGCAGCTTGCAGGACCCTAGACTGTTACAAGGCCTTACCCCCCAATGCTGAGTGCCAAGCAGAGATGCACCTTACCATGTTTACAGTCTTCGGTATGACTCGGCCAGGGATTGAACTTGCAAACCTTCCAATCTTCCAATATACTACATACTAGCTAGCGAAACATTTAGGATGGTGGTTCACCCTACATTATGCTTAACTTATATCCTCTTTCCACAAGACAGTGAAACACGCAAACCTCACATCCCTCTGCTGACTGTCACTTCACTCGGTGTCACCCCATCTGACTAACCACAACACTGTCTTCATCTCCTCTGATGATGGAGGCGGCTGGGTGGATGCTGTTTATTATTACACAGAGCTGTGGCCGGATAACTTCTCCAGAGCAGGCGTGGGATTTGCTGAGTGGTTTATTCCACTGGCTGCCCGGAGGAGCGGGAAACATGACAAGGCAGGCGAGATGACAAGTGTCATCACCATGCACCATGGTAAACACACACACACACACACACACACACACACACACACACACACACACACACACCAAAACACACACACACACACACACACACACACACACACACACACACACACACACACACACACACACACACACACACACACACACACACACACACACACACACACACACACACACACACACAGAGAGAGAGAGAGAGAGCACTAGAAGTCTCCTTGACTTGTTGTTCAGCCATACTGATGACAGATAGACAGCACTCTGACTATGAAAGTGTACAAAACACAGGAGCCCCACGGCTTGAGATTCCGAGCCCGGCCATAGATTTCACTTCTTTATCTCTGGGTAACTTCCTACACGTTATATACACACTGAGAGAGGTTTAATGTAATCACTGGTTGCCCTGAAGCCCCCAGGGGTCTGGGTTAGGGTCCCAGGAGTCGATTTCCTTCCCAGACTGAGGAGATAGGGCAAGGGAGGTAGGTGGTCTCAAGGGGCCAGAGAGGTGTACACTGCACCCCTACCCCAGTTCACAGGGGCTTGCGCGAGTGAGTCAGTGCATGTGGAATTCTGCCAGCTCTTCACACAATGGGTGGAAATGGGAATTTAATACAAAAGTTCTCACAGTCTCAAGGACCTTACCCCCTCCCTCCTCCTCCCCCTCCTCCTCACTTTCACCCCCACTCCCGACACCACTAAAACCACAACTAAATGTCTAAAAAGTACTAAAACATGGAGGGGAGTGCACAGCTATAAATTCACCTCTACGGTTTGAGATTTATTCACAGACCAGCTTTTGTCCACTAGATTTTGAGGTTTGGTGTTTTCAATTCAGATTACCTTGAAGTAATAAGACTGTAATACAGTTACAGTGCAATATGCAAGATAATGGATGCTGTTGTCCAGCATATCCTACACTCTTGGGGGAAAAAATTATATCTAAGAACATAAAAGGGTTTTTCCGGCTGTCCCAGTGGGAGAACCCTTTGAGTTCAAAAGAGTTCCACCTAGAACCAAAAAGGTTTCTCCTATGGGGACATCCCGAGAACCCTTTTTGGAACCCTTTTTCTAAGAGTGTATTGCTCTTTACAATAACAGTAACAGAATACAATCGTCATGTGATATGAGCCAATGTAAACTCCATAAACTTGATTGTTTGCTCTCCCACTGATGACCTTGTGTGAGGCAAGCGGAGAGACGGGGCGCTTTGCCTTTTGTCTGGCGGTGCCATCTAAAGCAAACCCGAAGTAATCAGCAGAAATCGCTCTTACAACAAACACTACTGATAATTACCTCAGGACAACAAAAGAGCTCGCTGGACAATGGACCATGTCTGAGGAGGGCCTGGGTTCCACCCTTTATATCCCCCTAAAACACATCCACGCAGGAAAGCACACACGTACATGCGCACCACACATACATGTAAATGTATGGGTGCGCACACACACACACACACACGCAAGCGCACACACAAACACCCTGTCTCATGCTTCTTGAAGCCTCACTGCAGCCAGCAGTCAAAAGTAACTATGTTGACACAGCATCCAGTCTTTTCCCCTGTGGGCTTCCTCTCAGAGTCCACTCTCCCTGCAACTAGCAAGATGTCTGTTTGTCTCCCTGCATGTCTGTCTGCTCATGTGTTCTACCCTCGCTCCAGCTACCTCCTGAGAGCACATGTATGAAAATGATTTATTTATTTGCATTTTTATTTTCTTCTGGGAACTAGTGGTGCAACGTTTTTCATTCTTTCTGAGAACAAGCAGTGGTAATTTGGTACTGATGCAAACAAAAGATGTGTGGAATTCACGTGAACCTGAGAGAGTCTAGTAGTGTGGCTGATGAGATGAGTCTCTGTCCTCATTGTCTTCAGAGATAAGTCGGGTCTTGCGAGCGTCATTTTTGTGACCTTGTGTCGAGGAAATAGGAAGGCCCTCTTAAGGTGATGGTCTATTTACATTATCAGGGACATGGAGGTCTCTGTCATAGAACCGAAGAGCCAGCAAACCTGAACCAACACGGTATAGTCCTCTGTTTAGATTGTATCAAAATGTAAACGTTCTGACCTGGAGACATAACAATAGTTTCCTGCTCTGGGCACCTCATCATAGTCTTTGTATATTTTCCTGTGTGTGATCACATACAATGGTACAGTGAAACGTTGTTTCCTCACCTATTTCAAGCTGTTTAGTACAATGCCATAAAACAAGCATAACAAGTGAATTGTAGATTATATCAGAAGAGTATTTATCTGAACCAAACCCTCAGAAATAATTACGCTCCGTATAAAACCAGTTACATGTCACTAAATGCAATCGAAAATGTAACCTACAGTCATCCCCAAAAGTAACTATTTATCATGAGAGGGCCATAAACAATAACTAGTAATGCTGCATACTCCAAGAAAGGTTAAGATCTCACCTTTCTGGAAAGAAAATTGCTGAAGTGTTGTCACTTTTGAGAACTCTCTCATCGAATACAGGACATTTCAAACAATTAGAAGTTGGGTCAACTTCAATTGTCTGGGGCCATCAGGAAACATTAAGAAAACATTCCATTTCAAAGCCTGCCCCTCCAGAAATGAGAGAAGTGTGTGGTACTCATAATGAGTGTTAAAAAGTGAGAGAATGGACATGATCCATCTGATTGCAGCTGTAAGCATAGATACAACAAGCAGAATGTTCATAATCTTTTGGACCCTAACCGAAAGGTTGCTGGATCGAATCCCGAGCTGACAGGGTATATTTCTGTCGTTCTGCAAGGCAGATGACATGGATGTCGATTTGTCGATTTAAATCAGCCCCCCCCCCCCCCTCCCCCGCACCTCTCTGATTCAGAGGGGTTGGGTTAAATGCGTAAAACACATTTCAGTTGAATGCATTCAGTTGTCCAACAGACTAGGTATCCCCCTTTCCCTTCCCTTTCATCGGACTGGTTGGAGCAATGAAGTAGAGGCCAAATGACTACAATCTGCAGGGATCACAACTAACTTACTTGAGGGAAAGAACACAGCTATTACGTTACCCGGCTGTTGTTATTTCATAGATCTGACTTTGAAGTTTCGGGAACATATCTGCAGAACAACAAAATTGTGCATACTATTAGCATGGCAAAATGATGCGTCAGCATTGTGCATGTAGAAGCAAGAGAGTGATAGAATAGGTCTGAGGGAAATTCAAAACGCATGCATTTGTTTTTGTTGGGCATCTTCAAAACAGTGTGCAAATACATAAAGCAATGAAGACATTTGTTCCTAGATACATTTTCTATGATTGACTTGGCTAACAATGCATTTGGTGGACAAATGGAAATTGACTGTGAAAATAACTTAAATTCTATGACATGTATAAAGTCTACTCTATAAAATTGTGCAACATTCTTCTGCAGTTCCTGAAATCAAAACCAATCTTGGCTGGAGAGTAAAAGCGACCTCTTTCCCCTCGTGACGCTCTTCCTTCCTCTCCCACCCAGAGTAACCCCATTTCACGAACAACAGATTCAGAACACTCAGATTGGAGAGGAGAATGTGAAACGGCCTGGAACAGAAACAGGGACAGAGCTATCGTCAAAAACAATTACTGGAATTTATGGAAATGCGCAAAGACGCGCGCGGTTCTTTGGCACACTGGGGACCATCGATGGAATGTAGAAGTGTCTACTTTTAAGTCAATCATTGGATTAGACACAACTGATTTTTTGTCGCTGTGAGGATTACAATTATGATATACGTCTTATTTTTGTTGTGCCTCGTCCATGTGTCAGGTAAATGTCAAACTATCTTATTTGTATCCGAGAAATAAAAGGTCAATCAATTGTTATCTTATAAAAATACATTACATGGTTCAAGGTGCTTGTCCTTATTATATTAATCATGTCGACAGAGAGTGTAACCTACAGCAACCCCAGAAAGTATAACTTTTGCGAGGCAAACCTAACTACGATTTCTGAACATCAAAATGATTTTGACACAACAAATGACGGGCTACAATACAAGTCAAAGTGAAAAGCAGAAGGCAGCAGCCTCTCGAGAGAGCAGGATCTCATAGCAGTTTCCTGCCATTGTTCTGTAGATCAGGGCTAGAATGCCACAGGGCTAGAATGCCACATTGGATTTAATGGAGCAAAATGATCCACCATATGACTGGTTTTGTTATTTAGCTCACAATGATTTAAGTTGGGGGGAACTGGTCCTAGGTCAGAATGTAACTGGAATGTGTCAAAAGGTTGTTGTGATATGCCTCGCCGAAGGCCTTCAAATTAAAATCTGGGCCTCAAGCCAGTTCCACTGCTTATTTTCATTATTTCCTTGAAATCAGGCACTGATTTAGACCTGCGACACCATGTGGGTGCAATTAATCATTAGGTAGAACAGAAAACCAGCAGTATTCTGGACCTGGTAGTCGTAGGGTAAGATTTAACTACCCTTGCCCTAAGGTCTAGTAATGTTCATTTGGATTAGAATAGATAAACTGATCTCACATCAGATTGTAATAAGCAATAGGTCATTACAGTAGCTGCCCTTTTTTGTTTTACCTCATAACAGTTTCGATGACTGTATCAAATGAGTGGTGCCATCTCGTCCCTACAGGTGCGGTGACAGACCTGACCGTCATCTCCAACGCTGAGGCCTCCACCCCTCAGCTCTTCTCCATCTCCTGCCTCACTGGGGAGCGGGATGCAGCAGAGCTAGACCTGGACATCAAGAAGGACAACAGCATCCTCATCCTCTCCTCACGGCCACGTTACAGAGTCAAAAGGCCCAAGACCAAGGAGGTGGTGGCGAACGAGTTCGTGGGTGTGATGGACCTAACAGGCATCTTCTACTGCCATGCGTCCCACGGAACTGATCCTCTTATAAACCTGGGTAAAGTGACTCTCATCAACAACTTTGCCAAAGGTAAGGAAGAGGCTCCAACTGAAAGTGTGTGTGTGTGTGTGTGTGTGTGTGTGTGTGTGTGTGTGTGTGTGTGTGTGTGTGTGTGTGTGTGTGTGTGTGTGTGTGTGTGTGTGTGTGTGTGTGTGTGTGTGTGTGTGTGTGTGAGAGAGAGACAGAGACAGAGACAGAGAGTTAACTTGTCTTCTTCTGTATTGCTCCTATCAGCCCTGTTTGTCCCGGCCCACCTCACGGTGACAGCAAACAGAGGAGACACAGTTCACCTGGCCATGCAGGTCCTGAGCTCCCAGAGAAGAGACGTCACCTGGAAATACAACGGTGAGTCGCACAGGGATGGAGGGAGGCATGGATGGGTGGATGGATGAAGGGCAGGCATTTATGTGTGAGCAGGGAATAGATTCATCTAAATGAGACGATGGCAATATAGGCATTGTTGAATCATTCCCTTTGTATTTTAGAAACAAGTATCAAGTAGCCCCACCATGTGGATTATAATGTGTGTTCACATTATTAAGAGCTTGTCCTATGTGCTGACTCGCTGTGTCGCAAAACCAGGTAACTATCACTACACGACCCACTGGGGTGATGTGTCCAACAGTACGGCTGTACTAACCCTGGAGGATGTGGCTAAAGCCAACGAGGGCATCTACAGTGCCAGCTTCGTGGGAGACAGTCCCATCAATGGAGCCTGGATGAGGCTGATTGTCAGAGGTGCAGTAGGGCTGTTCTCATTACACACACCTCCCACAAGACATACACACTTGATATGTGTGGATGATGGTGTTGATACACTTTACTGATAGTACACTAGTCTGTGCTGTTGTTTATCTATTTTCCATCTGGATAGAAGCTTGACCAATAAGTTTTGTTGTTTTTTTCCTCTGAAACATTGTTGATTGGTTGTGTCTTTGAATGTACATTATTAGTATTCAGTTAGTGTTATTAACGTGTTTATTACTACTGACCACTACAAGAGTATGTATGGTGATTCACATATGGATGAGGTGCTTGTATCTGGGTGGGTTGGCCAGTGACACTCCTCCACTGTCCTGCACAGACTGTGGCAGTAAGAAGTGGGGTGCCGACTGTGACAAGGACTGTCCAGAGTGTCTCAACGGAGGGGTGTGTCACCACCGGGACGGGGACTGCATCTGCCCACCGGGGTTCATGGGAATGCGCTGCGAGACAGGTGGGTGTGTGTGTAAGGGGGGGTGGCAATATGTTTACAGCATAAGATTATAGTCGTTGAAGCTGACACATACGACAAATTAGCAATAGTGTGTGTGTGTGTGTGTGTGTGTGTGCGCGTGCCTGTGTGTGTGTGCGTGCGTGCGTATAAGTGCATGTTTGTAAAGACAAGTATATTATATTTCCAAACTGTCTGAAGTAACTGTACCTGTACTGTATCTATGTGTACTGTATTCCCACCCAGCCTGTAGAGAGGGAATGTTTGGGCTTAACTGCCAGGAGTCATGCAAGCCAGAGATGGACTGTAGAGGGCTGAGGTTCTGCCTGGCTGACCCTTACGGATGCTCCTGTGCCAGTGGCTGGTCTGGGAACCACTGCAACAGATGTGAGTTAATTTGTTATGCAGTGCATTCGGAAAGTATTCAGAGCCTTTGACTTTTTCCACCTTTTGTTACCTTACAGCCTTATTCTAAAATGTATTGTTTTTTCCCCCCTCATCAATCTACACACAATACTCCATAATGACAAAGCAAAACAGGTTTTTAGACATTTTGCGAATGAAGCTCCTTTGGCTGCGATTACAGCTTCCAGTCTTGTTGGGTATTACGCAACAAGCTTGGCACACCTGTATTTGGGGAGTTTCTACCCATTCTTCTCTGCAGATCCTCTCAAGCTCTGTTAGGTTAGATGGGTCGCTGCACAGCTATTTTTAGGTCTCTCCAGAGATGTTAGATCGGGTTCAAGTCTGTGCTCTGGCTGGGCCACTCAATGACATTCAGAGACTTGTCCCAAAGCCATTTCTGCGTTGTCTTCGCTGTGTGCTTAGGGTCATTGTCCTGTTGGAAGGTGAACCTTTGCACTGAACCTTTGCCCTGAACCTTTGCCCTGAGCGCTCTGGAGCAGGTTTTCATCAAGGAGTTTTCTGTACAAAGCTCCGTTCATCTTTCCCTCTATCCTGACTAGTCTCCCAGTCCCTGCCACTGAAAAACATCCCCACAGCATGATGCTGCCACAACCGTGCTTCACTGTAGGGATAGTGCCAGGTTTCCTCCAGACGTGAGCTTGGCATTCAGGCCAAAGAGTTCAATCTTCGTTTCATCGGACCAGTTAGTCTTGTTTCTCATGGTCTGAGAGTCCTTTTAGGTGCCTTTTGGCAAACTCCAAGTGGGCTGTCATGTGCCTTTTACTAAGGAGTGGCTTTCGTCTGGCCACTCCATCATAAAGGCCTGATTTGTGGAGTGCTGCAGAGATGGTTGTCCTTCTGGAAGGTTCTCCCATCTCCACAGAGGAACTCTGGAGCTCATTCAGAGTGACCATCAGGTTCTTGGTCACCTTCCTAACCAAGGCCATTCTCGCTAGAATGCTCAGTTTGGCCGGGCGGCCAGCTCTAGAAGAGTCTTGGTGGTTCCAAAATTGTTCCATTTAAGAATGATGGAGGCCACTGTGTTCTTTGGAACCTTCAATGCTGCAGATATTTTTGTTACCCTTCCCCAGATCTGTGCCTCGACACACTCCTGTTTCGGAGCTCTACGGACAATTACTTTGAACTCATGGCTTGAATTTTGCTCTGACATGCACTGTCATCTGTGGGACCTTTTATAGACAGGTGTGTGCCTTTCCAAATCATGTCCAATCAATTGAATTTACCACAGATGGACTTTTACCACAGATGGACCAATCAAGTTGTAGAAACATCTCAAGGATGATCAATGGAAACAGGATGCACCTG
The DNA here is from genome assembly GCF_036934945.1 of Oncorhynchus masou masou. Lineage (NCBI taxonomy): Eukaryota > Metazoa > Chordata > Actinopteri > Salmoniformes > Salmonidae > Oncorhynchus > Oncorhynchus masou. The sequence goes on along the minus strand of NC_088226.1, from coordinate 33,742,145 downwards.
AGCTCAATTTCGAGTCTCATAGCAAAGGGTCTGAATACTTATATAAATAAGTATTCTGTTTTTTATTTTTAATACATATGCAAAAACTTCTATTTTTGCTTTGTCATTGTGGGGTATTGCATGTAGATTGATGAGGAACTGTCACGTTTGTCGTAATAATTATAGGACCAAGCTACAGCGTGATCTGGGTTCCACATCTTTATTTGAAATAAGTGAACCACACAACAAAACAATAAAGACTCAACAAAACGTGACAACAATGGAGTGCTAACATGCAACTACACATAAACAATATCCCACAAACCACAGGTGGAAAAAAGGCTACCTAAATAAGATACCCAATTAGAGACAACGATTACCAGCTGCCTCTAATTGGGAATTATACAAAAACACCAACATAGAAAAACAAAACTAGAACCCCACATAGAAATAATAAACTAGACTAACCCCCAGTCACACCCTGACCTACTCTACCATAGAAAATAAGGGCTCTCTATGGTCAGGGCGTGACAGAAACCCCCCCCCCTCCCCCCAAAGGGCGCAAAACCTGAAACCAAACGGCAGGGTTGGGGTTGTCTTTTGTCGGTGGCGGCTCTGGTGCGGGGCAAAGTACCCGCTCATCCCACGGATCCGGCAGCATTAGGGACGGCTCTGGTGTGGAAGGAAGAACCCGCTCAGCTTGCGAATCCACTATCTTTGGTGGCGGCTCTGGTGCGGGCCGAAGAACCCGCTCATCCCGCGGATCCAGCCATGGGCCTAGGCTGAACACTGTGCCTGGACATAGATGCAGAGGATGGCTCCTGCCATGGAGCGGAACTGGACCCCGGCCCTGGCCTGGACATCGGTGCTGAGGAAGACTCCTGCCATGGAGCGGGACTGGACGCCGTGTTTGGACTGGACATCGGCGCAGAGGAAGGCTCCTGCCTTGGAGCTGGACTGGACGCCGTGCTCAGACTGGGCATCGGCGCAGAGGAAGGCTCCTGCCTTGGAGCTGGACTGGACGCCGTGTTTGGACTGTGCATCGGCGCAGAGGAAGGCTCCTGCCTTGGAGCTGGACTGGACGCCGTGTTTGGACTGGACATCGGCGCAGAGGAAGGCTCCTGCCTTGGAGCGGGACTGGACGCCGTGTTTGGACTGGACATCGGCGCAGAGGAAGGCTCCTGCCTTGGAGCTGGACTGGACGCCGTGCTCAGACTGGGCATCGGCACAGAGGAAGGCTCCTGCCTTGGAGCTGGACTGAACGCCGTGCTCGGACTGGGCATCGCGCAGAGGAAGGCTCCTGCCCTGGAGCTGAAGTTTCTGGACCGTGGACTGTCTCAGGAGGTCCCGGTCCGTGGACCGTCTCAGGAGGTACCGGACCGTGGACCGTCTCAGGAGGTTCCGGACCGTGGAGCATCTCAGGAGGTTCCGGACCATGGACCGTTTCAGGAGGTTCCGGACTGTGGACCGTCTCAGGAGGTTCCGGACTGTGGACCGTCTCAGGAGGTTCCGGACTGTGGACCGTCTCAGGAGGTTCCGGACTGTGGACCGTCTCAGGAGGTTCCGGACTGTGGACCGTCTCAGGAGGTTCCGGACTGTGGACCGTCTCAGGAGGTTCCGGACTGTGGACCGTCTCAGGAGGTTCCGGACTGGGGACCGTCTCAGGAGGTTCCGGACTGGAGATCGTCGCCGGAAGCTCCGGACTGGGGACCGTCGCCGGAAGCTCCGGACTGGGGACCGTCGCCGGAAGCTCTGGATTGGGGACCGTCACCGGAAGCTCTGGACTGAGGACCGTCGCCGGAAGCTCTGGACTGGGGACCGTCGCCGGAAGCTCTGGACTGGGGAGGTGCACTGGAGGCCTAGTATGTGGAGCCGGCGCAGGACCTACCGGGCTGGGGAGGCGCAATGGAGGCCTGATGCATGGAACCGGCACAGGTTGTACTGGACTGGGGAGGCGCATTGGAGGTCTGGTGCGTGGAGCTGGCACAGGACGTACTGGGCTGTGGAGG